>NC_045960.1:98534739-98908489 GCF_010909765.2 Amblyraja radiata
AAGGGTGGTGGAAGCAAATTCAATAATAACTTTTCCAAAGGACACTGGATACAGAATTGACAATGAAAAATGTGTGGGGCGATTGAAGAAAGAGTTGGGGGTGGGTTAATTGGATAACTCGTTCAAAGTGCTGGCACAGACGTGATGGAATAAATGGCTTCCTTCTGTGATGCTACATTTTAATAATTTCCAGATAGATTATTGGAGTTTATGGACCAATGCCTCAGCGACTCTGTAACCTTTACAGCTTCAAATTAATTTATGCATTCAAGCATTGCTGAGCTCCAATCTTGCCCTTCATTCGCATGGCTCACATCAAATCTGAGTGGAAGAGCAGGAGCACATGATACTTCAACTGCCCCCGTGCAGAGCTGCACATGCTTCTTAATGCATAATTTTAAAGAGGCCATCACAATCATCAGTCAGTCCTTAACATGCAACTTTTTTTTTCTCTTGTGAATTTCCGGATACACATTTTAGGCAAGAATAAAATTGAATTGAACGGTAAAACCTAAAGTCCATCACTGCTTTAGATTGATTCTTTACTAATTGTAAGTTGGAAGCTCTGGGAATAAGTAATAAAATCACAGCAGGTCCCATGAGCCCCCAACACCAGCCATTCTTGAGTCTGAGGGTGTAGACTACCCTACACTAGCTTATCTAGACCCAAAATGTCTTCTATCCATGTCCTATACAGATGCTACCAGACCCGCTGAGTTACTCCTGCAATTCCAGTATCTGCGGGTCGTGTGTGTGTGTGTGTGTGTGTGTGTGTGTGTGTGTGTGTGTGTGTGTGTGTGTGTGTGTGTGTGTGTGTGTGTGTGTGTGTGTGTGTGTGTGTGTGTGTGTGTGTGGCGGGCGGGCGGGCTGGAGCAAAGCTAAGCATCAGTGGGGTCAGTGAGGAATTCCACTCCGGCCACAGTGTTGCACTTTGGTTGTAGTTTGTCGCGGGGGAATTGACTTTTTGTTATATATTTGTCGTGATTTTTTAAAACTATCATTAATTATTTCTTAACTATGGCGATACGTGTGGCCCACCATCCACTCACAGACATGGGTCCTGGCTCCTATGCAGAACAAGGTTGCCGACCCCTACCCTACCTTATCACCTCATAACCAGCCAACCATGGACCATCGTGTGCTCTACATTTCCCGAGACATTTTGTACTTTTTCATCTCTTGTTTCCCTCTTCCATGATTTTCAGTCTGAAGAAAGGTCTCGACCTGAACGTCATCTATTCCTTTTCTCCAGAGATGCTGCCTGATCTGCCGAGTTACTCAGGCATTTTGTGTCTATCCCACATACTAGATGTGGGCTTACTCAATAACGGCTGTTCCCAATCCACTCCCCCAACTCCTGCCTAATAATGATGTAATGCACCATACACCAATTTAATACTTTCCCCCAAATTCCAGACTTATCCTTATTCATAATTATCTTAAAACATAAGGAGTTGTGATCACTAGTTCCAAAATGCTCTCCCACTGAAACACAAGTCACCTGGCCATACTCGTTTCCCAATAAAATGTGCAGTATGGTCACTCCTCTGGTTGGAGCATCCACACACTGTTTCAAAAAGCCCTCTCATCAACAGCCAAAAACAACATTGTACAATTTTGAGTACTGCTTGAGGATGAATAGCAATAACACTTGGGTTTCTTAGCAGTATCACCAGCAATGCCTTGAGGTATTTAGCCATAAATTTTATAAAGGATCAAAGAAATAATTCAGAACCAGGTTTACACACAGAAAGTCTGCAAGATGGGTGGAACTTTACTATCACCTTTCTTCCAAAGGAAGTAACATTAAAAACAGACAATAATCAGCTAACAAAATAAACGTGGTGAACAGTTTTTAGAACAGAATTAATTATGTAAAATCAAACATCACTGCAAAATATCAAATCATCAAAGGAACACAGTTAATCATCTCTGTGTAGGAAGGATCTGCTTTTTATGCTGGTTTATACCATAGCTAGACACAAAATGCTGGAATAACTCAGTGGGTCAGGCAACATCTCTGGAGAAAAGGAATAGGTGACGTTTTGGGTTGGAACCCTTCTTCAGACTGAAAGATAGAGAAAGTCCGAACAAACCAGGGCTGGCAACTGATGATCTTAGGAATGGTGGAGTCCATAATAACCCATTGTTGGCTGGGGAAGATGTGTTCATGATGAGGATTCAAGGATGCGAACAGTGGAATTAGTAGGACAACAGGGTTGGGGAGGGGGAGGGAGGGAAATAAATACAGCAGTTGCTTGAAATTAGAGAAATCAACGTTCTTACCGTTGGGTTGTAAGCTGCCCAAGCAAACTATGAGGTGCTATTCCTACAATTTGCATGTGGCCTCACAGTGGAGGAGGTCCAGGATAGAGAGTAGACAAAAATGCAGGAGAAACTCAGCAGGTGCGGCAGCATCTATGGAGCGAAGGAAATAGGCAACGTTTTGGGCCGAAACCCTTCTTCAGACCCTTCTTCGAGATTTCGGCCCGAAACGTTGCCTATTTCCTTCGCTCCATAGATGCTGCCGCACCCACTGAGTTTCTCCAGCACTTTTGTCTACCTTTGATTTTCCAGCATCTGCAGTTCCTTCTTGTCCAGGATAGAAAGGTCAGTATGGGAATGGGAAGAGGAGTCAAAATGTTTGGCAACTGGGAGATCATGTAGCCCAAGGCAGACTGCGCATAAGTGTTCAGCAATACGATCGCCAAGTCTACGCTTGGTCGTGTCAATATGTTGGTGCCGACACCGGGAGCACCAGACACTGTGGGTGAGGTTAAGGAGGAGCAAGTAAACCTTTACCTTACCTGAAAGGACTGTCGGGCTCTCTGGATGAAGTTGCGGGAGGAGGTACAAGGACAGGTGTCTCCTGTGGTTGCAGGGGTAAGTCCCTGGGGAGGGGCTGGTTTGGATGTAAGGGGATGAGTGCACCAGGGAGTTGCAGAGGGAACGGTCTCTGCTGAAGGCGGAAAGGGTTGGAGATGGGAAGATGGGACTAGTGGTGGGATCCCGTTGGAGGTGACAAAAACGTTGGAGGATTATGTGTTGTATGTGACAGCTGATGGGGTGTAAGATGAGGACTAGGGGCACTCTGTCCCTGTTGCGGCTGGGGAGAGGGGCAGCAAGAGCATGTGGGGTATCGAAATGATATGTGTGAGGGCCTCATCTATGATAAATGGGTGGAACCCCCATTCCGCAAAAAATGAGGACATCTTGGTGGCTTACAACCTAATGGCCTTCCATATATGTTCCTTTCCCTGCATTCAAAATTCACACTTTTTCCTATCCTTAACTTGAACCTTTTGTGTTTTCATCTCTTCCTTTGTCCAACCATCTGTCACTCAACCCCCTCCCCTCACCTGTGTCCACCTATCACTCGTCAAGTTTTGTCCTACTCCTCCTCTCTTACAGATTTCTCCCACCATCATAATCATTCTAAAGAAGGGTCACGACCATAAATGTCACATCTATGCTCTCCAGAAATGCTACCTGACCCGCTGAGTTACTCCAGCATTTTGTGTCTCATTTGATATATATCTTGTAGTTTCACTTCACCAGCAGAAGGGTTCATGGACAAAAGTCAATTCTCTCATCTTGGAGGTTTTAGCACGAGTCATTCAGTTGCCTCTGTGGATCAATTAAATTAGAGAAAGGTTGTGATGATGCAAATTGTACTCAATCTGCAGGAGTCAGTTCAATGAACCAAATAGCCTTTAGTTCTCACATATTTTGTAATGCTCACATAATGTGGATTCAGCTGAGACCAAGTAAAAATTATAAAGAGATTTATAATGAGAGCTTGTTAAAAAATGTTTGACTGCAGTTCATGTACAAATCCAAGCTGAGTCAACTACAAAATAAAATATTAACAAAAATTATTCTTATTTATTCTGCACCAACTTGTCTAGTTTATCCTTTTGTTTAAAATGTTGGCAATGCTGGCAATTCAGCATGGCACCAGCTTCTTGAACTACTATGGGTTTTAAAAGCCAAAAACGACATAGTGCTGGATCAGTGTATAGGAGATCAGATAACTGTGCAATGGAGGACTTGAGTGAACCAGTTATGTTTTTACAGCAACACAACAGCTAGCAAAGATGTTTCTCTGCTGCTTGCACATGAATGGCCAAGTTCAGACTATTATGGTGCAGAGCACAGCAAGCAAGTCACACACACGCACACAATAGTTGGTGCTACTGGCTCACAGCTTCATGGACCCTGGTTTGATTGTATTGTATTGTATTGTATTCAAATTTATTGTCATTGTCTCAGTTAGAGACAACGAAATGAATTTCCCTTACAGGCAGTATCATAAAAATAAAAATAAAAATAAAAATAAATAAATAATAATCAATAATAAAACATATTAAAAATAAAATAGAATTTAAAAAAAAGCACAAACACTGAAAGTCCACGACACAACATAACACAGTGGCACCAAGGTGAGGAAGGCACCATAGTCCAGCCAGCCTCCCCTCCGTTCTTCCCAGATGTTCACTCGTGGTCGAGGCCTTCCTAGCACCCGCAGTCGCCGCCCCGGGCGGCCCGATGTTCAGGCCCTCACGCCGGGCTGGTGGAACGCCGACGCCGATCCCGACGGTGAACATCCTCCTCCTCAGCGGCCCGGACCTCCCGATCAGCCGCCTCCCGCAGCCGGAGTCCGCAGCTCCCGAGTCCGCAGGCCGAGCCGGGCGGAGTCGCAGGACCCCGCGCTGTCCATCAGCGCCGCCCGCGTTGGGAGCTCCGCAAACCGCAGCTCCATGATGTCGGTGCAGCAGGTCCAGCACTCCGGGCTCCAGACGGCGACCCCCCGATCCTGAACTCATTGGTCTCCGTGTCGAGTTTGCATGTTCCACACCCAGTGACCACACAGGTTTACTCTGGGTGCCCTAGATTCCTTCCACAGCCCAAAAAGATGCTGATTTGCAGGTGAATTGGCCATTGTTAATTGGTCCCAATGCATGTGTTTGGCAGGAGCATCATTGAGCAGTTAACAGACATGCGAGTGACAATAGATTACATGTAAATAATTGGGAGGCATTGGACCAAAGGGAATAGTCAATGAAGATAAACACAAAATGCTGGAGTAACTCAACGGGACCGGCAACATCTCTGGAGAGAAGGAATGGGTGACATTTCGGGTCGAGACCCTTCTTCAGGCTGATGGTCAGGAATAGTAAATGAGCCTGCATATCCTGATTGGGCGGAATGGTATCTTATACATTTAAAAAAAAGAAAATATGATAATGGTGACTTCAGGTTTGCTACTTTAGTGTCTGTATCCTGCACCTGAAGCCAATCTGTGGGAGGATATCATTTGTCTTGAGTGCACAGTGTAGATCAACTCCAAACCCCTAAAATGTTGCTGCTTGTTTCAAGGTAGTTAAGTGCATAGTTAAGATTTCTTTTCTTTTAAAAAAAAGTCAGTGAGAGAAAACTAAATATCCCTCAAATTCCTGAAGTCAAACATTATCATGCCATTCCCATTCTGACCCGTCTGTCCTGGGACTCCTCCATTGTCAGTGTGGCCACATGCAAACTGGAGGAACAACACCTTATTTTCCTCTTGGGTAGCTTACAACCCAACAATATAAACAATTTTAGGTACTGTAACTACACAAACCTCTGCCTCTTTTCTTTCATCCCTCATATAATACCACCCCCCCCCCCCCCGCCGCCCCTCTCAGCTGCGTCCTACCTGTACTACCACCAATTTTTCCCTCACCTCTCCCCTTCCACATACATTCCTTCCTCTAGCTTCACAATTCACACCTCTTCAATCCTTCTGTCCGTCATCTACGCCCTTTGTCCAATCATCTGCCTATCAAATAACCATCCTCACATGTTGGCCTATTACCTGCCAGGCTTTTTCCCGCCCCTCCTCTCTTCCAGCTTTCTTCCCCTGACCCCACTCCCCCACAATCAGTCCAAAGAAGGGTACCAACCCAAAACGTTGCCTAACCCTGTTCTTCTGAGAAGCTGCCTAACCCGCTGAGCTACTCCAGCATTCTGTGTCTTCCCATGATATTGAGGGACAGGGAAAGAAGAGAAGGAAAAACAGACCTATGTCAGGTGAATACGGGGCAAAGGAGATGGAAGATGTTTTTATTCGTTCAAAAGTAAAAAATCTTTTAACAACAATTACTTAGTGGTATGAATGAAATCCTGATCAGACTTTCTAGATTAAGGAATTATTAGATGGTATGGTAAGAAGAAATGTTTATTTGGATTGGATCGTACGGACTTCTATAGATCCAACTGCTGGATCTATAGAAAGCCACCAGCTTGCATCAGCATGTTCTAGAGTTCCACAAAATTCCAGTAACCTAGAATAAATGTGAGGTTCTCCACTTTGGTGGCAAAAACAAAAAGGAAGATTATTATCTGAGTGGGGTCAAGTTGGGAAAAGGGGAAGTACAAAGAGATCTGGGGGTCCATGTTCATCAGTCACTGAAAGTAAGCATGCAGGTACAGCAGGCAGTGAAGAAAGCTAATGGCATGTTGGCCTTCAAAACAAGAGGAGTTGAGTATAGGAGCAAAGAGGTCATTCTGCAGTTGCACAGGACCCTAGTGAGACCACACCTGGAGTATTGTGTGCAGTTTTGGTCTCCAAATTTGAGGAAGGACATTCTTGCTATTGAGGGAGTGCAGTGCATGAGATTAATTCCCGGGATGGCGCGACTGTCATATGTTGATAGAATGGAACGGCTGGGCATGTATACTCTGGAATTTAGAAGGATGAGAGGGAAACTTATTGAACAATGAGATTATTAAGGGATTGGACCCGCTAGAGGCAGGAAACATGTTCCCAATGTTCGGGGAGTCCAGAACCATGGGCCACACTTTAAGAATAAGGGGTGGGCCATTTAGAACGGAGGTGAGGAAAAATGTTTCACCCTGAGTTGTGAATCTGTGGAATTCTCTGCTAAATTTTCCCTGCTAAATTTTACTCACAACTAATTCTCTCCACCTTCGACAAGTTCCTCCCAGATTCTACCACTCACCTGCAATAGATGCAATTTATTGCAGCCAATTATCCAACCAATCCCACAGGTCCTTGAGATGTGAGTGGAAACGTGTATTAATAGGAAATCCACAATGAGTAGGGGAATCGAGGACCAGAGGACATAGGTTCAAGGTGAAGGTGAAAAGATTTAATGGGAATCCTAGGGGTAACTTTTTCACACAAAGGGTGCTGGGTGTCTGGAAGAAGCTGCCAGAGGAGGTAGTTGAGGCTGGGACTATCCCATTGTTTATGAAACATTTAGACAGGTACATGGAAAGGACGGGTTTGGAGGGATATGGACCAAGTGCAGCCAAGTGAGACTAGGGTAGCTGGGACATTGTTGACTGGTTTGGGCAAAGGGCCTGTTTCCACACTGTGGCTCTACGACGATCTCAGGAAGAATGTGCAGACTCCCACTGAAAGTCAGGACTGAACCCAGACTGTTGTGAGGTGTAGGTACACAAAAAAGCTGGAGAAACTCAGCGGGTGCAGCAGCATCTATGGAGCGAAGGAAATAGGCAACGTTTCGGGCCGAAACCCTTCTTCAGACTGATCGGGAGTGGGGGGACAAGAAAGGAAAAAGGAGGAGGAGCCCGAAGGCTGGGGGATGGGAGGAGACAGCAGGGGGACTGAGGAAGGGGAGGAGATAGCAAGGACTAACAAAATTGGGAGAATTCGATGTTCATGCCCCCAGGATGCAGACTCCCCAAGCGGAATATGAGGTGCTGTTCCTCCAATTTCCGGTGCTGCTCGCTGTGGCCATGGAGGAGACCCAGGACAGATTTTGTTAGTCCTTGTTATCTCCTCCCCTTCCTCAGTCCCCCTGCTGTCTCCTCCCATCCCCCATCCCCCAGCCTTCGGGCTCCTCCTCCTTTTTCCTTTTTCTTTTCTTGTCCCCGCCCCCCCCCACCCCGGTTCAGTCTGAGGAAGGGTTTCGGCCCGAAACGTTGCCTATTTCCTTCGCTCCATAGATGCTGCTGCACCCGCTGAGTTTCTCCAGCTTTTTTGTGTACCTTCGATTTTCCAGCATCTGCAGTTCCTTCTTGAACACTTGTTGTGAGGCGTGTTCACTCATGTTGCTGTCCATTCAACCTCACATTCACAATGAACAATCAAACAGGGGAATAATATAAACTACTAAGCCACAGCAGGGGTGGATGTACCTCATACCTGGGCCCTTGACTGTACTTCAAGAATAGGTGCAACTTCTAGCCCAGCACCTTTCACTTGAATGCGATAACCACTGTATTTAAAAGGTGCACTTTAAGCTGATGTTTTTTAAAAATAATTTTCACTCCTCTTCTTTTAAGAAATTGTCATCAAGTCATCCATGATTCCACCACCCACCTGCATGTGAAGCAATTACAGCACCAAATTAACTACCAACCCACACATCTTTGGGATGTGGGTGGAAACTGGTTCCAGTTAATTTATTAGATGAAGTTAATTAATTTTGATATTAATAAGTTTTAAATTGTTAATATTGTTTTAGTGAATCCCTATCTTGACAGTTTAAGTTTAGGTTAGAGATACAGCATGGAAACAGACCATTCGGCCCAGCAAGTCTATGCAAACCATCGATCACATGTTCACACCCTCATTCCATGCACTCCTGACACCTTAGGGGCCGTTTATAGAGGGCAATTACTCTACAAACCAGCACATCTATGTATAATGGTGGAAACCGGTGCACCCAGAGAAAACCCATGCGGTCACGGGGAGAACATGCAAACCCCACACTGTTCTTGCAAAGCTAATTGATGCCTACAGCCCATTCTGTCTTGAAGTAGAAAGGCAAAACTAATAGGAGCTTGGGACTCATGCAGCCATAATTAATAAGTGTGACTATTGGACTCAGGACCATTGGCCCATGATTTAAAGGCCCCAAAATGAAAAACAGAAAATGTAGGAAATAATCAAGAGATCAGGCTGTATAGTGTGGGAAGAGAAACAAAGTTAACGTGTCAGGTCAAAGACCCTTTGTCTGAGAGAAAAGGAGCTTGTTGGAGTAACATCAGGGTGATCATGTAGATTGCTAGTAATTAAGGGTATCTAGTCAGTGAGTGAATGGGAAAAGTTAGAGAACATGGATGTAGACTCATTGTCAATAAGAACATTTACAGAAGAATGTAGAGTTGCAAAATGCAGAACATAAAGATGTGACTGGCATTTTAAGTTGGGCATGTCCTCCACTTTCAGGGGAAAAGAGAAATCAAAGCGAGTGCATAAAGCTACATCTTTGATCAGGCAAAAGTGAGTGAAGTTGAAAGGGAAATGGTTCAATGTGAGCATGAGCACAGCACTGCTAAATGTTGGTGGAGGGGAATGTTGGTGGAGGGGAATGTGAGGCTCTGCTCAAGGGAGAAGCAGGGGGGCTGCAAACCATCCTGATGCGGGGTGAAAAACTGAGAGCGGTACTTTAGGAAGAGGGGACAGAAGTCGGGAAACTGAGGGATGATGGGCTGAGGAAGGGCGTGGGCAGGATCACATATGTGAAGGGGTGTCAAAGTCATACAGCACAGAAACAAGCTATTTAGCTCCTCACATCCATGCAGACCATCAGGTACCTAAAGTACATGGACTAATCACATTTTCCAGCACTTGCTCCCTAGCCAGATCTGCCTCACTCATTCAAGTGGTCTTCCAGATGCTCCTTAAATGTTGTGAAAGTACTTGCCTCCACAATTTTCTCAGACAAGACTGCAACCATCCTCTAAATGAAAACATGGCACAGTTCAGCTTCCAGGAAGCTTTAGTGAGTTGAACACAAGATGATCATGCACCATTTTCCGAACTCAGCCTCACTTCAGGCTGTGGTCTATCTACATGTGCTGCAATGAAACAACATCATTTTCCCATGGTTTTCTGGGAAAGATTCTTCCTCAGATCCCAACACAACTTCGTAATCCTCACCTTAAACGTATGGCTTCTGATTTTAGACAACACTGCCATAGAGGGAGTACAGAGAAGGTTCACCAGACTGATTCCTGGGATGAAGGACTTTCATATGAAGAAAGACTGGATAGACTTGGCTTGTACTCGCTAGAATTTAGAAGATTGAGGGGGGGATCTTATAGAAACTTACAAAATTCTTAAGGGGTTGGACAGGCTAGATGCAGAAAGGTTGTTCCCGGTGTTGGGGAAGTCCAGGACAAGGGGTCACAGTTAAGGATAAAGGGGAAATCCTTTAGGACCGAGATGAGAAAAACATTTTTCACACAGAGAGTGGTGAATCTCTGGAACTCTCTGCCACAGAAGGTAGTTGAGGCCAGTTCATTGGCTATACTTAAGAGGAAGTTAGATGTGGCCCTTGTGGCTAAAGGGATAAGGGGGTATGGAGAGAAGGCAGGTACAGGATACTGAGTTGGATGATCAGCCATGATCATATTGAATGGCGGTGCAGGCTCGAAGGGCCGAATGGCCTACTCCTGCACCTATTTCTATGTTTCTATGTTTCTCTGAGAAAGGTTTCTTGCTAACTATTCTATCTGTGCCTCTCGTAACCTTGCACACCTATGGGATGAAAGCTGAGGCTTTATAAGATGCTGGTCAGGCCACATTTGGAATATTGTCAGCAGTTTTAGGCCCCATATATGAAGGGCATCAAAGGTTATAGGGGAAGTGGCAGGAGAATGGGGTTGAGAAGAAAAAAATGATGAGATATCATGATCGAATGGTGAAGCAGCCCCAATGGCTAAATGGTCTAATTCCTATGTATAATGGTCATATGTGTATCTATTTGTGCATGTGTGTGCCAGTGATTGCACATGCATGTGTGTGTGAGAATGTGCATGCATGGACTTGCATGAGCACACATATGAGCCCAGTGGAGCGGAGCCTGTTCTCCAATTGTCTTGAACCACTTTGCAATGTCATTGGCCAAAGACCTTCTGCACTGTATTAGAAGAATTCACACACAGGCATTTTCCAATCCTAAAAACTGAAGTGGAAGCAAACTGTCCTCAATCCTAAAGGACTGCTGACCGCATCATAGCTTTGGTCCAAACATGGATCAAAAACTTAATTCCTGATGTGTATCAAGGCAGCATTTGACCCAGAATGATATCAAGGCCTCACAATAAAACCCGGCTCAATGGGATTCAATGGGAAACACTTCAGTTGGTTGGTGTCATTATTGCACAAAGAAAGGATGTTATATTGGTATCAATTGGCCTTGCCCCAGGTACCTCAAGCCAATGTCCTGGCACCAACCATCTTTAACTGCTTTGTTAATGAACTTCCATCCATCCTCAGGTCAGAAATAGGTATACTCACTCATAATTTTAGAGTGTTCAATTTAGTTTAGTTTACTTGAGATACAGCATGGAAACAGGCCCTTCGACCACCAAGTCCACGCCAAGTTCTATCCTATAAACACAGGAGAATTTGCAGAAGACAACTAACCTGAAAAGCTGCCCGTCTTTGGAGGATACCACCGGAGCACCCGGAGAAAGCCCACGTGGTCACAGGACGAATGTGCAAACTCCATAAAAACAGCACCCGTAGTCAAGATCGAACCTGGGTCTCTGGCACTGTGGGGCAGCAACTCACCATTGTGCCACTGTGCTGCCCCAAATCTCTGTGCCTCTACCCAGCAAATTAAGCTACCAATGCCCCCATAACAAGGTTGAATCAAGGTTGAACGAAATATTATTTGGACCTTAAAGGTGCTAAATAATGACCATCTTCAGCAAGAAAAATTAGATCTGAGGCTTATAACAATTAAAGAATGCTGATTATCACAATGTAAAATACAGGACAGAACCCTGTACTTAGCTTGCCTGCTATCGTCAATATGATTTTAGTATTTTTAACATTTGTTTCTATCACATAATCCCTTATTGTAAACATGCGCAGGGGCCTTCATTGACCAGAAGCTCAAATACACCAACCACAGAAATAATGTAATTACATGAGGTTCAGAGGCTAGGACCTACATCATTAATTCATCTAGTCATTCATCTTCAGACATTACAAATATGTTCTATCATCTCTAGGACACAAATCAGAAGTGCAATCTCTCCCGATGACTTTTTCTCCATCATTTATCAAAAAACCCAATGTTAACTGAACAAAGCAAGATGCTTGGTTAGAACCACATCCACCACCACCTTAAACATTCATTCCCTTCACTCAATGCAATTTCTCTCATATACAAAATCCACTGCAGTTACTCACTTGGGCTAGAAACATAAAAACATAGAAAATAGGTGCAGGAGTAGGCCATTCGACCCTTCGAGCCTGCACCGCATTCAATATGATCATGGCTGATCAACCAACTCAGTATCCCGTACCTGCCTTCTCTCCATACCCCCTGATCCCTTTAGCCACAAGGGCCACAGCTAACTCCCTCTTAAATATAGCCAATGAACTGACCTCAACTAGCGTCTGTGGCAGAGAATTCCACAGATTCACCACTCTCTACGTGAAAAAAAAAATTCTCATCTCGGTCCTAAAAGATTTCCCCCTTATCCTTAAACTGTGACCCCTTGTTCTGGACTTCCCCAACATCGGGAAAAATCTAACCTGACAGCACTCTTTAACTTACAAATACTAGCATCAAGAACATAGAACAGTAGAGGTGGCACAGTGGTAGAGTTGCTGCCTTACAGTGCCAGAAACCTGGGTTCGATCCTGACTAGGGGTGCTGTCTGTATGGAGTTTGCATGAGCTCCCTGAGACCAAATGGGTTTTCTATGGGGGTTCCCCTTTCCACACACATTCCAAAGTCGTGCAGGTTTGTAGGTGAATCAGCTTCTGTAAATTGTTCCTAGTGTGTAGGATAGAACTAGTACAGATGATTGCTGGTCAGCGTGGACTCAGTGAGTCGCAGGGCCTGTTTCCACGTTGTATCTCCAAACTAAACTAAACAGTAGAGCACAGAAACAGGCTTTTTGGCCAATCTTGTCTGTGCTGAACATTATGTCAAGTTCAACTAATCTTCTCTGCCTGCATTTGATGCATAGCTCCCCATTCCCAGCCTAATCATGTGTATTTTTTAAAGTTTCTTAAATGCCGCTATTGTTTCTGCCTTTAGCACCTCCTGAGTGCATTTTACGCATCTACTACTTAAAAAAAAACCTGCCCCACACATCTCCTTTGAATTAAATTTGCCCCTCCCACCTTATGCCATCCAGTCTCTGATATTCCATCCTTGGAGAAAGGTTCTGACTCATAATTTCATATTCTGCCTCTCATAATTTCATATATTTCTATCAGGTCCCCGTCAGTGTCTGACACTCCAAAGAAAACAACCCAACGTTGTCCAACCTCTCAGGTACACAACGTTCGCCAACCTCTCCTTGTAGCTAATACCACTCGAATCCAGGCAGCATTCTGGTACACCCCCACACCCATGTCCAAGAAGGATAAGGGCAGTGGGTGCATGGGAAGACTATCACTGTCAGGTTAATCTACAAATTGTGCACTATCTTGATTTAGAAACATAAAACTGGTCCTTCATCATCACTGGGTTTAGGTTCTGGAATGTCTCATCCAGTAGCATTGTAGAAGGACTTCCATAAGGATTGTAGCAGTTCAAGGTGGCGGCTCATCATCCTGTTCTCAAGGACAATTTGTGATAAGCAGTAAAAGCTGGCCTTGTCAGCAAAACACTAATCCTGAGGAATTAATGTTAAAAATACTAAAATCTTAATGATGATAGCAACCAAGCTAAGCACAATAAGGTCTGACCTCCATTTAACATTGTGATACTCAGCATTATTTTAATTGTTACAAGCATCTTATCTAACAACATAAACAATGACAAGTTACATCAGTCATTGAGCTAATGTAATTTGTGTCAGACTACATTCTCCATTGAAGGAGTCATAAAATGCCCACATTATTTACTGCATTATTACCACAGTCATGCTAATAAAGCCATGTTATTTATTGCAACCAGGCCATGTCCTTCCATTATAAGCCAAATTTTGCTTTATTTTCAGTAATACAATTAATCTTAAATAGATCATTCAGATAATTGCTTAAAATATGACCTTGAAAATGCTAAAATCCAGTCTCCATCCTGATTAACTATGCAGTTGTGAATCAATACATGGTTACAGCGTGGGTGCACCGTGTATAATAGAAAGGTTGTAATGATACATATTAATCTGTGACATATCCCAACATCTGTGATATTTGTGCTCCTCCAATTCTGACTTCTTGACCATCCTTGAATTTTTTTTGCTCCTCAAAAGGACTGCTGAAGCTGACACCAATCTTAATCTGAGACTTACCTTTTCACCTTACTCTCCTCCTTTAAATTTACCTCTTTTGATTAAGCTTATTATCCAGATATCACATTAAAGAAGGAGCTGCAGATGCTGGAAAATCGAAGGTAGATGAAAATGCTGGAGAAACTCAGCGGGTGAGGCAGCATCTATGGAGCGAAGGAAATAGGCAACGTTTCGGGTCAAAACCCTTCTTCAGACTGATGAGAGGGTGGGGGGAGGGTGGGAAGAAGAAGAGGTGGGGACAGTAGGCTGATGGAGAGCTGGGAAGGGGAGGAGAAAGCAGGGACTACCTGAAATTAGAGAAGTCAATGTTTATACCGTTGGGGTGTAAACTGCCCAAGCAAAATATGAGGTGCTGCTCCTTCAATTTATGGTGGGCCTCACTCTGGCCATAGAGGAGGCCCAGGACAGAAAGGTCGGATTCGGAATTGGAGGGGGAGTTGAAGTGCTGAGCCACCGGGAGATCAGATGCATCCAGGTTGAGGTGTTCCACACCAGGGCATCAGAGATGTCCTCATTCTTCAGGGAACGGGGGTTCCCCTCTTCTACCATTGGATGAGGCTCTCACCAGAGTCTCTTCCATACCCCGTGACTCTGCTCTCACTCCCCATCCCCCCACTCGTAACAAGGGCAGAGTCCCCCTTGTCCTCACCTTCCACCCGACCAGCCATCACATACAACAAATAATCCTCCGACATTTTTGCCACCTCCAAAGTGATCCCACCACTTGCCACATCTTCCCATCTCCTCCCCTGTCGGCTTTCCGCAAAGACCACTCCCTCTGTAACTCCCTGGTCAATTCGTCCCTTCCCACCGATACTACCCCCTCTCCGGGCACTTTCCCTTGCAACCGCAAGAAATGCTACTCTTGTTGCTTTACCTCCCTCCTTGACTCAATTCAAGGATCCAATCTGTCTTTCCAGGTGAGGCAGAGGTTAACCTGCACCTCCTCCAACCTCATCTATTGCATCCGCTGCTCTAGATGTCAGCTGCTCTACATCGGTGAGACCAAGCGTAGGCTTGGCGATCGCTTCGCCGAACACCGCTCGGTTTGCAATAACCAACCTGATCTCCCGGTGGCTCAGCACTTCAACTCCCCCTCCCATTCCGTAACCGACCTTTCTGTCCTGGGCCTCCTTCATGGCCAGAGTGAGGACCACTGTAAATTGGAGGAGCAGCACCTCATATTTTGCGTGGGCAGTTTGCACCCCAGCGGTATGAACATTGACCTCTAATTTCAGGTAGTCCTTTCTTTCTCCTCCTGTTCTCAGCTCTCCCTCAGCCCACTGGCTCCACTTCCTTTCTTCTTCCCACCCCCCCTACCCTCAAATCAGTCTGAAGAAGGGTTTCGACCCAAAACTTTGCCTATTTCCTTCACTCCATAGATGCTGCCTCACCCGCTGAGTTTCTCCAGCACTTTTGTCTATCCAGATATATCCTTGGTTTAGTTTAGTTTAGAGACACAGCGTGGAAACAAGGCCTTTGGCACATCATGTCTACGCTGACCATCGATCACCCATACACGAGTGCCACAACATGTTATCCCACTTTCTCATTCACTCTCTGCACACTAGGGACAATTATAGAGGCCAATTAACCTACAAAGCTGCACGTCTTTGGAATATGGGAGGAAACCAGAGGACCCAGAGAAAACCAACGTGGTCACAGGGAGAATGTGCAAACTCCACAAAAAAAACAGCACCCGAGGTCAGGATCAAACCTGGGTCTCTGGCGTTGTGAGGTTCAAAATTAACCAATTCTGTGAAGCAGCTTAGAAAACATCAATATTAAAATGAAGTTTAGGCTTGGTGAAGGAAGATTGCACAGGGCAATGGCTTAGATATTGGTATTGGTTTAATATTGAACAGTACAAACTAAAAATTAAACTGTGCTTGCTGCAAGTAAGAGTTTCATTATTTTGTTTTGGTGCATATGATAATACAGCACTGTTGACTCTTGATTGTCACATGCACGAAGATACAGTGAAAACTCTGTTTCGCAGACAAATCCTTCAACTCGTGAGTTCTTTAAGGTAGTGCAAAAGAGAAAACTGAATGGTCCTTTCATCCACGGGACCTGCATTTACCATCCGGATGAAAAGGTTAAAAGAGTTATGAGGGTCGTTAAGAAAGTCTGAAGAAAGGTCCTGGCCCAAAATATCACCGATCCATTTCCTCCACAGATGCTGTCTGACCCACTGCATTAATCCATTGAGTTAATCCATTGAGATAAAACACTTTGTGTTTTGTCTGTGAAGAATAGCTGCCTGGAGAATGGAAAATTGTCAGAGTGGTACAATAAAAATACTCCAACGAGGTTGTGCGTTTAAGCACAATATTGTGGAATAGTGGAGCAATCTACAGCCTGAGTTTGATATTCTAACCTGAGAACAGACGATATTGGCAATAGGGTGCTGAGTTAGACGGAGATGGGTTTTTTTTTTAAATTGCTAAGAGGCTGTCTTTTTAACTAATGCGATTTGAGAAAGAAACAGGAATAATGAAGAAGGACAACAGTTAATTTATACTCAAATCAAATACAGAAAGAGAAGTAAAGATGCATTAAAACAGAACATAAATTTTATGAAACTTGATATTGCTATAATGTTAAACATTAACATGCTGGAATGAGACAAAACAGTTTAAAATAGTCTTTATATAGCAACAGATAGTTTCTCATTGTATTAAAATTAGTAAAAACATTATTCTTGTCTAATGGGCCTGTCCTACTTAGACAACTTTTTAGGCGACTGCAGGAGACTTTGCTGTCACCACATGGTCGCCACATGTTCGCGGGTGGTTGCCGATGCGTCGCCTTCATGGTCGTGAGGAGTTCCCACATTTTGGGAACTAGTCGCGGCCTCATTATGGTCGCGGAGAATTTTTCAACATGCTGAAAAATTACCGGCGACTAGAATTAAGTCGCCATGCAGTGTAGCGCGAATTCTCGAGCCGTAGGTGGGTCCTAGTGGGTTGCCAGGAGTTCTAAGGTTCTCAGAGGTTCTCATAGGTTGACCAGTGATTTTCATTGGCTCATTGGGGGAAAAAAAGGTAAGGAGTAGTTTTCAGAACCAAGGAACCGACCGATAATGTTAAATGTCCGCCGAACTTCACAGCCGTGTATCTCTGGCTTCTTAAAATTTGTCTCCACTCCTTCTCCCCCCTTCTCCTCCTTCTCCCCCCTACTCCCCCCTCTTTTAAAGGACTTACCATACCTTGTGCTTTAGCTGTCTTAATTACAGCGCCAACCTTCCTATTCATCGCGATGTGTGTGTCTGTATCACCTTGGCTTTGCACCGTGGGAATTTTTTATACAGCGCTCCCCCGCTTGTCGTGGCTCCTGACTTTGCGATGTGTTTGTGTGCGTTCCACTCTGACAGTCACCGTTCCAGTTCCCGGTTTTTCAGGCGGCTGGCGGCAACGTGACAGTCACCGGCAGTCCTCTGAATAATCGCCTAAGTGGGACAGGTCCATAACTTTTCGTGGAGAATTTATGACATAAATGCAGTGAGTTTTTAAAAAGTAATAGGCAATTGCTTGGGTGCATCAAACAGTTGAATGATGTAGCATTAACAGCAGTTGCAGAGATTTGCAACTCAATGCATTTCTCAGTCACCTGGTGTGGCCAGGCAATTTGCACATAAAATAAAGCATTGATTCATTATTATTCCGGCAAGGTTTGGCGCATTTGGGTAAATATCATAACATGTTCTCCCTGCACATGTATTCAAGGTCAGAACATTGCATGATTATCTTTTAATGACACAGTAAAATTAATATATATTAAAACAGACTGGAAAGGTTCACAGCAGCATACGGTATTTTTCCATTCATTTTCTTTCATTTGTTCTGCTCTTATACTTAATCAGATGACTCAAACTTGGGGGATAGTTCCAAAGGCTGAAGCTCTTACAACTACTCATTCAAAAGGGACAGTTGCTATGTTGTCTTATTAACACAAAGAACTGCAGATGCTGGTTTACATAAATATTCCCTTACTGTAATTACTTGTGAGCTTCACAGCTAGAGGCAAAGGTCTTTCACCAAACATTGATTGTTGCAGCTGGGACCATGAGCAGACTTTATAGTCTTCTCATCATTTCACTATAACAATACACAGGATACCTATATTGAGTTTAGGATTACTGGGTAAGGTGTAATCAGTGATCAGTCATGCTTACATTTATGATTCTGCTACTCATCAATGAAGGCTGCAAGAGACCATTCCTTGTAATAAAAAATGAGGGGTAATCTTACACATGCTTTAGGATTATGAAAGGGTTTGATAAGGTTGACATAAAGAAGATACCTTCAGTTATAATGAGATAATGGTCTTTATTATCGGAGACACAAAAATATGAGGGCAAGGAATCATGATTAGAAACAAAGAAACATAGAAACATCGAAAATAGGTGCAGGAGTAGGCCATTCGGCCCTTCGAGCCTACACCGCCATTCAATATGATCATGGCTGATCATCCAACTCAGTATCCCGTACCTGCCTTCTCTCCATACTCCCTGATCCCTTTAGCCACAAGGGCCACATCTAACTCCCTCTTAAATATAGCCAATGGACTGGCCTCAACTACCTTGTGTGGCAGAGAGTTCCAGAGATTCACCACTCTCTGTGTGAAAAATGTTTTTCTCATCTCGGTCCTAAAGGATTTCCCCTCTATCCTTAAGCGGTGACCCCTTGTTCTGGACTTCCCCAACATCGGGAACAATCTTCCTGCATCTAGCCTGTCCAACCCCTTAAGAAATTTGTAAGTTTCTATAAGATCCCCCCTGAATCTCCTAAATTCTAGCGAGTACAAGCCGAGTCTATCCAGTCTTTCTTCATATGAAAGTCCTGACATCCCAGGACATCCCAGGAATCAGTCTGGTGAACCTTCTCTGCACTCCCTCTATGGCAATAATGTCCTTCCTCAGATTTGGAGACCAAAACTGTACACAATACTCCAGGTGTGGTCTCACCAAGACCCTGTACAACTGCTGTAGAACCTCCCTGCTCCTATATTCAAATCCTTTTGCTATGAATGCTAACATACCATTCGCTTTCTTCACTGCCTGCTGCACCTGCATGCCTACTTTCAATGACTGGTGCACCATGACACCCAGGTCTCGTTGCATCTCCCCTTTTCCTAATCGGCCACCATTTAGATAATAGTCTGCTTTCCTGTTTTTGCCACCAAAGTGGATAACCTCACATTTATCCACATTATACTGCATCTGCCATGCATTTGACCACTCACCCAGCCTATCCAAGTCACCTTGCAGCCTCCTAGCATCCTCCTCACAGCTAACACTGCCCCCCAGCTTAGTGTCATCCGCAAACTTGGAGATGTTGCATTCAATTTCCTCGTCCAAATCATTAATGTATATTGTAAATATCTGGGATCCCAGCCCTGAGCCTTGCTGTACCCCACTAGTCACTGCCTGTGAAAAGGACCCGTTTACTCCGACTCTTTGCTTCCTGTTTGCCAGCAACTTCTCTATCCACATCAATACTGAACCCCCAATACTGTGTGCTTTAAGTTTGTATACTAATCTCTTATGTGGGACCTTGTCGAAAGCCTTCTGAAAGTCCAGATATAACACATCCACTGGTTCTCCCCTATCCACTATACTAGCTACATCCTCAAAAAATTCTATAAGATTCGTCAGAAATGATTTCCCTTTCGTAAATCCATGCTGACTTTGTCCAATGATTTCACCACTTTCCAAATGTGCTGCTATCCCATCTTTAATAACTGACTCTAGCAGTTTCCCCACTACCGATGTTAGACTAACTGGTTTGTAATTCCCAGTTTTCTCTCTCCCTCCCTTTTTAAAAAGTGGTGTTACATTAGCTACCCTCCAATCCTCAGGAACTACTCCAGAATCTAAAGAGTTTTGAAAAATTATCACTAATGCATCCACTATTTCTGGAGCTACTTCCTTAAGTACTCTGGGATGCAGCCTCTCTGGCCCTGGGGATTTATCGGCCTTTAATCCATTCAATTTACCTAACACCACTTCCCGGCTAACCTGGATTTCACTCAGTTCCTCCATCTCCTTTGTCCCCTGCTATTTCCGGCAGATTATTTATGTCTTCCTTAGTGAAGACGGAACCAAAGTAGTTATTCAATTGGTCCGCCATGTCCTTGTTCCCCATGATCAATTCACCCGTTTCTGATTGCAAGGGACCTACATTTGTTTGTCACTTCTGATTAATTCACTTCTGGGCACCACTCTTCAGAAGAAATGCTAAGACTTTAGATAGGATGCAGAAGCGATTTTGAGAATGATTCCAGGGATGATAGAGTTCATTATGTGGAAAAACTGGAGTTGTTTCCCTTAGAATAGAGGAGAAGGAATGGGAAATTAATAAAGATATTTGAAATCTTGTGGCATTATTCATTAAGATGTTCACTTGGCTTATTTACCACATTCGTGATCCATCAGGCGAGAATGAAATGTTTGGAGAAGGAGAAAGAGGTGCAGCGCACAGGCCTTGAACCTAGTGAGATGCAGGAGGAACCTGGCCAGGACTCACCCCACAGAGCCCAGTCCATCCACGCACTAGAGTCTCCCAACCCCTGTGGAGTAGTTATTAAGATGGCTGATCCGTGGGCGGTTGCTGCTGGGACATGTCAGGGCCTGATCAACCCCGGCTGGGTCGCCTGGGCGAGGGTGTCTGATGTTGTGAGACCCGAAACACCCGATGACCCCAGGTCACATCACTGAGGATGCGTCCCAGCGCATCTAGAAGATGTATATTTTTCACACAGGCGTCCAGAGAGTGACTGTGTGAGGGAGAAAGAGAGAGACTGATAATAATGATGGAGGGTTAAATAAAAAGGACATTGGATGAAGGCATTTGACAACAAGGAAATACATTACTGTTTTTATCGGGGGCAGAAAAATTTGGATCACGCTGTTCGGAGGAGATATGGAGGCAGATTCAATTTTAACTTTGGAAAGTGAGCTTGGTAAATACTTGAGGATAAAATCTGTAAAACATGGTGTGTGCGTCCCACTGCATTGCTCTTGCATATAGTTGGCAATGACATGATGCAATAAATAATCTTAATCTGTTTTATATCTCTCTTTGAGAAGAACAAACTAGCTTGGATGTATTTAAACCTGGCCTGCATCAGTGTGCAAACACCTGAGGTAGAATGGAATGCAAAGGCATAGCTGGTAAAGTTTGATGAAGTGTGAGAAAAGCTTTGAAAAGAACATAAAGGCTGGAAGATGTGAGTTGGCCAGATGGCCTGTGTCTGTGATATAAATTCTTGTGGCATTATTCATTAAGATGTTCACTAGGCTTATTTACCACATTCGTGATCTCTTCGAAACTAGAACAAACCGACTGAATACACAGCAATTATTGATTTTGCTTTTACAAGTAGTAACCGTGACATTATAATTAATGATGCCAATTGACTTTGCAATAAAATCAGCATCTTTGTAGATGTGTTAAAACACTTGAAAGAT
The DNA here is from genome assembly GCF_010909765.2 of Amblyraja radiata. NCBI lineage: Eukaryota > Metazoa > Chordata > Chondrichthyes > Rajiformes > Rajidae > Amblyraja > Amblyraja radiata. The sequence goes on from NC_045960.1 coordinate 98,556,461, forward strand.
ATGATTTATTGAATTGTGACAAAACCTTTCCACTCTGCAATCACTCAACAACAAGCTGCTCTTCCTGCAACTTGGGAGTTTATTTTCTGTACAGTTATTGCAAGCATATTAAAAAGCAAATAGACTTTAATGTCCAGCCACATCTTGCTGCAACACCCTTCCTTAAGTATGTGTGTTCTGGCAAGATAAGATGCTGTCAATGAATCACTTAAAATGTCACTGTAATCCAACCATGTCAAATACTGCTGAATTCAGGATTTAACCACCCTTCATTACAAGCCAAGGGTCATTCTCAGGTATGACAGGATAGCAGCAATGCAGTCATTATCACATGCTGTGACCTCTGTGAGAGATATTGCCAGAGTTTAATTATTATGGACAAGCTATTACCTTGATCAAAATCATCTAGAGCAGAGGACTTATTCTTCAAGCTTGGCATGCAGCTCACAAATGAAAATGTCCTGACAATTGTGGTATGTCTTCTTTGTATTCAGTATCACACATCTGTTTGGATGTGCCTTCTAAATGGGCACATTAACATTTCCATATTTAGTTGAAGTGTTACTTGAAAGTGTAACATCGTATCAAGAGAGAATTATGTCCAAATAACTCTCACTACCGCTGCAAGTAAGAATTTCATTGTGTTGTGTTGTCAGTATGTATGATAATTAAACTCTTGGCATTCCTGATTCATGAACATTTGGATAACATCACCTCCGTTTCATTAATCTAAATTAGACCTGCAGTGCATCCAACATTTAACTTATTATTTATTTTTATTATTGAACAAAATGTGGACACCTCAGATATTTTCCTCCAAATGAGCGGTCAACTGTTTAACCAATCAACTGCTGACTATTAAAGACTGTAACAAATGAAAATTCCAAGATAAAATCAGCCTCAATCTTTTGATGGAATAAGCTTTCAGGGCATTTTTAAAAGTTTGATAAAAGGAATCTCAGATCAGCTACTTGTTCAGCAATTGTCTTCATACCTTCAACCTCTGTGCCTTTCCAACCCACCTTATATCCCAAAGCCTCTTTAAATTAAGTCAGCAGAGGAAATGTGTTGAATTTCAGCTGCCTTGACTTTTAACAACAAAAGGCTAGACCACAAGATCTAAACTATAGTCCCAGCAGAACACTGAGAGATATCCATACCAAAGGAATAGTTGGGTGAAATAACATGCCTTGCCTGCTCTCAAATATGGATATAAAAGATCCCATGGAAGAAATTCCAATGGATTTTCCAGTGACCTATCCAATGGTTAGGCTTTCAGAAAGCATATAATAATGTTAGTGGAGCATTGCTAGGTGCAAACAGGTGGAAAATCTCTCAATACTACAGCAGAATTTATTCCTCAATAATTGTTGAGTTGGCCTTTAACTGCTCTGAGGCATGAAAGATGTTATATTGATGCATGTCTTCTCACTAAATAACACATGTTACACCACAGCTCTATTTCAGAAGCACTTATATTCCTAATAAGCTTTTATTCCTCAACGTTTGGGTTGACTCTAATTAAATGACCTTAAGGTCATGAATACACTTGTCGTGTGGTAGCTAAGAATTTACAAAATCCCCTGGAAGCAGATATTTTGAAATTACCCAGCTAAGTATTTCGCTTTAATGCCTTCACAAATATCCAAAATCTGAACACTTTGTAGAAGTGCTATTTTCTGGTGGAATGAGGTATGCAATTTTCTCTCCCAATCACTAGATGTGGATTTTGCATGGCAGCTTTTCCCCCATTCTTTAAACTCTCGATAACCAGAGAATTGTGAGATGGTGCAAGTGGCTGCCAAGTGTGATTGTTGAAGCCAGTAGCATGGAGATATTTAAGAGGAACACTTGAGGGGAGATGGAAGAGAACAGTCATTCTAATAGTATGCAACAATACAGCATGCAAAGAGATTTGTGAGCAACATGAATATCAATATGAGCCTCCTGGACCTGATTGGTTGTATTTATATGTTTTCCCCACTCCTAAATAGACAATAGACAAATGGAAACGATAAGGTGAATGCGAGTTTGTCCATAACTTTACCATTATCGAAAGCTCTTTTTATCTGTAAAACTGTGAAATGTGATTTGCTGAGATCTGAATAAATTCAACTGAAGGTAAGAAAGACTCATTGGATCTCAACAAAGTTGTAAGTGGGCTTAGACTCTCTGGTCAAATACCGTGAAATGATTAGAGATGGTTACCGGAGCAGCTCATTACAATTGTTTTGCTCTTTGGAATTTTGCATGAGTGTATCTTAGTGATCTGCCCAGAATCTCTGGGAATCCCAAAAAATGCTGCATGAACACACAAGGAATTGCTGCTAGCAACCTTGGATTGTGTGGAAGTAACAGTGGTCCCAGCTCTCCTTGTCAGTATCATTGTTCAAGACTATGCTGGGTGTCATGGTGGTTTTTGGGGTGAGGGATTATCAAGTGAAGCTCTTTGTTATGTTTGAGCAAGTGGATATTTTTGTGGAAGAAATGGTGCTGGTATGCATAACATTCCTTGCTGTGATGTCTATGGTGGGTCTACAGCTTATAAACAAAATCCTTTATTAGGCTAGTCAGCCTTACCTGAGAAAGTAATTGAGTAACTGCCTCAGAATAGGTTTAATGTCATGGTCAATAATGAGACCAAGAGGCTTCAACCCGTTTAGTAAAGTCGAGGAAAATACGTTGTTTCTGAGTTTTCATGAGTCTTCATTGGGGCACTTTAGAAGGCCCGAGTTACAAAGGTCATGACATACTGTGATGTGGATTGGAAGTTAATAGAAAGAGAAATGTTCACTCATCTCTTTTCTCCACTGATGCTAAATGAGATTCCAAAGAGTTTGTGCACTTTCTGTACTCCATTCAGATCTCCTGTGCCACCTTCCATATCCAGATAGACATGGAAACCTGGGTCAAGGACAAGGACACTTGTTGATTTTCACCCAACTACAAATTACCCATGAACAGAACAAGAACAAAATAAATAAATGTTTAATGCTGTGTACAGTATATCATTTACTCTGCCTGTACATCCTGTTATATAATTGATCATCATTAAAATGGCGATAGAAAAAAAATTGTGTTTCAAAATGAAAACCTGTCCAAATAATATTCAGATGAAATGTGTTATCATTGATGTTTAATTAGCTGTAGCTCCAGTTTAATGTGATACTTGTTAATCAGTCTCAGTGCTGCATTAATCGTACCCCAACATGGCTGGTTGCAAATAAGCTTGTTAAATAATTTATATGATTTATATTGTGTCAAGTTTGTGCTCTGATTTAAGTAATTTGGGGACCAAGATCATTTGTTCATTATACTGTCATTGTGTGTAATGAATATGAAGAAGGACTACAAAGACCAAAGATACGCCCGGGTTTGATTACATGCATGAACAGAACCACGGATTAAACTTTTGTGTAATTTACTTGAAAAGATACAGCTCAAAACAGATAATAGAAACATAGAAAATAGGTGCAGGAGTAGGCCATTCGGCCCTTCGAGCCTGCACCGCCATTCAATATGATCATGGCTGATCATCCAACTCAGTATCCCGTACCTGCCTTCTCTCCATACCCCCTGATCCCCAAGGGCCACATCTAACTCCCTCTTAAATATAGCAAATGAACTGGCCTCAACTACCTTCTGTGGCAGAGAATTCCAGAGATTCACCACTCTCTGTGTGAAAAATGTTTTTCTCATCTCGGTCCTAAAAGAACCTCGGTCCCCCTTATCTTTAAACTGTGACCCCTTGTTCTGGACTTCCCCGACATCGGGAACAATCTTCCTGCATCTAGCCTGTCCAACCCCTTAATAATTCTATGTCTGAACACAGACACCCTAAACTGTCTTCTTAACATAAGAATTAATAGCATCGGTAACTTTTTACTAGGATCGAAACTAATCGAATATCGACATCGAAATTGGATATCCAGTCCCAAACTTCCAGCATAATTGCATGGATTCTTGTTAACTGCCTGTGAATTTTCTTTGGGCAAAGTATGATGTGTGCTAGGTTCTGATCTCAGCTTCATCAGTCACATAAAATCTTTCACCAACTGAGCAAAGAGTGGGAGCATCCACCTAGACTATTTCTGAGGTACACAAAATTGCTGGAGGAACTCAGCGGGTGCAGCAGCATCTATGGAGCGAAGGAAATAGGCGACGTTTCGGGCCGAAACCCTTCTTCAGACTATTTCTGAAGTTGCTGATTGTTACCATCGATAGACACAAAATGCAGGACGGGTCAGGCAGCCTCTCTAGAGAAAAGGAATAGGCGGTGTTTCATGTCAGAACACTTGTTGAGACTGGAATAGTCCGATAAATAATTATACAATAATTGTCCAATTTTTCCGAGGGAAGTTTGATCCCTAAAGGTGCATTGGGGCTTCCCTGGAAGGAACCCCGTGGTCTGCAGGCGTTCTTCGAAACATTTTGCTATGTCAGCAATGCCAATGGGAGAACAGAAAAAGGATATGGCATCAATCCAAAACTGATGAATGTTGTGATATAAACAGGATTTGAACAATGAAACAGTGGACCTGTGCCCTTGGTAGACATGGTGGTGATCAACACACCAAGGCACAATAGACCAAATTGAGTGTTGTTCCATGTTGCATCTGAGAGTGCTCCTCATGCAAGTCCTGGCAAATTTCAGGAGTCGTTTCCTTTGGGTTTCTGCCTTACCTTTTCATGACCTTGGAGACATCTTGACAGATCATTTGATAAGGTTTCATAGAAACATAGAAAATAGGTGCAGGAGTAGGCCATTCGGCCCTTCGAGCCTGCACCGCCATTCAATATGATCATGGCTGATCATCCAACTCAGTATCCCGTACCTGCCTTCTCTCCATACCCCCTGATCCCTTTAGCCACAAGGGCCACATCTAACTCCCTCTTAAATATAGGCAATGAACTGGCCTCAACTACCTTCTGTGGCAGAGAGTTCCAGAGATTCACCACTCTCTGTGTGAAAAATGTTTTTCTTATCTCGGTCCTAAAGGATTTCCCCTCTATCCTTAAGCTGTGACCCCTTGTCCTGGATTTCCCCAACATCGGGAACAATCTTCCTGCATCTAGCCTGTCCAACCCCTTAAGAATTTTGTAAGTTTCTATAAGATCCCCCCTCAATCTCCTAAATTCTAGCGAGTACTGGATAAGCATTTGATTAGGTCCCACATAGGAGATTAGTGGGCACAACTAGAGCTCATGATGTTGAGGGTAGAGTGCTGACATGGATAGAAAATTGGTTGGCAGACAGGAAACAAAGAGTAGAGATTAACGGGTCCCTTTCAGAATGGCAGGCAGTGACTAGTGGGGTACCGCAAGGCTAGGTGCTGGGACCGCAGCTATTTACAATATATATTAATGATTTAGATGAAGGGATTAAAGTAACATTAGCAAATTTGCAGATGACACAAAACTGGGTGGCAGTGTAAATTGTGAGGAGGATGCAATGAGGATGCAGGGTGACTTGGACAGGTTTGGTGAGTGTGCAGATGCATGGCAGATGCAGTTTAATGTGGATAAATGTGAGGTTATCCAATTTGGTGGCAAAAACAGGAAGGCAGATTATTATCTAAATGGTGTCAAGTTGGGGAAATGGGAAATACAACGGGATCTGGGGGGTCCTTGTTCATCAGTCACTGATAGTAAGCATGCAGGTACAGCAGGCTGTGAAGAAAGCAAATGGCATGTTGGCCTTCATAACAAGAGGAGTTGAGTATAGGAGAAAAGAGGTCGTTCTGCAGTTGTACAGGGCTTAGTGAGACCACACCTGGAGTATTGTGTGCAGTTTTGGTCTCCAAATTTGAAGAACGACATTCTTGCTATTGACGGAGTGCAACGTAGGTTCACAAGGTTAATTCCCGGGATGGCGGGACTGTGATATATTGATAGAATGGAACGGCTGGGCTTGCATATCCTGGAATTTAGTAGGATGAGAGGGTATCTTTTTGAAACATATAAGATTATTAAGGGTTTGGTCCTGCTCTTGGCAAGAAACATGTTCCTGATGTTGGGGGAGTCCAGAATCAGGGGCCACAGTTTAAGAATAAGGAGTAAGTCATTTAGAATGGAGATGAGGAAATACTTTTTCACACAGAGAGTTGTGAGTCTGTGGAATTCTCTGCCTCAGAAGGCGGTGGAGGCCAGTTCTCTGGATGCTTTCAAGAGAGAGTTAGATAGATTTCTTAAAGATTGCGGAGTCAGGCGATATGGGGAGAAGGCAGGAACGGCGTACTGATTGTGGATGATCAGCCCTGATCACATAGAATGGTGGTGCTGGCTCGAAGGGCCAAATGGCTTTCTCCTGCACATATTGTCTATCTTATACTGTAGATGCAATGAAAGTCTGGTGCATTGATGCATTGCCTTTGAATTGGGATCAGGCAGTAATATTTACGAAAGTATGGAGATCTATTTGGTAATGATATAATTCCAGCCTGATCTAAATCCTCCAGCACCTGAAGGGAATAGGTCCACCTCCTTAACTGTGAGGAGGATGCTAGGAGGCTGCAAGGTGATGTGGATAGTTTGGGTGAGTGGGAAAATGCATGGCAGATGCAGTATAATGTGGATAAATGTGAGGTTATCCACTTTGGTGGCAAAAACAGGAAAGTAGACTGTTATCTGAATGGTGGCCGATTAGGAAAAGAGGAGATGCAACGAGACCTGGGTGTCATGGTATACCAGTCATTGAAAGTAGGCATGCAGGTGCAGCAGGCAGTGAAGAAAGCAAATGTGTATGTTAGCATTCATAGCAAAAGGATTTGAGTATAAGAGCAGGGAGGTTCTACTGCAGTTGTACAGGGTCTTGGTGAGACCACACCTGGAGTATTGCGTACTGTTTTGGTCGCCTAATCTGAGGAAAGACATTCTTGCCATAGAGGGAGTACAGGGAAGGTTCACCAGACTGATTCCTGGGATGGCAGGACTTTCATATGAGGAAAGACTGGATAGACTCGGCTTGTACTCGCTTGAATTTAGAAGATTGAGGGGGGATCTTATAGAAACTTACAAAATTCTTAAGGTGTTGGACAGGCTAGATGCAGGAAGATTGGTCCCGATGTTGGGGAAATCCAGAACAAGGGGTCACAGTTTAAGGATAAGGGGGAAGTCTTTTAGGACCAAGATGAGAAAACATTTTTCACACAGAGAGTGGTGAATCTGTGGAATTCTCTGCCACAGAAGGTAGTTGAGGCCAGTTCATTGGCTGCCTGTCTTGGCCAGGACTCTCTTGTAAAAGAGATTTTTAATCTCAATGAGACTTCTCCTGGTTAAATAAAGGTTAAATAAATAAAATAAAAATTGGCTATATTTAAGAGGGGGTTAGATGTGGCTCTTGTGGCTAAGGGGATCGGGGCACATGGAGAGGAGGCAGGTAAAGGATACTGAGTTGGATGATCAGCCATGATCATATTAAATTGGGGTGCAGGCTTGAAGGTCCGAATGGCCTACTCCTGCACCTATTTTCTATGTTTCTATGTTTCCTGCTGAATGCTGCTGAACCATCCATCCCTTTATAAGAACCAAAGCCAGTTGCTAGAATGTATAAGACATCTGATGTCTTTTAATGTGTCCCACTACCACTCAAGGACATAGGAATAGTGTTTGAAGCTGACAAAGGAATTGTATGTATTTCCACCATTGTTGGTAATGGGGTTTAACCCTAAAATGTATCCATTATTTCCTCCCCAGACTTTCATGCAGAAAATGAGCACTGCAACAACCAATGTTGACCTCAGTATCAATAGGAACTGTTACTCCATGCAGACAGACAGTGCAATAGATTTAATTACTAGTTATAACCAGTTACATTATAAAAATGCCTTTTATTTGTTAGTGGCAGATAGTGAACTAGGTCAGTTGGTTGTCCTTTCCTGGGGGAATCAACAGCATCAAGCAACAATGATCTACTCAGCATGCCACAAAATCACATTGCAAGAAACTGAACTAAACTGAGTTTGCAATAAGCACACTGTGGAAACCACTAAATAACCTTACTCAATTCCAAATTGGACCAAAGATTTTCAGCTTATCTTATGACTAAAACTCTGAACTGTGTGGAGAAAGATAAGGCAGCTAGTTGAAAAGATTGGGGCTTGCCTTTGACAGCAAGTCGATAGGAGAAGGTGGAAGATTTATGTCTGGGCAATTAAATGAATGAATAAAGAGATGGTACCTTGGCCAAAGCTGCAGTATCTAGGCAACTCTGTCTAATGTGGATAGCAAATTACAAGCTGTACATCACTCAGGGTATATACACTGGACAACAGCACTACTGGTGAGTAAAAAGACACAACCTGGCAGAAAGATTAAATTGAACAGCGTGAAAAATAATCTTCAAGTGAATAACACAAAATTAATCAGACTGTTGCATGATTGCAAATAACAAGGACAATATTAATGCCTCAGTGAACTATAATTAGTACGAACCTCTCATACAGTTTGATGTATATCAATGATGTTTGGCATCCTAATTCAAGACATATATACTACACTCTAAAATCAGACTATATCAAAATAAACCCCAAGTAATATGCCATTACAGAGGACTTAAAAGGTTACTTGCACTCAAGTCCAATCTGTCCATGAACTTCAGAGCACTGTGAAATAATTTGTTACTTGATGACAGGATCCGATGCAAATAAAATCATAAACCATGTGGGCATTAGGTCATCCCATTGTAAAGGTGATTTGCAATTTGCTCTCCCCCTCCATCCATGGAGGATGACTTCCTTTGTCTCCATATTTCTGGAATCCAAGTTGACTGATGACGTGAATGCGGGACCTGAAGACACTGCACAAGTGGGAAAGAATGTGCTTAGGGGGTAGCTAGCTAATTTAGGATGTTGTGTTCTTTTTCTACAGTTCAACATTCTCCCGACAAATGGACTTAAGTTCTCAACATCATCCTGAAAGTATTCTGACTGTTTACATCATGGTCTGATATGCTGCAAGCAAGATTTTCATTGCACCTGCAGCTCACCGTAGATGTGAATATGACAATAAACTCGACTTGATTTGAAGGTGTGTGGAGGGCCCAAGTAGGAGGTGCTAATGATGCAGAACAGGGAGGTGGGACAAAGATAGGAGAGGGGTCATTAGTGCAGGAAGAAAAGATGGATTACTACTTTAGACCAGCGTGCAAGAGAGAAGATGGGTAGGGAGGGTTAGCCACCGGACGTCTGAGAGGAGGTGAGAAGCGGTAAGAGGGCAGACTGTGGCGGGTGGATGGTGGACAATAAAGGAGTTGTCAATCAGATGGAAGATCAAAGGTGAGTGAGGACAAGTAGTGGGATGGCAGATGCAGAAAGTGAGGGGTTAAGGAGTAGGTAGCAAGCAAGGACATCATATTTCCACATGTGTGAAAGTGCTAAGATACTTGCAGTAGAACTTGGCTCACCCTTCTTGCATGAGCATGAATAATCTGAAATGTTATCAGATATTATTTATTTATCTGACAAATCTTTTCAAGGGTAAGTTGCTTTGCTCTATATTAAAGAGTTTGATGCATGTGATGCACTTTGGTGTGTTTTTTCTGATATCCCGTACATGTGGCAGTAATTTGCACGCCTGAGGCTTGGAAATAATGCTCCCTCCATGTTCTTTCTCGTGGTTTGCTTCTCATTTATTTCAGGACAGCGCAGATTTTCTCAGTACATGTGGAATGAAGACAATAGTTTCAATATTGATCACTATTTTGTAATGCATTGACCTCTTTCTCAAGCAAAGTAACAAGACAAGGTTTTGTATTTATTTTACCCCAACATACAACCCCTCCCCTCACCCCAGCACCATTCCTCACAACACTTATTTATGATGTTTTTTTATGGTTCCCAGCACAGAAGTTATTGAATCACAAGTCATTACTGGTATAGTTCATAAGTCAAAGGAACAGAATTATTAGGCCATTCTGCCTATCGATTATACTCTGCCATTCAATCATGACTGATCTAGCTTTTCCTCTCATTCACATTCTCCTGCCTGCGCACCATAACCATATTTAATCAAGAATCTAACAATCTTAGTCTTAAAAATACTCGATGACTTGGCCTCCACAACCATCTGAGGCAATGAATTCCACAAATTCCCACCCTCTGACTAAAGAAATTCCCCTTCATCTACATTTTAAAGGAACGTTCTTTTATTCTGAGGCTATGCTCTCTGGTATTAGACTCACCACTAATGGAAATATTCTCTCCACTTCCACTCTATCCAGGCCTTTCACAATTTGGTAAGTTTCAATGAGTTCTCCCCTCATCCTTCTAAACTCCAGCAAGTGCAGGCCCAGTGTTGTCAAATTTTTTGAAGAGGTTACTCGGGAAATTGATGAGGGTAAAGCAGTGGATATTGTATATATGGACTTCAGTAAGGCCTTTGACAAGGTTCCTCACGGAAGGTTGGTTAAGAAGGTTCAATTGTTGGGTATTAATGGTGGAGTAGCAAGATGGATTCAACAGTGGCTGAATGGGAGATGCCAGAGAGTAATGGTGGATGGTTGTTTGTCAGGTTGGAAGCCAGTGACTAGTGGGGTGCCACAGGGATCTGTGTTGGGTCCACTGTTGTTTGTCATGTACATCAATGATCTGGATGATGGTGTGGTAAATTGGATTAGTAAGTATGCCGATGATACTAAGATAGGAGGGGTTGTGGATAATGAAATAGATTTTCAAAGTCTACAGAGAGATTTGTGCCAGTTGGAAGAGTGGGCTGAAAGATGGCAGATGGAGTTTAATGCTGATAAGTGTGAGGTGCTACATCTTGGCAGGACAAATCAAAATAGGAAGTACATGGTAAATGGTAGGGAATTGAAGAATGCAGGTGAACAGAGGGATCTGGGAATAACTGTGCACAGTTCCCTGAAAGTGGAATCTCATGTAGATAGGGTGGTAAAGAAAGCTTTTGGTGTGCTGGCCTTTATAAATCAGAGCATTGAGTATAGAAGTTGGGATGTAATGTTAAAATTGTACAAGGCATTGGTGAGGCCAATTCTGGAGTATGGTGTACAATTTTGGTCACCTAATTATAGGAAGGACGTCAACAAAATAGAGAGAGTACAGAGGAGATTTACTAGAATGTTGTCTGGGTTTCAGCAACTAAGTTACAGAGAAAGGTTGAACTAGTTAGGGCTTTATTCTTTGGAGCGCAGAAGGTTAAGGGGGGACTTGATAGAGGTCTTTAAAATGATGAGAGGGATAGACAGAGTTGACGTGGATAAGCTTTTCCCACTGAGAGTAGGGAAGATTCAAACAAGGGGACATGACTTGAGAATTAAGGGACAGAAGTTTAGGGGTAACATGAGGGGGAACTTCTTTACTCAGAGAGTGGTGGCTGTGTGGAATGAGCTTACAGTGAAGGTGGTGGAGGCAGGTTCGTTTTTATCATTTAAAAATAAATTGGATAGTTATATGGACGGGAAAGGAATGGAGGGTTATGGTCTGAGCGCAGGTATATGGGACTAGGGGAGAATACGTGTTCGGCACGGACTAGAAGGGTCGAGATGGCCTGTTTCCGTGCTGTAATTGTTATATGGTTATATGGTTATATTGATCATATGCCAACCCAATCATCCCCAGGATAATTCTCATAAATCTCCTCTGGACCCTCTCCAATAACAACGCATCCTTCCTCAGAAAACTGCTCACAATATTACAAATGCGGCCTAATCAGTGCCTGATAAAGCCTTAGCATTACACCCCTGTTTTTACATTCTACTCCTTTTGAAATATATGATTACATTGTTTTTGCATTCCTCTTCTTGAAAGTGAAGTAACATTGGGTTTGGATGCAGAATTAAAAGGAGTCATAAAGGACAAGCAGTTTAAAGAACAACATTTGCTCCATGAAGCAATTTCTTTTTTAAAGTATGTAAAAATAAATAAAATCTATCATACAAAGAACAAATGAATGCAAATGCTTCAAGTGCTGACTGGATAAACGCTGATTGTGGACAAGTGAGTTAAAAATGCTTTGGAATATGTTTTATTTATATACTTCAGTTGAGAACTGAAGGGTATACATAAACCATATGCTGAAGCCTATTAACTCTTGCTTTACAGGACAACTAACTAATAGAAACAGAGGCACTTAGTGCAGTTTGGGCACATAGCCCATCGCAGTGCTAAAAAACACTAAAAAACAGCAGTGCTTCCTCAATTATGCAGACAGGAACATAAAGATCAAGATACAATCACCGTGTTGGGGCTCTTTCACTAGCACAGAGTAGGCTGAGAGGTGTGTGGATGGAGACCTACAAGATTATCAAAACAGTTCATAATTCAGAAGCAGAGAATTTTCTAAAGGGCATCAAGTACAAAATAGTCATTAATAAATCCATCAGCAAAATCTGGAAAAGCTTTGTATAATTATTGACTGGAAATGGTACTCCCAGGTACGGTGCTTAGCTGCATTTAACAGAACACCTGATAACAAGATGAAAACTACATTGTGCACTCTGGTATTTTTCGCTCTGCTCCACATGTTGTACTTGCGCATGTGTTGGATGTTCATGTCTGGCATCTGATTTAATTGGATAGCATGCAAACAAAAGCATTTCAATGCCTATCGGTAAACATGGCAAGAATAAACCAAACCAAAACTAATAGCAGATGGATAAAAAGAAAGAAAGATATTCTTAAAGGGAAGATGAAGCGAATTGGCAGATGCCTAACATGGACAATTTGGGTTGATATTCTTTGCAAAGAATTAAATGACATGTAATCTAAAACACATTGCATTAAGTGGAGAAATCAATGACCAGATTCAATCCTCACCCTCAGGTGTCTGTGTTGAGTTTGCACATTCTTCGTGAGACTGTGTGGGTTTCCTCCAGGTAACCCCACATTTTCTTCCCACATCCCAAGGACATATTGATTGGTAGATTAATTAGACTGTAAATTGCCTCAATTGCATAGGTGAGTGGTAGAATCTGATGGTGTTGATGAGATTATGGGAAAAATACTTTGAGAAGAAGCATTTTACCTTAACTTCACCATTTTTACCCGAATGCTGCCTGAATAAAGTTTCAGCTGCAGGGAGAGGTTGGATAGACTTGCATTGTTTTCTCTGGAACTTCGGAGGTTAAGTGGAGACTTGATGCAAGTATATAAAATTCTGAGAGGCACAGTGCATTCAGAAAGTATTCAGACCCCTTCACACTTTCCACATTTTGTTACATTACAGCCTTATTCTAAAATGGATTAAAGTCTTTTTTTTTAAATCATAAATCTACACACAATACCCCATAATAAAAAGCAAAAACAGGTGTTTACAAATTTTTGCAAAGAAATTAAAAATAAATAACTGAAATATCACATTAACATAAGTATTCAGACCCTTTACTAAGTACTTTATTGAGGCACCTTTTGCAGCGGTTACAGCCTCAGATCTTCTTTGGCAGGATGGTACAAGCTTGGCACACCTGTATTTGGGTAATTTCTCCCATTCTTCTCAGCAGATCCTCTCAAGCTCTGTCAGGTTGGATGGGGAGCGTCGAAGCACAGCTATTTTCAAGTCCCTCCAGAGATGTTCGGTCGGGTTCAAGTCCGGGCTCTCGCTGGGCCACTCAAGGACATTCACAGACTTGTCACAAAGCCACTCCTGCATTGTCTTGGCTGTGTGCTTAGGGTCGTTTTCCTGTTGGAAGGTGAACCTCCACCCCAGTCTGAGGTCCTGAACGCTCTGGAGCAGGTTTTCATCAAGGATCTGTCTGTACTTTGCTCCGTTCATCTTCCCCTTGATCCTGACTAGTCTCCCAGTTCTTGCCGCTGAAAAACATCCCCACAGCATGATGCTGACACAACCATGCTTCACTGTAGGTATGATATTGGCCAGGTGATGAGCAGTGCCTGGTTTCCTCTAGGCATGACGCTTGGCATTCAGGCCAAAGAGTTCAATTCCAATGAGTTCATGGTTTGACAGTCCTTTAGGTGCCTTTTGGCAAACTCCAAGTGGGCTGCCATGTGCCTTTTACTGAGGAGTGGCTTCCGTCTGGCCACTAACATAAAGGCCTGATTGATGGAGTGCTGCAGATATAGTTGTCTGTCTCAAAGGTTCTCCCATCTCCACAGAGGAACTCTGGAGCTCTATCAGAGTGACCGTCGGGTTCTCGGTCACCTCCCTGACTAAGGCCCGATTGCTCAGTTTGGCCGGGCAGCCAGCCCTATGAAGAGTCCTGGTGGTTCCAAAGTTCTTCCATTTATAACTCTAAGACTTTTGCCTCCATCACAGTGAGGAGGTGTTTGGTGAACTCACTGTGGTGGATGTTAATTTGTGTTTATTGTGTTTTGTTATTATTACATGTATGGCTGCAGGCAACAGCATTTCGTTCAGACCGAAAGGTCTGAATGACAAATAAAGGATTCAATTCAATTCAATTCAATTCAATTCAATTCAATTCAATTCAATTCAATTCAATTTAAGAATGACAGAGGCCACTGTGCTCTTTGGGACCTGCAATGCTGCAGAAATTGTTTTATACCCTTCCCCAGACCTGTGTCTCGACACAATCCGGTCTCGGAGGTCTACGAACAATTCCTTCGTCTTCATGGCTTGGTTTTTGCTCTGACATGCACTGTCAACTGTGGGACCCTATATAGGCAGGTGTGTGCCTTTCCAAATCATGCCCAATCAATTTAATTTACAACTGGTGGACTCGAAACTAGTTGTAGAAACATCTTAACGATAATCAAAGTAAACAGGATGAACCTAAGCTCAATTTTGAGTGTCATAGCAAAGGGTCTGAATACCTATGTAAATGTGATATTTCAGTAATTTCTTTTTAATTACTTTGCAGAAATTTCTAATCGCCTGTTTTCGCCTTTTTATTATGGGGTGTTGTGTGTAGATTGATGATAAAAAAAATGAATTTAATCATTTTTAGAATAAGGCTGTAACGTAACAAAATGTGGAAAAAGTGAAGGGGCCTGAATACTTTCTGAATGCACTGTAGGTAGACAGTCAGAACCTTTTTCCCAGGTTTGACAGATCATTGGACATGGATCATGTACAGGCATATGAGATCAGTTTAACTTGACATCGTGTTCGGGACGAACAATGTTGGCTGAAGGGCCCATTCCTGTGCTGTACTCTTCTATGTTCTACTCCAACAATGAACTACTGAAGTAAATCATGAGATCATAAGATCATGTGATCGGAGTAGAATTAGGCCATTCGGCCCATCAAGTCTACTCCGCTATTCAATTATGGCTGATCTACCTCTCGCTCCTAACCCCATTCTCCTGCCTTCTCCCCATATCCTCTGACACCCATACTAATCATGAATCTATCTAACTCTGTCTTAAATATATTCCACTGACTTTGCCTCCACAGCGTTCTGTGGCAAAGAAATCCACAGATTCACCACCCATTGTAATTCTTCCTTATCTCCATCCTAAAAGAATGTTCTTTTAATTCTGAGGCTGTGACCTCTAGTCCTAGACTCTCCCACTAATGGAAACATCCTCTCCACATCCACTCTATCCACGACTTTCACTATTATGTACGTTTCAATGAGGTTTCAATGAGGTCCCCCCTCAGTTTTTTAAACTCCAGCGAATATAGGCCCAGTGTCGTCATACGCTCATCATACCAGTTAACCTGCTCATTTCTGGGATCATTCTTGTAAACCTCCTCTGGACCCTCTCCAGATCCAGCACATCCAGTCAGATGAGGTGCCAAAAATTGCTCACAATATTCCAAATGCGGCCTGACCAGCGCCTTATGTAGCCTCAGCATTACATCCCTGTTTTGGTGTTCATGCCCTCTCAAAATAGATGCTAGCATTGCACTTGCTTTCTTTACTACTGATTTGACTTGCAGATTAACTTTTTGGGAATCCTGCACCAGTACCCCCAAGTCCCTTTGCACCTTCGATTTCTGGATTCTCTCCCCCATTTAGAAAATAGTCTATGCCTTTATTCCTACTAGCAAAATGCTTGACTCCACACTTTGCTGCACTATTTTCCATCTGCCACTTCTCTGCCCACTCTCCCAACCTATCCAAGTCCTTCAGCAGAGTCCCTGCTTTCTCTACACTACCTGCCCCTCCACCTATTTTCACATCATCCGCTACTTGGCCACAAAGCCTTCAATCCTCTCATCCAAAAGTGAGACCCAACTTAAAAATAAATGTGGTAAGATACATTACTGGTCTACAGTAATTTGTTTATTTTGTAAGGCGGCAATATAAAATAGTCCATTATGATATCCATGATGTAGAATTCAAATTAAAATGTTATTGTCAAGATATGAGCATCGATGCCAGGTTAGAAATTATTGCCAATCAATGATTACCCCTGACCCACATCATCTTGGCCACACACTCATCTCCCTGCTACCTTCAGGTAGAAGGTACAGGAGCCTGAAGACTGCAACAACCAGGTTCAGGAATAGCTACTTCCCCACAGCCATCAGGCTATTAAACCTGGCTCGGACAAAACTTTGATTATTAATAACCAATTATCGGTTATTTGCACTTTATCAGTTTATTTATTCATGTGTGTATATATTTATATTATAGTATATGGACACATTGATCTGTTTTGTAGTAAATGCCTACTATGTTCTGTGTGCTGAAACAAAGCAAGAATTTCATTGTCAATCAATCAATCAATCAATCAATCAATCAACCTTTATTGTCATCTTGCAAGCAACAGTTGTACAGTGCAAAATGAAAAGACGTTTCCCAGGGAATACCGGAGCATCACACATGAAACTTAAAACATTTCACAGATAATAACACTAAAAACAATCCAGTCCCTGTGGAACAGTATAAATAGTTAAAAGCAGGTAAAACAACAACGTTAAAATACAGTAAAACCAATCATAAAAATGTCCGGGGCAGCTGATTTGAGTGGCCAGTGCCAGTTATTAAAGTGGCCAGTGCCAGTTATTAAAGTGTCCGTGCCAGCCGCAGAATCAAGTACTGTGAGTACAGAGTGACTGTTTAGCAGCCTCACAGCCTGTGGCAGGAAGCTGTTTAGCAGTCTTGTAGTCCGGGCTTTGATGCTTCGATATCTCTTGCCTGATGGCAGGAGATCCAGGTGTATGTGGAGGGGGTGCAGTTTGTCCTTAGCAATTCTCTGAGCTTTTTTCAGACAGCGGCTCTGGAACAGTTCTTGTACCGAGGGTAGGGAGACGCCAATGATCCTCTCTGCTCCCCTCACTACCCTCTGCAGAGCCTTCCTGTCCGAGCAGTTGCAGGTGGAGTACCACGTATTTATGCAGTACGTGAGTACAGACTCCACCGTACCCCTGTAGAAAGTCCTGAGGATGTTGGTGGGGAGTGAGGCCTGTTTTAGTTTCCTCAGGAAGTGCAGTCGCTGATGGGCCCGTTTGACAATCCCAGTGGTGTTCCTGGACCAGGTGAGGCTGTCTGTAATTTGCACACCGAGGAACTTTATGCTCTCCACTCTCTCCACTGTGGTGCCACTGATGTTGAGGGGTGTATGCTTTGGCTGCGCCCTCCTGAAGTCGACAACCATCTCCTTTGTTTTGTCGACATTTAATTCTAGATTATTTTTGCCGCACCAGTCCACTAGTTGTTTTACTTCCTCCCTGTACATTGATTCGTCATCTCCGCTGATGAGTCCCACCACTGTTGTGTCATCTGCTAATTTTATGATCTTATTGTCCCTGAATCTGGCAGCACAGTCATGTGTGAGCAATGTGAACAACAGCGGGCTGAGCACACAGCCTTGAGGGGAGCCGGTGCTCAGCGTGATCGAGCCTGAAGTGTTCTTGCCAACACGGACTGACTGCGGTCTCTCTGTCAGAAAGTCCAAGATCCAGTGACACAGGGTGGTGTTGAGGCCCAGCAGGGTTAGTTTCTCCACAAGTCTCTGTGGGATGATGGTGTTAAACGCTGAGCTGAAGTCAATGTACAGGATTCTGGCGTATGTGTTTTTGTTTTCCAGATGCGCGAGTACTGTGTGCAGCGTGGTAGAGATGGCATCCTCTGTAGAACGGTTGGGGCGATAGGCAAACTGGAGGGGGTCTAACGATGAGGGGAGGCTGGCAGTAATGTCCTATCAGGGACACATGACAATAAACTCACTTGAACTTGAACTTGAACAAGTGTTCCAATGATTTGGTTCTACTGCCTTATCTGCAGAGCTATATTGGAGTGTAACTAAGCTTCTATAATCAGATGTGGTCCAGCCCAAACATGGGAGTGAATTTCTATCCCTGCCCTATTATTTTGGGCCAGTCGTCCATTCTTATTATGACAAACAGATTACTTCTTTCAAGTTACTTATACCAGAACAAGCATTTTGCTGCAGGTTTGGATCTTTTTTTTAAATTTGAAAACCAACGAAAATGCTAGGGTTGAGATCTGAATTCATATTCTCCAAATTATTAATATATGTCTCTAGATTACTAAAACTAATACAAACAATTCACAATGAATACAGCTTCTGGTGGTTAAACCTCATGAGATGTTATCTACTGAAATATTACTTCTTTTTCACTCCCTTCATGTACTGCCCAGCCTGCTGAGTTTTAATTTAGTTTAGAAATACAGCATGAAAACAGACACACTGAGTCCGCGCTGATCACCAATCACTTGTACACTGGTTCTATGTTATCCTACTTTTGCATCCTATACACTAGGGTACCAATCTACAGTAGCCAATTAACGTGCAAACTTGTACGTTTTTGGAGTGTGGGAAGATCTGAAGCACCCGGGGAAAACCCACATGGTCACAGGGAGACCATACAAACTCCACACAGCAACTCTACCTCTGCGCCACCTTGTGAATTACTAACCAGCAACCACACAATTATACTACCAAACTACCAAACCTCAGAATAGTTGCCTACATTACTTAACTCTGTACCTCGGTGATTGCCAGTCACTCTCTCCACCCCCCCCCCCACTACTACGACTGCATGTACGTAAATATATTTATTGCTCATATTCTATGTTCACTCTTCTGGGGAGATGCTAACTGCATTTTGTTGTCTCTGTACTTGTACACTGCACAATGACAATAAAGTTTGAATCTGAATGAATCTGATTCTGATATTTGTGACACTTTTGAGTTGTGCACAAATGTACTACTAGTCTAAGGTTAAACCTCTATCTAAACCTTAGCTAGGTTTATCCTCTATGTAAACCTGCGCTACGTTCAGCCTATTATCTGAATACCACATTGCATGCTCTGCAGGCATCCCAAAGTAATAAATTACAAAAATGTTATACAACATTGTATTTATAAATAATCGGTACCTAGTGACATAACCTTTGTTTCTGATAATCTCTTTCAGCCACTTCATCATTGAATTCATTGTAAAAAAAACTCTGAAATAAATTCCCTTGTTCCTCTTAAGTTATTTCTCCAGTCACTGTTGAAATGCATTTGCTCACTCTATACATTTTCCAATTTGTTTTTGCTAGTCACAGAAATCCCTGTGCGAGTTTGGCACTGTTCTGTTATTTGCGGCCTTGCTACAGAAAATAAACAAAGAAAAAATTACAAGGAGCTTGCCATGTTTCTCAATCCTAGCTACGGTTGTTTTTGTAGGGAGTTTGTATGTCCTCCCTGTGACCGCGTGGGTTTTCTCCGAGAACTTCGGTTTCCTCCCATACTCCAAAAAGGTACAGGTATAAATGTAAATTGCCCCTAGTGTGTGTAGGATAGTGTTAATGTGCGGGGATCGCTGGTCGGTGTGGACTCGGTGGGCTGAAGGCCCTGTTTCCGCGCTATATCTCTAAACTAAACTATGGTCTTGTGGTACGTGTTACTTCCTAATTCACAGATATCTTATTTTCCATTAAATTCCTCTGTATTACGAGGGATGAGAGCGGATATTCTGGGACACAAATTGTGTGTGGCAAAGGTGGGCTGAATGATTATTTTCCTGTGCTCGACTCTGTCACTTCCACATCATGAGATGCATGCTGATCGGAGACCATTCAAAATAAATCATTTGACTTTCAAAATTGCCCCCTTTGCCTTTCTGAAAATACAGGCCAGAGGTTCCTGTTGGGGATATTGAAAAATGCATTTATCCATTTTGCTTTCCTGTGCCATCGCAGTGAAAGGATTTACCCACTTGTTTTAAATGGATTCAGCCTTTGCTAAAATGTCAGGCATGGGAAAACTTAGCATTCATCCAAAATTATGACATCCGTGCTTTAGCCTATCAAAACCTGGCAGCTTAACTGTGTCTACATGAGCACTATTGTTGTCTGAAATCATCATACATTTTATTTCTCAGGCTGTGCCCAATTTCAAATGAGGTAAAAACATACTTTTTTAAAACACACAAAAAATAACAAAAAAGACAAAAAGACAGTGTCAGATTGTCCTTTCACTAATGCTACTAGCATGTAACATTTTTTTTCGCTCATTAAATATCAACGTATGTCAACAATGAAAGCAAATGTCTTTGTTCGATTTCCACCTTTTTTCACAAACAGGGTCTGATCTTGTGCTGCAAAGCTAGATTCCCCTTGCAGACAAAAAAGTGGGACTCACAGAAAAATGCAATTGTTGCTGTATCTTTGCTTTTAAGAAAATAAATAAACTTGGTGGATAAATTCGCAGGAAATTCTTTCAGGACCAAACTTTAAATTTGCACGAACAAAAAACAGAGACAAATTTTTTTTCTGTAGAAAAAAAATGTAGACAAAATTGAGAGAACAATGTAACATTTGATAATTCTTTACCTGCATCCTCTGTAATACATATATATATGCATCGTGGTGTACAATAATGTCTGAATAACATTTTGACCTGTTTTGTGATCTGCCAACAACACGGAGCAAAGTGAGCAGGCCATAGACAGGGTACAAGGCCAACTCTGGTTTTCTTTTGCAGAATGTGGAACGTGCCTCAACCAGATCTCATTTAAGTTCCATACCACAGGCCAGCTGATATTCCCATCTCAAGCCCCACTCCTCCTGTATACCAGTCAAAGGTACACGGCTGATTATTGTGGATAGAGCTGAGAAATTATAAGGGTGAAAAGACTCTAATG
Source organism: Amblyraja radiata (assembly GCF_010909765.2). Lineage (NCBI taxonomy): Eukaryota > Metazoa > Chordata > Chondrichthyes > Rajiformes > Rajidae > Amblyraja > Amblyraja radiata. The sequence continues at coordinate 98,577,446 of NC_045960.1, forward strand.
GAAGTTTTTTACAGGCCCCCAAACAGCAGCCAGGATATAGGGTACAAGTTACATCAGGAGATAATATTTGACTGTAAAAAAGGCAACGTTGGTCATGGGAGATTTCAATGTGCAGGTAGGCTGGGAAAATCAGGTTGGCACTGGACCCCAAGAAAGGGAATTTGTAAAGTGCCTCAGAGATGGATTCTTAGAGCAGCTTGTAGTGGTGCCTAACAGGGAAAAGGCAATTCTGGATTCAGTGTTATGCAATTAACCGGATTTGATAAGGGAACTCAAGGTAAAGGAACCATTGGGAGGTAGCGACCACAACATGATAAGTTTCAATCTGCAATTTGAGAGGAAGAAGGTGGGATCGGATGTGGGTATTGCAGATGATGAAAGGGGACTACAGAGGCATGTGGGAGGAGCTGGCCAAAGTTGACTGGAAAGGGACCCTAGCAGGTGACGGTGGAACACCAATGGTAGGAATTTCTGCGAATAATCCAGAAGATGCAGGATTTTTTCATTTCAAAGAGGAAGAAAGATTCTAGGGGGCGAAAGAGTAATTCTTGAAATTCTTGAAATATCAGTCAATGCCTCCACAATCTATAAAACCATCTCTTTCAAAATCCTTCCCATGGTTGACAAGGGAATATAAAACTAAAAGAGAAGACTTATAACATAGCAATGATTAATGGGATGCCAGAGGATTAGGAAGGTTTTAAAGAACAACAGAAGGTAACTAAAAAGGCAATAGGGAGAGAAAAGATGAAATATGAAGGTAAGATAGCCAATACTATAAAAGAGGATAGCAAAAGTTTCTTCAGTTATATAAAGAGTAAAAAAAGAAACATGAGTGGAAGTGTGGCCGCTGATGTAGGAGAAGTGATAATGATGAATAAAGAAATGGCAGAGGAGTTGAATAACGTTGTTGTATCAGTCTTCACAGTGGAAGACACCAGCAATATGTTGGAAATTCAAGAGTCAGGGTTTGGAAGTTAGTGTAGTGGCTATTACTAGGGAGATGGTGCTTGGGAAGTTGAAAGGGCTGAAGGTGGATAAGTCACCTGGATCAGATGGACTGCACCCGAGGATTTTGAAAGAGATGGTTTTATAGATTGTGGAGGCATTGACTGTGATATTTCAAGAATTACTAGAGACATGAGAGATCTCAGATGATTGGAAAATTGCCAATATTCCCCCTCAGTGCAAGAAGGGAGCAAAGCAGAATAGTGGGAACTATAGGCCAGTTAGTATGACTTTGGTGCTTGGTAAGATTTTAGAGTCCATTATAAAGGATGAGTTTATGGAGTACTCAGATGCTCAAAATAAAATAGGCTGAAGTCAGCATAACTTTGGGAAGGGGGGGTCTTGCTTGACAAATTTGCTGAAATTCTTTGAATAAGTAAATAGCAGGACAGACAAAAGAGAGTCAGTAGATGTTGTCTACTTAAATTTTCAGAAAGCGTTTGATAAGATGCCACACGTGAGGCTGCTAAGGAAGATGAGAGCCCACTGATGTCAGATACAAGCATGTATAGCAGGTTTTCTGGATGGCAAAAGGCAAAGAGTGGCAATAAAGGGGGCTTTTTATGGTTGTCTGCCAGTGACTAGTGGAGTTCCGCAAGGGTCGGTGCTGGGGCCTCTACTCTTTACGTTGTACATCAATGATTTGGACGAGGGGATTGAAGGCTTTGTGGCCAAGTTTGCGGATGATACAAAATTAGGTGGACGGGCAGGTAATGTTGAGAAAGCAGGGACTCTGCAGAAGGACTTGGACAAGTTGGGAGAGTGGGCAGAGAAGTGGCAGATGGAATATAATGTAGCAAAGTGTGGAGTCATGCATTTTGGTAGTAGGAATGAAGGCATAAATTATTTTCTAAATGGGGAGAGAATCCAGAAATCGGAGGTGCAAAGGGACTTGGGAGCGCTGGTGCAGGATTCCCAAAAACGTAATATGCAAGTTGAATCGGTAGTAAAGAAAGCAAACTCAATGCTAGCATTTATTTCAAGAGGGCATGTATACAAAAACAGGGATGTAATGCTGAGTCTCTGTGAGGTGTTGGTAAGGCCGCATTTGGAATATTTTGAGTAATTCTGGGCACCGTATCATGAGGACCTCATTGAAATATCTAGAATAGTGAAAGGCTTGGGTGGAGTGGATGTGGAGAGGATGTTTTCACAAGTGGGAGAGTCTCGGACTAGTGATCATAGCCTGAGAATTAAAGGACATTATTTTAGGAAGGAGATGAGGAGAAGTTTAATTAGTCAGAGGGTGGTGAATCTGTGGAAAAATCAGTGGATAATTTTTAAGGCAAAGATAAATAGATATATATATTTGATTAGTACGGGTGTCATAGGTTATAGGGAGAAGGCGGGAGAAAGGGGTTAGGAGGGAGAGTTACGTCAGCCATGATTGATTGGCGGAGTAGACTTGACGAGCCAAATGGCTTAATTCTACTCCTATCACTTATGACCTCATGACCTTATACCATTTCACTGGCCCTACCCCCATCCCTGAAACACCAGGCCAAGAGAGACACCTCCCTGGAGTAATAGTGCACTCTACATTACACTTCGATGAAAATAGGACCTCCACTTCTCCAACGATAGAGGAAGCAGACTATTTTAAAGCAAAGGGAGATGATGAGCAATGGGGTGAACGTTATCTTGGGTCATGGGAAATATGGAATTATTAACTGCAGTAGAGTGCTTATTTCTGCTCCTAATTCATATGTTTATTTGAATGGTTAAAGTAAGTGAGCAAATCCAAGTTGATTTGATCTGCGTCCCAGCAAACCTTAGCTCACAACAACAAGCGAGAGAAGATGAAAACAGCGAAGCCAAGGTTCCTGGGAAGTCAATGTAACATAATTCTAATAGGGATATGAACTAGTATACAAGGGTCTCCTTTTTATTCCAATCTATTCAGCAACGCAAGAGTTATTAACTTTGAACAATGGCATACTACCTTAAGTTTTTAAATGGCATAAAAAAGCCTCATTCAGCAGAAACTCTGACAATCTTTTTCAACACAAATTGATTGTGATCAATGTAATGTGCAGGGAGTTCTTTCTCTGTTTAAGGATGCCGGTTTTCACCTGCTCTGCATGTAGTCTTTAGTGAATGTTTAACTAAGGCTAATTGCCAGGCATATCCCTGCCTCTGACTTTTCAAATCAGTTATGAAAAATCATGACTATTACCGAACAAATGGCCCTGGCGGTTTATTGCCAAAAGGAGACCAATGTATGAACAGATGTCCTTTCTACAGATGTGTTGATGCATAAATCTCAGGCAACCAAAGAATTGTGTTTCATGAACAATGAGTAACACACCAGGGCGTCGTGGCCAAATTGAGAAAGAAATTGGTTGTAAAACGGTCCAGTGATTGATTCAGCAATGACCGAAGTCTGATTGCAATATCGTTGAAATAATATATTAAATTATGCACGAGTTACAACCTTAGATAGAAATTTTCTTTCACATCTCAGATACAATTCTTCACATGTTGGTAAAACATGTTATAATAGCTGAACATGCACCATATCATAAGATATTGTGCAGTAGTTAAAAATCAATATTGGCACACCAGGGGATGCAGGAGGAGGCAATGCAAGATAATGGATGGCAATTTGCAGCTCCAGACTTCAACACATTTACAAAGCTTATGGATTTGCTCACATTATCAGCAACCTCAGGGATCCATGTGTGAAAGGGTAGGAGTACTCGAGATCCATGTTCAATCTGCAGCAATATGCCTTACAAGCAGAGGGCAGAGAGAAATGTGTAGTGGAGCAGGTTTCAACAATGAAACATCAAGAAAGAGGCAAGGAGGAAAAATGAACATCATCAGAGTTGAGGCCAAGGGGGCTGTGGGTTGGTGTGGCAGGACATGGAGATGATAGCATGGTTCATGATTAATTCAGCCTTCAACCAAAGGAAATCTCCAATGCAGGATGGGATATTAATATTTTATAAAGAAGAGTATTTTTTATTTAAACAGCTAAAATGATTCAGTAAGCCCTACTGGCAGAACAACACAAGAATCCAATACATCACTCAAATCTGATATCAGCAAATTCATGGCAAGAGATGTCCAGGTTTTAATTTAATCGCTGGCCTTGACCTTTTAACTAAATGGCTTGTGCTGTAAATCCCATCTTTAACTGTCAACACTCCGAGTTAAATTGAAGATGTAACACTAGAATCTGAGATCAATTCACAGCCGAAGATCTACAGTTAGAACCAAGAAGGAGGGCTTCTTGAAATCACAGAATCAGGTACCACTCCTGTGCAAGGTGTCTAGTAAATTTTGAGTACTATTAAATACATTTTGATTGCACTTCCAAATGCCATAGCTTTGATTTAAAGTTTGTGTCTTCTTCAAGATTTGCCGACCGGAGAAAATCATTCTTCTGCACCTACTATGTGAAAGTCTGTTAGACTTCTTAGAGCAACATTCTTTTACAGACAAGTTTGAAAGAGTACCTAGCCCATTCGGACCAGATTGAAGTAAACGGTATGGTTAATTACTTCTGTCTGCCACAGGTAATACAAGGGAGGGGGTGGTTTGGGTAGGAAGGGACAAATTGACCAGGGATTTACGGAGGGAACAGTCTCTGCGGAAAGCAGAAAGGGGAGGAGATGAGAAGATGTGGCCAGTAGTGGGATCCCGTAGGAGGTGGCGAAAATGTCGGAGGATAATATGTTGTATGCGACGGCTGATGAGGTGGAAGGCGAGGACAAGGGGGACTCTGTCCTTGTTATGAATAGGGGGAGGGGGAATAAGAGCGGAGCTGAGGGATATAGAGGAGACCCTGGTGAGAGCCTCATCTATAATTGAAGGGTGGACTCCGATACTAGGGCATCGGAAATGTCCTCATTCTTTAGGGAACGGGGGTTCCCCTCTTCCAGCTGTAGACAAGAGGCTATGGGACCAGCAAGCAGGATTCAGGAACGATCGCTCATGCACAGACCACATAGCAACATTATGCATCATCATTGAGCAGCCTATTGAATGGAACATGTTCCTGTACATCAACTTCATCAACTTTGAGAAAGCATTTGACAGCTTAGACAGGACAACACTATGGCGCTTAATGGGCCACGATGCAATTCCCATCAAGATCATAAACTTAATCAAGAACTCGAATGATGGAACTTCATGCAAAGTTATGCATGCAGGCCAGCTCTCTCAGAATTTAGTGTCAGGACGGGCGTCAAGCAGGGATGTCACCATTCCTGCTCCTCCTGGCAATTGACTGGATCAAGATGGAAACAATGGAAGGGAAACTAAATTAAATTCAGTGGACAATGAGGGAGCAACTAGATGATCTTGACCTTGCAGATGACATAGATTTCCTTTCACACACACAGATACAAATGCAGGAGAAGACGGACAGACTCTCACAGCTGTAACAAAATTTGATCTTACACCCAATACAGCAAAGACACAGGTGATGAGGATCCACTCCAAAACCAGCAACCCTATCCTTATGCACAGCACTGCTCTAGAGGAGGTAGAAACATTCACATAACTAGGCAGTGTTGTGGACATCACCGGAGGGGCAGAAGCAGACTTAAGAAGTAGAATCAATAAGGCAAGGGTGGTGTTTAACATGCTCAGGTAGATCTGGAGCTCAAAACACATCTCAATCAACACCAAAATACGCATTTTTAACTCAAATGTGAAACAGGTAATGCTGTATGGATTAGAGACATGGAAAACAACAAACACCACAAACAGTCTGCAAACATTCATTAATACCTGCCTTAGGAGAATACTTAACATCTGGTGGAGAGACAAAGTAAGCAAAATGGACCCGTGGAAAAGAACAAGCCAGGAGCCCATTGACTTACAAATTTTAAGGAGAAAATGGAGTTGGATTGGACACGTCCTCAGGAAACCTGCCACAAACATCACCCAGCAAGCCTTGAAATGGAACCCCCGAGGAAAAAGAAAAAGGGGTCGCCCCAGGAACAGCTGGAGAAGAGGTCTCCAGACAGAAATGTCTGAGTGGGCTCAACTGGGGAGTTCTTGAAAGAACTGCCAACAACCGAGTGAGGTGGAAGACATTTGTCAATGGCCTATGCTCCCTAGAGGAGCAAATGGCTTAAGAAGAAGAAGAAGGGATGAACATTGACTTCTCTAATTTTAGATAGCCCTTGCTTTTTCCCTCCCCCTTCCCAGTTCTCCCACGTCCTACTGTCTCCGCCTACTTCCTTTCTTTTTCCAGCCCTCCCCCTCCCCCTCACCCGACATCAGTCTGAAGAAGGGTCTCGACCCGAAACGTTGCCAATTCCTTCTCTCCATAGATGCTGCCTCACCCGCTGAGTTTCTCCAGCATTTTCTTGTCTACCTTAGCTTCAGATCATGGTTGTTCAAAGACTAATGTCAAAAAGGGTGCCAGATTTCTAACTATAGTTATGCTTATAACCAACCTAATGGCAGGAGTATCAGCAAAACTTTGCGGAGGTGGTTTGCAGACCAGATTGGAAGTATATGCCTTTTTGTTGCACCAGAACTAAATTTCACTTTCCAGGACATCAGGAATCAGGAAACACAACATGAATGTAAACTGGGTTAGGATAGAGACACTGGAGGTTTAGCTACACACCAAGTGTTGGAATAACTCAGCAGGTCAGGCAGCATCTCTGAAGGGAATCGTTTTGTTTAGTTTAGAGATATGGTGCAGAAACAGGCCCTTCGGTCCACCGAGTCTACGCTGACCAGCGATCGCCGCAGATTAACACTATCCTGCACACACTGGGGACAATTTACAATTTTACCAAGCCAATTAACCTCCAAACATGTAAGTCTTTGGAGTGTGGAAGGAAATCAGAGGTCCCAGAGAAAACCCATGCAGGTCATGGGGAGAACATACAAACTCCATACAGACAAGCACCCTTGGTCTAGATCGAAGACGGATCAAACCTTTTCTGTCCATGTACTTGTCCAAAAGTCCCTTGTGTGTTGTTATTTTATCCGCCTCAACCACTTCCTCTGGCATACACATACTAACCTTTTACAATCTTTTTGTGCTTTACTTATCAAGTGTTCCCTGAATCATTTGAAGGTAATTAAAGTCAGGCAACTTGATGATATACCAGCTGCTGCTGCCAGGGATCCCTTTGGACCAAGGGTTGACTGCAACAGAGAATTGCTGAGTTCATAAAATAGCTTGATCTTCCCGGCAGCTTACTTTAGTGGGTGGCAGAATACGTACTCATACAAAGGAGAGCCATGCAATGTTCCATGTCCACACGTTTGTCTGTGACCCTGCAAGTTCCTCAACCTCTGCATCTATACAAATAAATAAATGTTCATTGTGTAGGAAGCAACATATTGATGGGGTAGAAGATTGGCTGGGTTGCAGGATGAGAAGAGTAGGCATAAATGGTTGGCGAGATGCAGCAAGTGTTCTGCCACAGGGGTCAGTACTGGGGCTTTAACTTTTCACAAATTATATAAAACACTTGGATGAAGATGTGGAAAGTATGGTTGCTAAATATGCTGATGGAACAAAGAGAGTTAAGAAAGCAAGTACAGGCACTCCCTGTATAATGGCAATTCAGGTAATGGAAGTTCACCCTGCTTGATGGTTGACAAGGACATGATGGGCTGAAAGGCCTTAACTATGCTGCATGGCATTTGGACTATTGTGTACAGTATTGGCCTCCTTATCTAAGGAAGGATATATATGCATTAGCAGTTTCATTGAAAATTATTACACCAAAGGTTGTCTTACAAGAAAAGGTTAGACAGGGCTAGACTTGTATACGCTGGTGTTAAGAACATTAAGAGGGAACCTTAAAAAGATTTGGAAGTCTTTGAAACTCTCTCCCACAAAAGGCAGAAGAATCAGACCCTTGAAATATTGTAAGGCAAAGGTAAATAGATTATTGATAAGCACGTGGGTGAAAGTTACTGCAGGTAGCTTGGAATGCGGAATGGAGGATACGGAATAAGGTTAAATGGTAGTATAGGCCTGAATGTCCAACTGGCCAACTCCTGCATCTAATGTTTGCACATATCTTAGCTTAGTTCAGAGATACAGCATGGAAACAGGCCCTTTGGCCCACTGAGTCCCTGCGACCAATGATCACCCGTACACTAGCTCTATCATCTCCAAGGTTGCGGATGACACAAAGCTGGGTGGCAAGTGTGAACTGCGAGGAGGATGCTATGAGGCTGCAGGTTGACTTGCATAGTTTGGGTGAGTGGGAAGGTGCATGGCAGATGTATATAAATGTGAGGTTATCCACTTTGGTAGTAAGAACAGGAAGGCAGATTATTATCTGAATAGTGTAAGAAGGAACTGCAGATGCTGGCTTAAATCGAAGATAGACACGGCCCCATAGCAGAAGCGTCCACGTCGCGGGGCTGGATACTGAAAGTATCCTGAGGTAATTCTGCTACCACCATCATCTATTGCAACAAGTGATGGCTCCCACTGATTGTCGCCGGGAGCTTGCGTCTTTTTTAGGACGGATGATGACAGCGATGTCAAAATTTGAAACACGGAAGATGGGCACGAAAGAAGATAGACACAAAAAGCTGGAGTAACTCAGTGGGACATACAGCATAGATGGTGTCAGATTAGGATAAGGGGCGAAAGGGGAGGTGCAACGAGATCTGGGTGTCCTTGTACATCAGTCACTGAAAGTAAGCATGCAGGTACAGCAGGCAGTGAAGGAAGCAAATGGCATGTTGTCCTTCAAAACAAGAGGATTTGAGTATAGGAGCAAGGAGTTCCTACTGCAGTTGTACAGAGCCGTCGTGAGACCACACCTGGAGTATTGCGTGCAGTTTTGGTCTCAAATTTGAGGTAGGACACTGTTGCTATTGAGGGAGCACAGCGTAGGTTCACCAGGTTAATTCCTGGGATGGCGGAACTGACATATGATGAAAGAATGGATCGACTGGGGTTATATTCATTGGAATTTATGATAAGAGGGGATCTTATAGAAACATGTGAAATTCTTAAGGGATTGGACAGACTAGATGCAGGAAAAAAATTCCCGACGTTGGGGGTGTCCAGAACCTGGGGGTCACAGTTTAACAATAAGGGGTAGGCCATTTAGGACTGAGGAAAAACGTTTTCACATTGTGAATCTGTGGAATTCTCTGCCACGTAGAGCGGTGGAGGCCAATTCACTGGATGTTTTCATGAGAGAGTTATATATAGCTCTTAGGGCTAATGGAATCAATAGATATGGGGAGAAAGCAGGAACAAGGTACTGATTTTGGATGATCAGCCACGATCATATCGAATGGCGGTGCTGGCTCGAAGGGTCGAATGTCCAACTCCTGCACCTATTTTCAATGTTTCTATGTATCTTACATATTAGAGACCATTTGTGAAAGCCAATTAACCTACAATTTTACTTCAGAACCCCAGACATGGTGACCGCCGGCTGCGGAAGCCACGGGGAAACCCGGCTCCGTGGGAAATACCGGCTTGGCAGGCCGGTTAAACTTCAATCTAGTCCGGCCGGGAGGATTCACCTCCTGCAGTGGGAGCGTCTTTGGACGTTTTTCTTTGCCGGATAGAGCATCTCATGGGGAGATGCTCCACCTGATACTCCAAAGAAGGGAGTAATATCAGCACGGGTCTCGGGGGCATGCGGCAGCGCCTGGTATAGGGCTGCGATATATCTCCCTCTCTGAGGAGGGGAGCTAGGGAGTCGCAGTTTGGTGGTATGTCGTGAGGGAATTTTCCACGACACGCCAGCTGCGTGACACTTGCATCAGCGCCTGTTGCAGGCTGCATTATATCTCCTACACTAGGGAGGAATGTCTTCCTCCATTTTGCCTCATCAGTTGGGTTGCAATAAATTCAGCAAAATCCCGCTTCAGTCATTTTCGTAGTGACTGGCCTATGCAGCCATGATTCCCGCTGATGTTGGGAATGATAATAGAACCTCATATGGTTATTTCTAACATAGAATTGCTCGTTCAGCCCGTGACTCGGGCAACCATCCAATGCATGATTAAATCAATTCATTGACTTACAGACCCTGAAAAGACTTACAGACCCTGCGGCTCGGATTGTTAGGCCGAACCATGGACGTGCTCACTGCAGATTGCAGGAAAGCTGCGACTAGACAGGATGGTTACATCTGCAGAAAATATAACAATTAATGTTCATGGCTTAGTCAAGCGGAGCAGACCAGGGGCATCAGGTCTCAAACTAGATTTTGGGCATACCCCATGGACCTTCGGTTGTGTGTGGTCACATCTACTACAATACGTGAAGGTCACTAGAGCCTTAGGGGCACTGATCTAGCAATGCTTGTTAGTTACATAAAACCTCATAAGACGGTATCAGTACAGACCATCTCCAGGTGGTTAAATGAGTTCTGGCTTGTGCAGGAGTGAACACTGACATTTTCAAATCTCACTCCACCAGGGCTGTAACAGTTTCAGCAGCAGGGTTATGGATGTCCCACTGTACCACATCATAGCAACTGCAGGATGGTCAAACAAACGATTTTTTCAAACATTTTTATAACAAACCCATTGCCAGACCTGGGGTATTTGCCAACTCTATTTTTAGTTATGTTTATAGTTTCCTCCCGGATAAGAGGGGTTACTATTGTCATTTTGTTCATTAAAAAGCATCAGCATGTCTAAATCTATGTAATGTCTGAATGCATTATTAATGTTCACTCATCCTTGGTCAATTAATGCAGTGAGTGATGCATGGACTCGTTCCACGGCATGAAATCACAGAGCTTTAAAATCTTCACGTAGTCACTCACGTGACTCCGAAGTAAAATCGTAAGATTAGACGAGAACTTACCAGTTTGAAGTTTGATCTTTATTTTATGAGGAGTTACGTTGAGGGATTATGTGCCCTCCGCTCCCAACCCTTTCTCATAAAGATCAGCTGGTAGTTCTAGTTCCTCGAATCTTACTATATTCAGTTCATCAACTATAATCTGTGATTTCACACCGCTGCTTTGAAGATTGAGGCGCATGCGGGCTGACGGCCTTCTTCACGTAATCCCTCAACTTCACTCCTCATAAAATAAGGATCAAACCAAACTGGTAAGTTCTCATTTAATCTTACTATTAACCTGCAGATCTTTGAAATGGGGGAGGAAACCGGAGCACCTGGAGAAAACCCCAGCAGTCATGGGGAGAATGTACAAACTCCTGCACAGTTAGCACCTATAGTCAGGATCAAACCCAGGTCTCTGGCACTGCAAGACAGCAACTCTACCACTGTGCCACTGTGTCACACCTCTCTTCTGACTTGAGATAAGGCCAAGAGATTCACAATCAGAATTGTGCAGGGCTTCCATTCAAGCAACAACAACACGAGGCAATCATCTGAAAAATGGCTGCCTCGTGCATCCTTGGAACTATTCAGTCTGTTATAACACACTAGGGAAGGCTTTGTGAAGCTGTAACTCAGACAGGTGCTCTCCCTTTCTGCAGCAAAGAATCGTAAAACATAGCCTGAGCATCCTGATTCAGGTGGACAGAACATGCTGCACAGAAGTCAGAAAACAGTTGAAAATCTGTGATTAACTAATTAAAAACTGGAGCTGGGATTGCTGTGTGTTTGTAAAAGGTTAGGAAGTCAAATGTCAAAAGCATAAATGCCATTCGCCAGTAACAGTGGCTCCATTGCAAAACTTCAAGCTCTTTTTTTTGTGTAGTTCTAATTTAAAAAAAATTAAAACATTAAAAATGTATATTTATCTATTGGTGTGGGCACTGCGTTGTATACAATTTGTGTATTGGTGTTGTTGGAGATACTCTGTGAACAATGAAGTTGTATGAGGACATCATGGGAACATGGTGATTGGTTAAAATCATGGTGTAATATTTATATTCACCATTGCAGAATTCAGGACTCCATGTCTCTGATATCTTTGTAACAAGAGTTTGAAGTTAATAAATGTCAATCGCCACAATTTACACAGCATTTGCAAATGGTCCATCAAGATGAAATCGTTTCAGGGAATGCCCCAAACTATTTCCTATATGTCGATGGTCTGACTGTGAGATTTTAAAGTGTAATACACATTATGTTTTGTTAAAATGCAATTACAGATCTTTTTTGATGGTTCAGTGGGTGATGAGAACCATCCAATCTCAACCTGCATGGTAAACAGTCACGAGTGTGTAATTGTCATATGCACTGCATGCAGGCTAATGACATTGATATTCTTACTTGCAGCAGCATAACATGTTTAATAATAAAATAAAGTTCAATAAATTATTAGTGCAAAACAACAGCCCAATGTCCCTCATGCAACCAAGACAGTTTGCAGTATGTAGTTTAGGTGGTGTTTGTAGTGTTCATGAGCCTGATGGTTGTAGGGAAGAAGCTGTTCCTGAACCTAGCGGTCACAGATTTCAGACTCCTTCTGTATACTTTCTTCCCGATGGCAGGAGTGAAATGCGAGCATGGCCAGGGTGGTGTGGACCCTTGATGACCCTGCCGATCCATTCATGGTGGGATTATCAAGACCTGCGGTATCTTTAGGTTCTTCTCTATTTGCCATTCATAAGGCAAGTAACATGGATAGAATCACAAATCAAATATTTATTTTTGACAGCAAACAGCACCTAGCTAACAGCAGTGGTTGATACAACATGTATCCAATAATATATCAAGTGGAATGTATAATTCATAAAAGTCATAGAGAAATACAGCATCAAAAGATGCTCATCGACCCACCGAGTCTTTGCCGATCATGAAGTACCCATTTACACAAAACCAATTCTAATCCTGTTTAATTCTCCTCACATTCTCACCAAATCTCCCCAGATGCTACCATTCACCTACACACTTGGGGCAACATATGGTGACAAGTTAACCCGATCTGTATATATCTTGGGGATATGGGAGAAAACTGGAACACATTATGCAATCGTAGTAAGAACGTGCAAACTCCAAACAGAGAGTGTCCTGGGTCAGGCTTGATCCCAGGACTGCACTGAAATGCAACAACTTTACCAGCTGTGCTACTCACCCACACAAAGCTTTCAGAGGTGCAGACATGCAATAAAGTTTAGTTTATTTTAGTTTGTTTATTGTCACATGTACAGAGGTACAGTGAAAAGCTGTTGCGTGCTATCCAGTCAATGAAAATAATATAAATGATTACAATCAAGCTACCCACAGTGTACAGATACAGGATAAAGGGAATAAAGTTTACTGCAAGATAAAGTCCAGTAAAGTCCAATTAAAAATAGACTCAAGGTCTCCAATGAGTTAGATGGTAGATAGACACAAACTGCTGGAATAGCTCAGAACGTCAGGCAGCATCTCTGGAGTAAAGGAAAAGGTGATGTTTCAGATCAAGACCCTTCTTCAGATGGTAGGTCAGGACCACTCTCTAGTTGGTGATAGTATGGTTCGGTTGCCTATTAACAGTAGGGAATAAACTATCCTTAAATCTGAATAAGACAAGAGCCAAGTCACAGATGTTGCTGAAGTCTTAGTGACAAAAGCAGCCCAACAGGTCCGCCACTTTGGTCAGATGAGGAGGGGACAGAGCTGCCCAGGGGAATGGCAGTGCCTGCTAATTGTCTGATCACACGGATGTGACTGACAGCCACGGTCTAATCCACTGTTCCCCAGCAAAAGCCAGACTCATTGCCTTCAGGAATAGGAGGCAAGTGAACAAATCCAGAGGGAGACCGTGATGCCGAACTAATGATTTCAGTGGAGATAATAAATTGCTATAATTTACAATTAAATGAGATAAACGGAAGAATATTTGCACTGAGAAAATAATACAGCTTATGCTGCCAACCAATAAAGCATCCAATTTAACCCTTACCCAGTGAAGGCTGACATTCAAAGATGCTCGTTTTAGATCTGATTTCAATTGCTTCTGCTCCCTGGCAGAAGACAGTGAACCTGTAATCTTTGCCCGAATAATTTAAGCTGAAAGGTGAATTTTCTGCTGTGAATATTCAGAACAACATTGCGAGAGTTCATGCACAGACAGAGTGAAATACAATGTTTGAAGGGACAGAAAGATCACATTGTCATCTCCGTGTCACCAACCAGACGTTATAAAATGCTCTCGCAGGAATGAGACTGACGGGTTGGCGGCACTTGGTCACTGGAGGGATGGTGCTGTGCCATAGTCACCGACCTATGCAGCATGGAAACAGGTTTTTTGACCCAGATTCCTGGCCCATATCCCTCCCAACCCTTCTTAGCCATGTACATTAAAAGTGTCTTTTAAATCTTGTCTGTGTATGCACTCTACCACTTCCTTTGACTGCTCATTCCGTGCACTCACCCCCTCTGAGTGACAATGTTGTCTCTCAAGTGCCTGTTAAATTTCTCCCTTCTCACTCTAAACCTGTGTCCTCTAGTTTTAGACCTCTCAATCCCCGAGGAAAGCCTATGGCAATTCACCTTAGCTGTTCCTGTCAAGCTTTTATACAGGTCTATAAGGACCCCTCAGGCTCCTGTGCTCCAGAAAAAAAGAAGCCTCTCATTATAACTCAGATCCTTCAATTGGTTAGACTGAAACCATCCTATAATCAACTATAGAGTGGTCCTGAACTATGTTAGGTTAATTGGCCTCTGCAAAATTGCCCCTTGTGCAACGGGGGTGGATGGATAACATAGAACTTGTGTGATAGGTGCTCAGAATGGGCTGGGGGGAGGATTCAGGTGAGGGGGCAGGTGGAGAGGGGTGCTGGCAGAGAGGGAGCGGGCAGAGAGACAGCATGCAAACTCTATGCAGAAAACAGCAAAGGCCAGGACTGAGCCCCAGTCATGAAATTTGTGACACATACAGCTGCAAAAGCTGCACTACAATGCTCCCACCATCTCAAATTGCCCTCCCATGAGTCCCATGACTTCATTATTAGTTGTAGGACTTGCTCAACCTTCCCTCGTCTCATTTTTGTCCTTATTTAGCTACAACTTATAGCCTTGTGCCTCAATATCTCCATGTGTGCCTTCTTGTCAAATCTAGTTCACTGTCTGAAAAATAATTCCGAATTGTCACCTATTCCTTTTCTCCAGCGATGCTGCCTGGCCTGCTGAGTTACTCCAGCATTTTGTGTCCAGCATTGCTCGAGCATATTTGGTATAAACCAGCATTTGTAGTCCCTTCCTACACTAGTTCACTAGTGCTCCTATAAAGTGCTTTGGGATGTTTTGTCAAGGTAAATCTACAAAAAAAGTCACCTTAAAGTTGGTAACAAAAAGAAATGAGAAACAGACCTGATACCATTTCCATTTATCTTACCAAGCCGGCACAAACAAACATTTTATCCATCTGCTTTCTCTACACGGCTAACAGTGACAGACTGACATAAATCCATACTGCAAAGGTCCAAATCAATAGAGCCGTAACCCGAAAAATAAAAATACCTAAGGCTTACCTTCCAATTTCTAAGCTACATTTCTTCACTCACTGAGCACACAATAACCAGTTTGATAATTTGCATTTATATAGGATGTTTAATAGTATGCACTCCAAGATGAAAGTGGGCACCAAGCAGGTGTGGGTGAGAAACAGTTGAGGAGGAAGCTTTCTGGAGACTTTCAAAAGGAACACAAAGAGGCAGGGAGAGCAATGCAGGGAACAGGGAAGAGATGGAAGTTGTGGAGTAAAAAAATGTGATGATGATTTAGGGGCAGTACAATGGCGCTGCCATACAGCACTAGGGACCCGGGTTAGATTTTGACTATAGGTGCTGTCCGTACAGAGTTTGTACATTCTCCCTGTGACCTCATGGGTTTTCTCTGGGTGCTCCGGTTTCCTCCCACATTCCAAAGATTAGATTAGATTAGATTATTTAATGACCACACAGTCAAACTGGTGGAATTCAGGTTCAGTACAGGATCAGGTTTACAGGTTTGTAGGTTAATTGGCTTCTGTAAATTATAAATCGTCCCTCGTACTAGCGTACGGCGTGATCGCTGGCTGACGCAGAGTCAGTGGGCCGAAGGGCCCATTTCCACACTGTATCTCTGAAGTCCAAAGTCGAAGAGGTGTAATTAGGACAGAAATAGCTTCACAAGTACAAAGAAGCCAGACAAAAAGGGGGAGACCACATTCTTATTCTTTGTCTCAGGAAGTTCCTTGACTTGTTTCCACCCAACTTTTGTGGGTAGTCAAATGGCTGGTGAGGCAAAAGTGGGAACTGCAGACTCTGCCACCAATGGGACAGGTGATAGTTGAGGCAACGGAGGGACAGTATATGAGGTGGCGTGCTCCATTCACCATTTACACCAGACCCTTGAGTGCTCCTGGCGCATGGCCATCAGGTTCTCTATGCTGCCCAGAGTGCCCATCTCCACTATGTTGGTCCTGTTCCAGAGCATCCCCGGACTCATCTTTTTCTCATCTGTATAGCTCTATGACTCTGTCAGTTAGAATACTCTTCAAGGAAGTGTTGAGCACAAGTTTTATTTTGTTCTTTTCAGAGGCTTTCCGATAGACACACGGAAAAGCAGACAAATGGGATTAGTTTATTTTAGCATTCTGTTCTGCACAGACATTATGGGCCGAAGGGCACGTTCTTGTGCTGTACTTTTCTATGTTCTATGAATGAAATGTGATGAATGAAGAAAAGAGAACTAATGTAAAAGATAGTTTAGTACTGGACAAGCTGTTGGGAAGAAAGCTTTCAACAATTTGTATTGGAAATATTGAGGTGGAATAGGAATAATACCAACCGCTTACTCCCTGGAAACTCCCTTCAATAGCCATTAAGATGTTAGTGCACCACCAATTCTGGACATTTGAGCAACATAGGTTTCTATTGGAGATTCAAGGATATGCATATGCTGGAATATTGCATAAAACACTAGATGCTGGAGTAACTCTGTGGGTCACGAGATATCCACGGAAGCAAAGGATGGTGACAATTTGGGCCGAGATCCTTCTCCAGACTGATTGTAGCAGTGGAGAGAAAGGTGGAAAATAATTTTATTGCTATTCCACTGAAGGCCAGGCCATCAGCAACCCAGGTCCTGGGCTTTGGAAAGCCCTCCTAACCGTTCAACAAAAAATCCAGGCAGAAAAAAAAGAATAAAACTTGAAATGAAAGCAGTATTTGGATGGTGGGAAAAGAATTGCAGATGACACGAGAATACAAAAGGAGAAGCTAGTTTTAAGTCATCAATGTAAATCTTTTAGCAAACCATTGTTTGTACTTTTCATTGCTCCTGCCCTTGGGAATTTCAAACTGCCTGATTTTCAGCCTGTTATATTTATTCTGATAAAGCATTGATTATTTATTTTTAAAGCAGATATAACTTTACTGCTAAAATATTAATATATTTTCAAAACTCAACATATTAAAGGTTAAGCAAAAAACAAACTACTAAAGAAACCTAGTGGGTCAGGCAACATCTTTGGAGGGAAATGGACAAATAACATTTTGGATCGGGACTCCATTTCTGATAGTGGAGGAGGGGGGAGATAGCTGGTAGAAAGAGCTGAAGGGGTGAGATGGGGAGAAAGCTAGCAAGTGAAAGGTGGGTCCAGTTGAGGAGGAGTTGATTGATAAATGACTCAGTTGGGGGAGAGAAGAGTGAAGATAGGATCTAAGGTTGGAAGTGGAGAAGCTGAACCCCAATATTGTACATAGTTTCCTTTCTCTTTGGCTGTACTCGTGTAATGGTATAATTTGCCTGGATAGTGCACAAAACACAATATGTGACATAAATAAACCACTTCCAATGCAATACCAAATTTTAATATGGGAGATCTATAGTTTTTAACATATGGAAAACCATTCCTAAAGGACATTCAACAAAGTTATTGACATTTTAAAATGAAGGCATTCCAGTTGATATTGTATACATGATATTGACAACATGCAACATAATAAAGATGTTAGCAATGTTAAAGTCCCAATAGGATAAAAGGTGCAACTTGGATACAAAATTGCCCAAGAAAGCATAGCTGTAGTGGACATTTGGACACGAGTTCTGCCTACCAGAGTCACCTGGGGCCTGGATGCTTACTATTTTAATTCCCCTTCCCCTCAGCCTCCACCATTGCCAGAGTGAGGCTAGGCACAAACTAAAAGAACAGCACCTCATATTCCATTTGAGTAGCTTACAAACCAATGTTATGAACAATGAATTCTCCAATTTCAGGTAATATCATCTCCTTCTCCTTCTCTATCCAACTCTCCAATCTTCCACCCTTCCACCTTTCATTCAACTCCCACAGCCCCATCACAATTCCCTTCCCCTCCTCCACATGCCCTATCTACTCCCCCCCCCCCCCCCCACCCAAATTCTCTATCCACTGTTCCCCCCGATTCTACATTTCACTTCATACCTTCCTTCCCTATCAGACTCCACCATTTGCACTATTTTGGTTTATCCACTAGCAGATAATTATTATCTCTACCCTTCTCTCCCTCACCTGACACATCTGCTACTCTATCCCTGCTCACCGACTCCATCCATCATTTGTTCATTCTTACCTCACCCTTTCCCTTCACCACTTTCTTCCACCTTTCTCCTCCGCTCCATCAGTCTGAAGAAGGATCCCAATCCAAAACGTTGTCTGTCCATTCGCCTCCACAGATGTTCCCTGGCAGGCCGAGTTGTTCTAGCACATCATTCTTTGCACAAAATTCCAGCATCTGCAGTCTCATGCCTCCAGTTGAAAATTTTAATTTTGTTGTCAAACTGGACTCAATAACTTATATGCATCGCAGCAGTGAGCCTTACATATTCACCAAAGTTTACATCAGCCAACAGCAAGAAATTGCATCCTGCATATCTTGAAAGCAATTTATATTTAATAAATAAGGTTAATGCAGGTTTATCTATTTCAAAATTCACTCAGTTTACTTTGACCAAATGAATAATTCTCATTTGCAAATGCGTACCACATCCTATTTTGCATTCAGTAAAATCTGGGGTACACTCAATTGTTGTAAACTGCTGTTGAAAATAGAACTCAGTGCATCCAACGGTGGTCAAATCAATATCTGCAACTCAACACTTAAGACCATGTCTACTGAATAATTCACTTTATAAAATCGAAGAATCGTAAAATAAATAAACCACTTGACAATTGAAAGCATATCGTAGAAAAGTCTCCTGGAGAGAAGATTAATGAATATGGGTTTTCAAATAACTCTCAACTTTTCCATTTTCCTTAACAGAGAGGCATGTTTATTCAATGGATAACGTTGGCTGTTTTTGATGAAATTATTTATGGTGTCGAGGAGGGTGAAGGCAGGGTCTGGTTGGAAGCCACAGAATGCATTTCCAGGGCTGGCTGAGTGACGAAAAAATGTCCTTCAATAATGGGCCTCAAATAAGTTTACGGTTAGTTATCAACTTATCAACAACATTTACAGACATTGATAGGCAGCTCGCCAGTCGAGAGTCAAAGTTCTGGCTGTGGTGACATCAGTAGTGAGTGAAGGTGGTTGCAGCTTGTGGGCTTCAGAGTGTAGTTGAGGCAGACACAGTTGAGAAGTGAAATTCTACTAAATGTGTTATCTTTTCTTGTCAGTAAGGACTCAGCTAAGCTATGCAAGTTCAGCAAATGGTGGCAGAAACATCGGGTTTGAAAATCAAAAATAAGTCGTCAATAATTATCTTATTTGATGGAGCCAGCAAAGGATGTTGATCAAAGGATTGCTATCTGCCAGAGCAACAGGAATGCAAATTAAAAACAAATGCGTTGCAGAAGTTGGTAATCTGAAATAAATGCAGAACACTGTCAAGGCAGCATCTGTGAAGAATCAAAGAAATTTAATATTTCAGGTTCATGTATTTTGTTAGAACTCAGTGTCACCTGGTTCATTCTGAAAGGGACAAATCACTGGAATAAAAACTTCCCATCTGTAAAGCAGCACCATTAGCAAATAATGAACTGAGGCATCAGTCCTGTTTTCTGTGTCTCTCCTTGCTGTAGGTGCCTGACCAGATGTCCTATTTTTATTTCAGAATGCCATCCTCTGCATTTTTTTTAACTTCTGCCTCAGATATTCTACGGAGGCACAAGGAACTACAGATGTTGGAATATTGAGCAAAACACAAAGTGGTAGAGGAACTCAGTGAGATCGGCAACATCTGTGAAGGAAAAGGCTTAGGAGTCTCCTCTAAGATTCCTGTTCATTAATTTATTTTAACACAACAAAAAAAAACTGACAGGGACATTTAAATAAATGTTGTGCCCCCCCAATGCCGTTCTCCCGCACCCCCGCCGACCACCCATCCCCGCCATCATCCTACATTGAAACATAGAAACATAGAAAATAGGTCCATTCGGCCCTTTGAGCCAGCACCGCCATTCATTGTGATCATGGCTGACCGTCCCCTATCAATAACCCGTGCCTGCCTTCTCCCCATATCCCTTGATTCCACTGGCCCCTAGAGCTCTATCTAACTCTCTCTTAAATCCATCCAGTGATTTGGCCTCCACTGCCCTCTGTGGCAGGGAATTCCATAAATTCACAACTCTCTGGGTGAAAAAGGTTTTTTCTCACCTCAGTCTGTAATGACCTCCCCTTTATTCTGTGGCCCCTGGTTCTGGACTCGCCCAACATTGGGAACATTTTTCCTGCATTTAGCTTGTCCAGTCCTTTTATAATTTTATATGTTCTATAAGATCCCCCTCATCCTTCTAAACTTCAGTGAATACAAGCCTAGTCTTTTCAATCTTCCCTCATCCTGAAACATTTTCTCTGATTGGTTATAAAACAACTGTAGTTGAGGGTTTAATACTGGGGATAATTTACTGGGGAAAATATCTATTTGAAAAGGTGGGCAGGTTGAAAGAAAGTAAGTAATGGGACAAAGCTTCAGGTATACATGTAACCGGAATTGACAACACCTTTGTCTCTGAATAAATGGCACTACTTGCTGAGCCTGGTCTGAAAACATTTTATTCCAATCTTTGCAAATGGTCTTCTGGCAACAATATTCAACATGCGGAGTCTTAAGGGCCTGTCCCACTTCGGCAATTTTGCAGCGGACTGCCGGCGACTGTCAAGTTCACGGCACTCGCCTGAAAAACTGGGAACTGGAACGGCGACTGTCAGAGTGGAACACACATGCACAACACACACACACAAACACATCGCAAAGGCGCTGTCTGAAATTCACACGATGCAAAGCCAAGGTGATACAGACAATCAATGCGATGAATAGGAAGTTTAAGATGGCTAGCACAGTGTACAGTAAGTACTTTAAAATAGTGGGGGAAGGGGGGGGGGTGGAGAATGGGGGAGGTGGGGGGGGGGGAGAAGGGGGGGGTGGAGTAGGGGGGAGAAGGAGTGGAGACACATTTAAGAAGCCAGACAACTTTTAATAAGTCAGAGATACACAGCTATGAAGTTCGGTGGGCATTTAACATTACCGGTCGGTTATCCTTGGTTCTGAAAACTTGTGCTTACTTTTTTTTTCTCCAATGAGCCAATTAAAATGCCCGGTCAGCAAAGGCGATTAACTAAAACTACCTATGACTACCTGGACTACCCATAGCTACATAGCAACCCCACTACAAATGCACCTACGACTACAGGATTATCGATTTTCTCCATGGCGACCAATTTTCTCCAACTCCAACGTGTTGAAAAATTTGTGGCGACCATACTGAGGCCGCGACTAGTTCCCAGAATGCGGGAACTCCTTGCGACCATGAAGGAGACTCACCAGAGACCACCAGCGAACATGTGGCGATCATGAGGTCTCCTGCACTCGCCTAAAAAGTCGCCTAAGTGGGACAAGCCCTTTAGTGACGTGTTTTGTGGGAGGAATGAACTCACTTAAAGTTAATAAATGCTGAAAGATCTGTCACATAAATTCATTGAATTCAAGTAATACAAATAGTTATTTTGAGTTTGCAGAGTACACAAAAGATACTGGCAATTAGTATGTGTGCATATGTACTGTGTACACAAGATAAATTGTGGGCTCGCCACTGTGGAACGTATGATTTGTGAGCAAGGCAAGATGTGTCTTGAGTGGACAAATCCGTATTAATGCACCCAGTAAAGTATTTTATAGATAAGCAGACAATATTTATATTATAATTACAAACTCTACAAACTATATGCATTGATGATACATATAAAATACGATTATGTTATCTGTAGACACCAGTGTCAAGCCCTGTGCTGTGTGGATTGTGCATTGAAGTAGATAGAAAGAAATGCAACATACACAAAGCAACAGGAAGATAATGAAAAGAAGCAAAGATATAGGTACGCATGGATCCAACAATAAATTTCAATAGGGATTGGATATGCTCAGAGAGGAAAAGTTTTCAGTGATGCAGGAAGCAAGCAGGGGCTGGAACTAACCATCTAGTTCCTCCAAAGAGACTAACATGTGGCCGAGCAACTTCCTTCCGAGCTGTGGTTCAGTGTGACGGTTAGGAAGATGAACAAATGGGGGCTCGGGAAGGCACATCAGTTTTCTCCCTATCAAAGCGTGCGTAGAATGCATTGAGCTCGTCAGGGAGTGATGCTTCGCTGTCACTTGAGCTGCCTCCTGATTTTGCCTTGTAAGAAGTGATGGTATTCAAGCCCTGCCACAGTTGCCGGACATCCGCCCCATTCTCCAGCTTTGAGCGGGTCCCTTTTGGCCTTTTTGATGGCTTTGTCAAGGTGATATCTCTACGTCACCAGACCAGATTGCCCGGGATCTGGTCTTCAGCAGAATGCGGATATTCTGGTTCATCCAAGGCTTCTGTTCAGGAAACACTCGGAATGTTTTTGTTGGAACGCAGAACTCCAAACATTTCCTTATGTAGTCTGTAATGATTGTTGCAAATTAATTTAGGTCCATTGCCGAGTCCTTGAACATTGCCCAGGCTACAGACCAAGCAGTCCTGTAGTTGTGCCTCTGCCTCGCCCGACCAGCTCTGTATGAAATTATTCAGAGTGGTGATTTAAGACTTGTGAACATGCTCTCAGTTTCCTCAGTAGGCTTGTATTCACTGGCATTTATAAGGATGAGGGTGATCTTATAGAAACATATAACATTATAAAAGGACTGGACAAGCTAGATGCAGGAAAAATGTTCCCAATGTTGGGCGAGTCCAGAACCAGGGGCCACAGTCTTAGAATAAAGGGGAGGTCATTTAAGACTGAGGTGAGAAAAAACTTTTTCACCCAGAGAGTTGTGAATTTATGGAATTCCCTGCAACAGTGGAGGCCAAATCACTGGATCGATTTAAGAGAGATTTAGATAGAGCTCTAGGGGCTAGTGGAGTCAAGGGATATGGGGAGAAGGCAGGCACGGGTTATTGATAGGGGGCGATCTGCCATGATCACAATGAATGGCGGTGCTGGCTCGAAGGGCTGAATGGCGTACTCCTGCACCTATTTTCTATGTTTCTATTTTTCTATAATCCTTCACACCCTTGCTTATCAAGAATCTATCCACATCTACCTTAAAAGTATTCACAGACTCTGCTCACATCAATATCTGGGGAAGATATGTGCAATCCTGTGATAGAAAACATTTCACCTCATCTCTCTCGTATATGAGCAACCCCTTGTTTCTAAGATGTGACCCCGAGTTCAGTTCCTGATCTTATAGTTTATTGAACAAGTGGACAGTCACCAGGCATTGTTATATAGTCGCAAGCCAGTCAAGGGGAAACATTAACATCTCGCAACATAACACAAGCACGGGAGCAGGTTGAGAAGTACACAGCAAAGTAACTATAGCGGGGAGTCAGAGCCTTCGAAAAACAACAGAGTGGGGCAGAAAGTGGCATATGCAGATCTGGAACATGGGGAAGAGACAGCTAAATGAAGGGACAGACAAGATAAGCTCTGCCACGGTGAGAGACCTCAGTTTAAGATAGCTGCAGATGTATCTACAATAACCAAGAGTGACTCCAACAGGAGAGGGCCACAAGCAACATTAGCAAGCAAATCATCCACCAAGCGACCCGCAGTTATACAATTCCGGGCCACACTTTGTGCTGCACTCGGTGAAAACAATTACAGTTCACAGAATTAGTAGATGCAGAAGTAATGTACATGATATAGGCAAATGCGAATCAGCACCAATCCCTATTAGTCAGCAAGCAGGCTTTAGGTTTCTCCACCTACAGTAGGATCTCCATCGATAAAGGCCAGGGGCAAGGTGGGGCTGTATTTCTGCCTGTATTTGAAACACAGTGTCATCTGGAACATGATGTACAGTCTTACCAAAGATAAGATAAATAATCTAGATTACCGCAGTCGTTTTGTGGCACTGGAAGCTCTCCATAACTCCAGGGAACCAATGCTGGGTTCTCCTCGTCTGCATTTCTCTCCACTGATGTGGAAGGAAATAAAAATTGTGCGGGATGCACAAAGGTACAGGTAGTATATATTACCTGCATTAATAATTAATATAGTCCGTCTTGCCCTTGCACAAAATTTAACAACTACAGCCACTGTGCCAACCAGAACTAGATTTATCATTAGACCAATTCAAACTGAAGATCATATTTCACTTTTCCAGGCATTCCGTGTCCAGGTTTTAAAACTATCATTGCAGCACACTTCCCACAGACCCCATCAACTAAATCTTCACCACTGAGATCTGTACAATTCAAACTGAATCAGCTGAGACTAGTACAAATGATCAGGGAACTTTAAACACAAGTGAGCCAAGCAAAACCAAAACAGATAATAATGGTAACCGGAATATTTTGAAGTGTTTAAGATAAGAAAGAGTACAGAAAAGATTTACAAGGATGTTGCCAGGACAAGAGGGTGTGAGCTATAGGGAGAGGTTGAGTAGGCTGTGTCTCTATTCCATGGAGCGCAGGAGGAAAAGGGCTTATCTTATAGAGGTGTACAAAATCACGAGAGGAATAGATCGGGTAGATGCACAGAGTCTCTTGCTCAGAGTAGGGGAATCGCGGACCAGAGGACATAGGTTCAAGGTGAAGGGGAAAAGATTTAATACGAATCCGAGAGGTAACTTTTTCACACAAAGGGTGGTGGGTGTATGGAACAAGTTGCCAGAGGAGGGAGTTGAAGCTGGGACTATCCCATTGTTTAAGGAACAGTTAGACAGGTACATAGATAGGACAGGTTTGGAGGGATATGGACCAAAGCCAGGCAAGTGGGACTAGTGTAGCTGTGACATTGTTGGCCGGTGTGGGCAAGTTGAGCCGAAGGGCCTGTTTCCACACCGTCCACAAAGCTGGCTAGTCTTCCTGGTCATAATTGCAGAATTCTGTTAACAGTAATGGTTCAGCAAAGCTTTTGTATTACTCTCATTACATTAGATAGTAAAGCATGGGGAGGCATTCTAAATGGTTTTTCTTCTCATCACACTATATTAACATTAAAAATTGATTGGTGCATACCAATCAAAGCAGCAAATGATGCAGTATAGATTTTTAATAACATTATTTTCAGTAATTCTGTATCAAATTGTATGCTGCTGGAAGACTGGCCTGTAATCAGCAAGGTTTATTTTTGTGATGAACCAACCTTCAACAATGGTACAGCAATAAAACTGCAATTCATTACCAGTCAAATTTCATCAACAAATACTGTTTAATGGGAAAGGAAGAGCAAGGATAATTGTGTTCTATTGCTTTGCCAAACCGCATGAATTCAGGAAAGATTTACTTTATTATCAGAAATCTGAAATTGTAATCTAACCATTGCCTATCTCAGGACCATTTTTTGCACAATTACCCAGTTGCTTTCAAAATGGAATTTCTATCAAATAATTTGAATTATTTTACGAAACAATTAGTTTGTACTGCTGCATGAAGAATTTAAATTCCTAAACCATAATGGTTTCTTTAATTTGTTAACGTTATTCCCACTGTTCTTGCACAGTGGTTTGAATGATATTAGCAGACGCCCATTCGCAAGACATCCAAGACACTCCACAGACGTTTAATTGCTTCCTGAAGTGTAAACAAATACAATGGCCAATATGGATACAGCAAACACCCATAAACAGGAATGTGATTAAAAGCCAGTCAATCTGTTCTTGGTGACGACAGTCCCGTATCAAGTAACTGTTCTCCAAGACTGGCAGGAAACCACTGCTGAATGAGTCTTAGTTCAGTGATAACCCCATAGGCAGGAGGTTGCGGATTTTAATCTGACTTCATTACTAATTCTGGGCTAACCCTGCAGTACAGTAGACAATAGACAATAGACGATAGGTGCAGGAGTAGGCCATTCGGCCCTTCGAGCCAGCATCGCCATTCAATGTCATCATGGCTGATCATCCCCAACCAGTCCCCCGTTCCTGCCTTCTCCCCATACCCCCTGACTCTGCTATTTTTAAGAGCCCTATCTAGCTCTCTCTTGAAAGCATCCAGAGAACCTGCCTCCACCGCCCTCTGAGGCAGAGAATTCCACAGTACTGAGGGACCGGTGCATCTATTGAATTAGACGTCTTTTGAATTAGACAAGGAATCAAAGAAATGCCCTTGTGGAAGATTCTACAGCTCAGGCGATCACAGTGCAAACATGCCAAATCCACCTGCACAGCACCGGAAGGAATCAAACCCAGCTCTCTGATACTATGAGGCAGCCATTCTACCAGTTGTGCCACAGTGCTGTCCTGGCTACTGTGTATTTTGTCACGTGTCCAGATTGCAATTCTTGTGCAGTAGCTGTGGAGGCAGTGAACATTTCAGATTGGTGAGTGTATTTCCAAACAAGCAAGCCATTTAGTCCTGGATGGCATCAAGCCTCTCCTGTGTTTCTGGATCTAGAGAATTCCATCGCCTTGAAGGTGGTGGAAAGGTAATGATTGACTTAGTGGGTGAATGCATCACTCAAAGGATGCACAGCTCAAACCTACAGCCATTATGCATCTGATCAATAACACATTTATTCATGAATGAGTGCAGATCAATAGGATGGTCAACAGCTGGACTGGATTTGGTCTGTGTTTGTGGCAAGAAATATCATCTGTGGGATAGATAAAAGTATGACAACATTGACAAAAACAGTTTGGTGGAAAGGGTGCCATGCTGCAAATGCTAGAGTCAGGTTTTCAGTAAGTAAGTCCAAGGTGTTACTGATCACCAGATCACTGTCGTCACCTTCAGCAGATTGACTGAAGAACCTTCAGCAAAAGATTGGTTCCACAAAGATGCAGTACAGAACGCCACAGGAGATCCTTTTTTCCTGTGACTATCAAACTGTCCAATTCTTCCCCCTTCTGTCGTGGGGTACAGTGACTCTCCTCCCTCCCCGATCTTTGCACATCCCCAATACTTTCCACTCATCACTTTAATTTCATGTTTCATGTTTCATGTGTCTTGTGTTTTATGACTGTTGGCAGATCAATTTCCCTCCTGGAATAAATAAAGTTCTATCGTATCTTAAATCATAAAGCCTTTGCCATCATTAATGCTTTCAGCCATTTCTTGATACGTGGATTATGTGAATTGTCTGAGGACTAGCTTCTAACATGTGAGCGCTTCTGGTCAGACACAATTGCAGATGCTTCAATTTTGTCTTTGACATTCATATGTTAGACCCAGTCATAATCGAGGATGTGACATCTCTGGGATATGCTCCTTTTGTCAGCCATTTACTTGCCCACAGCTTTTGGCAGCTGAAAGTGGCATGAACACAAAATGCGGATCATATCAAATGATCATGGATTATTCTTTAATCTGAAGATTGTATGCAATTCTTTTTTTTCTGGCACTGATGTAGACCTGTATTGGAGATTCACAAGTTTAGCATCTAGTTTTACGTACACATTCTCTGGAATGTGCATCAAAAATAGGAGCACATTCACGGGGGATCCTCTATTGTGTCTGATACAGATAATTGAACACACTTTTTCACCCGTCACTGACCCAAGATTGATGTATAAGCACGATTGCATGCTGATGCCTTCTTTGTGAAGGCAGCAGTCAGTGTTCACTAGGACTGAGATGGTGGCTTTCAAAAATGCTGTCATGGACCGGTGCATCTGCAACAGATGTTTGAGAGAATAAAAATGAACTAGGCCCATCTTTTTTCTTGGTTGTCTCACCACCTGGTGTCAAACTAATTTGGTGAATATGTTCCTCGGGACATGGGCAATTTAGTTTGGGTGGAACAGCCAGGCTACATTTGATATTGGACATTGAGCTCCCCACCCCAGCCGGAATATAATCTATGCTCTTTCACATCGCACTGCTTTGTCCTTTGCTGAGGGAGGATAGCAGGCAGCCATATTCTGGAGATTACATGCCTGATGCCATGAGACTCAGGGATCAGATTAAGGGCCTGTCCCACGTTAATTTTTTCGGCGACTGCCTGCTTCATAGCAGGGTCGTCAAATGATTCATAGCAAAGGGATTTGAGTATAGGAGCAGGGAGGTTCTACTGCAAATGTACAGGGTCTTGGTGAGACCACACCTGGAGTATTGCGTACAGTTTTGGTCTCCTAATCTGAGGAAGGACATTCTTGCCATAGAGGGAGTACAGAGAAGGTTCACCAGACTGATTCCTGGGATGTCAGGACTTTCATATGAAGAAAGACTGGATGGACTCGGCTTGTACTCGCTAGAATTTAGAAGATTGAGGGGGGATCTTATAGAAACTTACAAAATTCTTAAGGGGTTGGACAGGCTAGATGCAGGAAGATTGTTCCCGATGTTGGGGAAGTTCAGAACAAGGGGTCACAGTTTAAGGATAAGGGGAAAATCTTTTAGGACCGAGATGAGAAAAACTTTTTTCACACAGAGAGTGGTGAATCTCTGGAATTCTCTGCCACAGATGATAGTTGAGGCCAGTTCATTGGCTATATTTAAGAGAGAGTTAGATGTGGCCCTTGAGGCTAAAGGGATCAGGGGATTTGGAGAGAAGGCAGGTACAGGATACTGAGTTGGATGGTCAGCCATGATCATATTGAATGGCGATGCAGGCTCAAAGGGCCGAATGGCCTACTCCTGCACCTATTTTCTATGTTTCTATGTTTCTATGAACATTTCAAAATCCAGCGGCGACAAAAAAATGTTGCGACACTTGAAAAAGCACCGCGCGTCAATACGTCATCACACCGCGTCACGCCGCAATACGCCGCAATTTTGTCGGTGACCTGATACGTCAGTCAATGATGCCGGCAGTCGCCGAAAAAATCGCCAAGTGGGAGAGGCCTTTTAATGTGCAGAACTTCCAGGAACACATTTTGTCACATACTTTGCCTCCAGTTTTGGTGGGACAAACAGGTGGGACAGGGCACACTCAAGGATGGTGGTGGATGCTGTAATGTGTGATTCTGTGAGTACAATTACCTTAGTTGGTGCTTGACTGCTATGTAGTAGAGCTCTCGCAACTTATTCACCAGTCTCCAGGTGTTTATAATCTTTGCAACATCGACTGTAGTTTAGCCATATCTGGATCCAATGTCTTAACTGGTGTCGAGTGCTCTGCCCAGTTTAATTCTTATTTTGTTTAAACACAGCAGTATGGATACAATTGAATGTCTTGCTAACATATTATCTAGAATGAGTAAGGCAGCAGATTTTCCTTCCCTTAAGGGAAGGCAATGAGTTGCTGACTCTCACCAAAGATAAATTCGAAAGAAAAATGGATTTCAGGTGAAGTGTATTTAAAAAGGCTCAAAGAAAGGAGGACAAATTAATGCAGACCAATGGCAGGGGTAATGGTAACCAGAGTGTAATGGGAAAGGCTCACAAGCATAAGAGTGCACCCGCAAATAGAGTCACGCAAGTAAAAAATATATAAAATGAAAGACCTTTATGTGAAGTCACACAGCAACAATATAGTTGAGAAGACAGCATAAATCAGATAGCCACTGTTGAGATATGGCTGCAAGGTTGCCAAGATTCAGAACTGAATTTTAGAGATATCAAATACTTTAAAAGGACATCCTGGGATGTCAGGACTTTCATATGAAGAAAGACTGGATAGACTTGGCTTGTACTCGCTAGAATTCTGAAGATTGAGGGGGGGATCTTATAGAAACTTACAAAATTCTTAAGGGGTTGGACAGGCTAGATGCAGGAAGATTGTTCCCGATGTTGGGGAAGTCCAGAACAAGGGGTCACAGTTTAAGGATAGAGGGGAAATCCTTTAGGACTGAGATGAGAAAAACATTTTTCACACAGAGAGTGATGAATCTCTGGAACTCTCTGCCACAGAAGGTAGTTGAGGCCAGTTCATTGGCTATACTTAAGAGGGAGTTAGATGTGGCCCTTGTGGCTAAAGGGATCAGGGGGTACGGAGAGAAGGCAGGTACAGGATACTGAGTTGGATGATCAGCCATGATCATATTGAATGGTGGTGCAGGCTACTCCTGCACCTATTTTCTATGTTTCTATGATAAGTAGAAAGAAAAATGAGCCGGGGTAGGTCTGTTAATAATTGACGAGATCATCACTGTGGTGGGAAAAGATATTGGCTCTAAAACAAGGGCCAATACTTCACCAAGATAAATATTAATCCAGGGATCTTGGGCATGATTATCTACTGACTAAGGGTAATGATAACTGTTATTACTCCCACTCAGTAAGTATCTCAGTATTTTGCACCAAAAATGATGAAATGTGGGAGCTCAGAATTGTTCTTTGTCTTTCTAATTCCACTGTAAATTAGATCTGAAAAGGAAAAAACCTTGAAGATCCAATAGCAAAATGCTTTTTGATTGAACCACCTTTCTCCAGTTACATAATACTAAATCACAGAATGCAAATGAATGCAACTAAGGAGGTACCAATGTGATATGAACTCTTTGTACAGTGCCCTCCATAATGTTTGGGACAAAGAAACATCATTTATTTATTTGTCTCTGTACTGCTCAATTTGAGATTTGTAATTAAAACAAAAATCACATGTGGTTAAAGTACAGATTTTAATAAGTCCATTTTTATACATTTTGGTTTCACCATGTAGAAATGACAGCAGTGTTTATACATAGTCCCCCTCATTTCAGGGCACCATAATGTTTGGGACACAGCAATGTCATGGAAATGAAAGTAATCATGTTTAGTATTGATG
This sequence comes from Amblyraja radiata, assembly GCF_010909765.2. Lineage (NCBI taxonomy): Eukaryota > Metazoa > Chordata > Chondrichthyes > Rajiformes > Rajidae > Amblyraja > Amblyraja radiata. The sequence continues at coordinate 98,608,358 of NC_045960.1, forward strand.
GAAGGAGCTTCATATTTTTTGGCTGTTCTAAACACGTTTGAGTAAATCAACGGTCGTATCCCAACCGTTGCTGGGTGCCAATTTCCTCCGGGTCTTTTCGCTACTGGTGGACGTGCGGGGAAGGCTCCTCATTCCACCGGTGTGCCCCAGCCCTGCGACCCCGTGGCCTGCGGAACCTCCCAGCCCGCAGCTGAGCGCGGTAACTGATGGAGATGGCCCGTTTGCCTCCCTGCTCGCCGAGTTCCGGGGCTTCTCACCCCCCATTTTCGTGTGACCGCCTGAACGCACGGGGTGGTACACCATATTCTCACCATGGCCCCCCCAATGCATGCACGGGCATGCAGACTCCAACCTGACAAGCTGCGGATTGCTAAAGAGGAGTTCAGACAGATGGAGGACATGGGAATCGTGCGGCGCTCAGATAGTACCTGGGCATCCCCATTGCACTTGGTCCCCAAAGAATCTGGGGGGTGGAGACCGTGCGGGGATTATTGGCGCTTTAACGTCGTTATGACCGTGGACCACGACCTGGTCCCACATATACAGAATTTCGCTGGAGGGCGCCACCTTTTTCCCCCCCGAGGTGCCTAAGACCGCCACCATCACCCCATTTGGCCTTTGAGTGGCTGAGCATGCCGTTTGGTTTAAAGAATGCCATGCAGGCTTTGCACATGGTGGGTCTGGGGATAGAGTTCGTATTCATCTGCCTAGTCGACATCCCGGTTGCCAGCCGCTCCCAACAGGAACACTACACGCACCTACGAGCACTGTTCCAGCGGCTCCAGGACCTCGGACTGGTAATCAACCCCGCTAAGTGCCAGTTCTGCCTGGTCTCCATTTCATTCCTGGGGCATCATGTCGCCCCGCACGGCGCGACCCCATTGCCCACCAAGGTGGAGGCCATTTGGCAGTTCCCTCGGCCGCTCACCGTCAAGGGGCTGCAGGAGTTTGTCGCATTGGCGAATTTTTACCATCGCTTCGTGCAGGCAGCTGCCAGGATCATGCGCCCTCTGTATCAGTGCCTCGCTGGTAAGCCAAGGGACCTTATGTGGACCGCCAAGGCTGTGGCTGCGTTCGATGGTGCGAAGGAGGCGCTGGCCAAAGCCACCATGCTGGTGCACCCGCGGGCCGCTGCCTCGACTGACCTCACGGTAGACGACTCTGATACAGCTGTGGGAGGGGTGCTCGAGCAGCTCATTGATGGCCGCTGGCAGCCGCTGGCCTTTTTCAGCCGTCATCTGCGTCCCCCAGTGCGCAGCAACAGTGCCTTCGACCGGGAGCTCCTCGCCCTGTACCCGGCTATCAGGCATTTTCGGCATTTTCTGGAGGGCAGTAGGTCGGTTTGGTAAGTCCATTGCCGCCGTCTTGCGGTGCCACACATCTACTCACCATCGTGGATCGTTTTACGAGGTGGCTTGAAGCAATTCTGCTGACTGACACCTCCGCCGTGTCTTGTTCTCGGGCTCTTGTGGCCTATTGGATTGTTCGTTTTCGGTTGCCTGCGGACATTTTCACCAGTGCTCTCTTTCTTCTTAATGATGTTCCAAACAGTTGATTTTGGTAAGCCTAAGGTTTAGCTGATGTCTCTAACAGTTTTATTCTTGTTTCTCAGTCTCATAATGGCTTCTTTGACTTTCATTGGCACACCTTTTTTGTCCTCATGTTGATAAACAGCAATAAAAGTTTCCAAAGATGATGGAAAGACTGGAGGAAAGACTAGGTGCTGAGAGCTCTCTTATACCTGCATCAAGGAGATAATTAAACACACCTGTGCAATTACTGTGAAGCCATGTGTCCCAAACATTATGGTGCCCTGAACTGGGGGGAGTATGTATAAACACAGCTGTAACTTCTACATGGTGAAACCAAAATGTATAACAATGGCCTTTAATAAAAGCTGACAATGCGCACTTTAACCATGTATTTGTTTCTATTACAAATCTCAAATTGTGGAGTACAAAGGCAAATAAATAAATGATGAGTCTTTGCCCCGAACATTATGGAGGCACTGTATTTGCTTGGAGAGCAGAAAATGAATTAATCAGCGTCAAAGATATTGCTTCCTTTCAAACAATGTCTTGGTTAACAGGATGCACACCCAGTCTTTACTGCAATGACTCAAATTCATTGTGCATCTCCGTTTCCAACCTAAGACAAACAATTCCCTGCTTCTTAAGCAGAACATCACCTCCTGTTTTTTTAATATATAGGTTGAGCTGTGGGAATTGGCTTGATTTCATTATTTTTCCTTTATTTACAATACAGTACTCACATAGGACTTGTTCACCCTGGGCAGATCCCTTGGAGCCCGCCTCGAAGCAGATTGCTTGACTGTGATCTGACTTTTCATGCATTTTTCAATTTAAGTGCAGCCTCCACCACCTTATTCATTTCTCAAGCAAAGTGCAAGTCATTCTTAATAAAGCTTGTGAAAACATGGAAACCTGAAAATTGTACAGGACCCAAACCGATTTGGAATGCAACAAGGAAAATTGTTGTTTTTGATTCTGATATTTAAAGCTGGAATGTGCATCAGAGCTAAAGCTCTATTGGTTAAGTGCTCTTTACAGAGAGCGTGTCTGTGCAATTAATTAGGTTTATTACGATTTTCGAAACTCAGGTGGATAAAAGGTAAAGATACAAATCAGCATGACCCTTTCAAAATGGTAAAATGGGCTCGAAGAACTAAATTGTGTCATGTGTCCCACATTAACATAGGTTACTGTTATTATAATAAAAAAACATTTACAGAGCTTGTTTGCTTTGTCTGCTACATCTACCAAGAAATCTGGTGCGCCATGCATTGCTAGACTTCAATGTGCTGATGTTGCAGTATATATTTGTACAGGGGGAAAGACATAATTACTTTCATTAAACAACTAAACTAACCTCTGAAAACCGACACGTATACCTGGCAGACAATGTTGATGAGTTTCTGTGTAGCCCCATAAGCTTCATGTAATTCAATTTAACGTTAAACATTGCACTGCAAGTAGATTTTATTTTTACAAGAGGTGTTTTCACTTGGCAGAATGCCTTTTTAATACATTTAAGAGAGACTTAATTGTTTTTCTAAATTACTTTCAGATCCGAGGTTACCTTTGGAAAAATAACTCGCTGGTTGCTTCAAGAAACTGACCTTTATCAACTCCAGTTCCTGCTTTCTCATCTCCTTCTTTCCCTAAAGGACTGAATCATTTTGACTTCCAAAGGAACTGGAAATTCTCACTCAAACAGCCTTTTGTTCTCAATGTGCCAAGTAGCGAGTTCTACTTGTTTGAGATTAACAGCGCAGAACAATTTTCAGAATTGTCAATATCAATCCAAGCAAAATAAAGAGTTGACTAGAACTATGGATTAATTTGGCTGTGGAAGCTAAAGGAACTACTCAATTGTCTATCTCAATGCTCACATATGAAAGGTTTTCTTTGACAGACTGTCTGGAAGATTAAAGGTAAGATCTTCAGCCTTTAAAAAGGTGTTGTAAACCTCAAAGGCTGCAGCTTTATTACACCTCAGTGAAGATAGAACTGAAGGTTGTTAAATAATTAAAAAAGACTGTATAGCAGGAAAGACATTTGGTCAACTCAAATTAGTAAGAAGCAATTCAGAGCAAAACCCAAAGTCCTGGAGGAACTCAGCTCTATTGGTTAAGTGCTCTTTTCACAAAGTGCATGTCTGTGCATTTATTAATTATCTTTATTACTGTTTTCAAAACTCAGGTGGATAAAAGGTAAAAGATTCAAACAAGAAGACATGACTTGAGAATTAAGGGACAGAGTTTAGGGGTAACATGAGGGGGAACTTCTTTACTCAGAGAGTGGTCACTGTGTGGAATGAGCTTCCAGTGGAAGTGGTGGAGGCAGGTTTGATTTTACCATTTAAAAATAAATCGGATAGGTATATGGACGGGAAAGGAATGGAGGGTTGTGGTCTGAGTGCAGGTAGCTGGGACTAGGTGAGAGTAAGTGTTCGGCACGGACTAGAAGGGCCGAGATGGCCTGTTTCCATGCTGTAATTGTTATATGGTTATATGGTTAAGTGCAACAGGGTAAAACCCATCTTTATCCATCAGCACACCAGTGAAGGTGTCCTTGGTTTTTCAAAGATTTGACAACTTCAAAGGCATGTCTGAATCAACAAGCAAGACGTACCAACAGCCTTTGAAGGCAACTATTCAGTGATCAAACTTCAAAGTAGTCTACAGGCAGCCAGACCCTTGGAGGTAGAAGACCAAAAACAAAATGTGAAAAGCAGAAAATTGAGTTTTAATGGATAGCTTAAAGAAAAAAAGATAAAGTCCAAATTAAAAGAGGGAAAATTGAAGGAATTCATGTCAAGAAAAGGGAAATGGAAGAACCACAAGCCAGATGAAATAGTGCTTACCATATTCAGCAAATTATAGCAAAATTAAGATAATATAGTAATAATATTGACACCTCAGTCAATTCATAATTTAATTTTTATTTTGAATCTTTAAAATAATATTAATCGTTTCCAAATTCGTATTCCACTATGTATTATGGGGTTCTCCATATAGGTTTTTTTGTGCAGTTTTGTGGTAGCAAATATGATCGGTCCAATTTCAAAAGGTGAACAGTCTTCCTTTTCCATCCTTAACCAATCTGGTTGTTGATCCAATTCTTCCAGCGAGAAATTCATGTTTTTAATATGGACTGCCCAAAAATAAAACAAGAAATTTGGCAAAGCCAAACCTCCATTTATCTTTGACTTACATAAATGTTTTTTACTTATTCTATGATTCTTATAATCCCAGATAAAACTTGTAACAATGGAGTCGACTTTTTTGAAAAAAGGTTTTTGGGATATATATCGGGATTAATTGAAATAGGTACAGTAGTTGCGGTAAGAAGATCATTTTTATAGCATTAATTTTACCAAGCATTGAAATGGGAAGTGTGGATTGTGAAGTGTGTTTTTTTTTGATATTTGTAACCTTTCTCTCTCTTTTACTATATTAAGAAAAAAACACTAGAAGTAGAAGTAATCGACAATTGAAAATTTTAATAATGTATGACTGATGTATATGAAAAGTTTTTTTACTATAATATGCAACTATACTTTATAATATGTCTACTTCTAATAAAAATATAATAATAAAAAAAAATAATGTTAATCAACAAGAGAAGTAATTTTAAAGTGAAAATGAGTGTAGAATTCTGTATGATACTTCCCGATCCATTTAACCATATAACCATATAACAATTATAGCACGGAAAACAGGCCATCTCGGCCCTTCAAGTCCGTGCCGAACACTTATTTTCCCCTAGTCCCATCTACCTGCACTCAGACCATAACCCTCCATTCCTTTCCCGTCCATATACCTATCCAATATAATTTTAAATGATAAAATCGAACTTGCCTCCACCACTTCCACTGGAAGCTCATTCCACACAGCTACCACTCTCTGAGTAAAGATGTCCCCCCTCATGTTACCCCTAAACTTCTGACCCTTAATTCTCAAGTTATGTCCTCTTGTTTGAATTGTCCCTACTCTCAATGGGAAAAGCTTATCCACGTCAACTCTGTCTATCCCTCTCATCATTTTAAAGACCTCTATCAAGTCCCCCCTTAACCTTCTTGTTCAACCTTTCTCTGTAACTTAGTTGCTGAAATCCAGGCAACATTCTAGTAAATCTCCTCTGTACTCTCTCTATTTTGTTGACATCCTTCCTATAATTAGGTGACCAAAATTGTACACCATACTCCAGAATTGGCCTCACCAATGCCTTGTACAATTTTAACATTACATCCCAACGTCTATACTCAATGCTCTGATTTATAAAGGCCAGCACACTACAAGCTTTCTTTAACAACCCTATCTACATGAGATTACACCTTCAGGGAACTATGCACAGTTATTCCTAGATCCCTCTGTTCAAGCATTCCTCAATTCGCTACCATTTAACATGTACGTCCTATTTTGATTTGTCCTGCCAAGATGTAGCACCTCACACTTATCAGCATTAAACTCCATCTGCCATCTTTCAGCCCACTCTTCCAAATGGCCTAAATCTCTCTGTAGACTTTGAAAATCTACTTCATTATCCACAACACCACCTATCTTAGTATCATCTGCATACTCACTAATCCAATTTACCACACCATCATCCAGATCATTGATGTACATGATAAACAACAGTGGACCCAACACAGATCCCTGAGGCACCCCACCAGTCACCGGCCTCCAACCTGACAAACAGCCATCCACCATTACTCTCTGACATCTCCCATTCAGCCACGGTTGAATCCATCTTGCTACTCCACCATTAGTACCCAACAATTGAACCTGCTTAACCAACCTTCCATGAGGAACCTTGTCAAAGGCCTTACTGAAGTCCATATAGACAACATCCACTGCTTTACCCTCATCAATTTCCCGGGTAACCTCTTCAATCTCAATCAAGATTTAGTCAAACATGTCTGAGTTGGATGATCAGCCATGATCATATTGAATGGTGGAGCAGGCTCAAAGGGCTGAATGGCCTGCTCCTGCACCTATTTTCTATGTTTCTATGTCCTTCCCTACCACATACTACTTTCCAATCAATGTTATTTACTCAAAAAGAGATGAAGTGCTAAAGTAACAGTGGATCAGGGAGCATCTTTGGAGAACATGGATAGGTGACATTTCAGATTGAGATCCTTCATCAAGGTTGTACTTAAGACTGTTTTCCAATAATTTCCACACCAATATTGTCAGTCTGATTAGTGTGTGGTCAATCAATTAATTCCTTTTTCACTTTTCAAAGAATACTATCACTTTGGAACCTATATTCATTTTATTCTGCTCAAGGAGTTCTGCCGTGTTTAGCTTCTATTAACTGACAAAAACTTATCTTTGTATAAGAAGGAACTGCAGATGCTGGTTTAATCCGAAGATAGATGCAAAAAGCTGGAGTAACTCAGCGGGACAGACAGCATCTCTGGAGAGAAGGAATGGGTGACATTTCCCATTCCTTCTCTCCAGAGATGCTCTGTCCCGCTGAAAAACTTATATATTTCTGGGTTAGCCGGCAGCATCCTTGTGTTCTTGATTATCCCATAAAATCGACGGAGCTCCAGATTCAGGAGTCTCACCCTTTATCAGTAGGGAATATATTTGCTTTCAAGCCTCCCAAACTATCTTTGTCATTTTTCACAACTAATATTGAGCACATGGTAGGGTGTTGACGTGGATAGAAAATTGGCTGGCAGACAGGAAGCAAAGAGTAGGAGTGAACGGGTCCTTTTCAGAATGGCAAGCAGTAGCGAGTGGAGTGCCGCAAGGCTCGGTGTTGGTGCCGCCACTGTTTACCATATATATTAATGATTTGGAAGAGGGAATTAGGAGCAACATTAGCAAGTTTGCGGATGACACAAAGCTGGGTGGCAGTGTGAACTGTGAAGAGGATGTTAGGAGGTTGCAGGGTGATCTGGACAGGTTGAGTGAGTGGGCAGATGCATGGCAGATGCAGTATAATATAGATAAATGTGAGGTTATCCACTTTGGTGGCAAAAACAAGGGGGCAGATTATTATCTCAATGGGGTTAGGTTAGGTAAGAGGGAGGTACAGCAAAACCTGCGTGTCCTTGTACACCGGTCACTGAAAGTTGGCGTGCAGGTACAGCAGGCAGTGAAGAAAGCTAATGGAATGTTGACCTTCATAACAAGAGGATTTGAGTATAGGAGTAGAGAGGTTCTTCTGCAGTTGTATAGGGTTCTGGTAAGACCACATCTGGAGTATTGCATACAGTTATGGTCTCCTAATTTGAGGAAGGACATCCTTGTGATTGAGGCAGTGCAGCGTATGTTCACAAGATTGATCCCTGGGATGGTGGGACTGTCACACGAAGAAAGATTGAAAAGACTAGGCTTGTATTCACTGGAGTTTAGAAGGATGAGGGGGATCTATATAACATATAACCATATAACAATTACAGCACGGAAAAAGGCCATCTCGGCCCTACAAGTCCGTGCCGAACAACTTTTTTCCCTTAGTCCCACCTGCCTGCACTCATACCATAACCCTCCATTCCCTTCTCATCCATATGCCTATCCAATTTATTTTTAAATGATACCAACGAACCTGCCTCCACCACTTCCACTGGAAGCTCATTCCACACCGCTACCACTCTCTGAGTAAAGAAGTTCCCCCTCATGTTACCCCTAAACTTCTGTCCCTTAATTCTGAAGTCATGTCCTCTTGTTTGAATCTTCCCTATTCTCAAAGGGAAAAGCTGATCCACATCAACTCTGTCTATCCCTCTCATCATTTTAAAGACCTCTATCAAGTCCCCCCTTAACCTTCTGCGCTCCAGAGAATAAAGACCTAACTTATTCAACCTTTCTCTGTAACTTAGTTGATGAAACCCAGGCAACATTCTAGTAAATCTCCTCTGTACTCTCTCTATTTTGTTGACATCCTTCCTATAATTGGGCGACCAAAATTGTACACCATACTCCAGATTTGGTCTCACCAATGCCTTGTACAATTTTAACATTACATCCCAGCTTCTATACTCAATGCACCGATTTATTAAAGGCTAGCATACCAAAAGCTTTCTTTACCACCCTATCTATATGAGATTCCACCTTCAAGGAACTATGCACGGTTATTCCCAGATCCCTCTGTTCAAGCATTCCTCAATTCGCTACCATTTACCATGTACATCCTATTTTGATTTGTCCTGCCAAGGTGTAGCACCTCAAATTTATCAGCATTAAACTCCATCTGCCATCTTTCAGCCCATTCTTCCAAATGGCCTAGTCACTCTGTAGACTTTGGAAATCCTCTTCATTATCCACAACACCCCCTATCTTGGTATCATCTGCATACTTACTAATCCAATTTACCACACCTTCATCCAGATCATTGATGTACATGACAAACAACAAAGGACCCAACACCGATCCCTGAGGCACCCCACTAGTCACCTGCCTCCAACCCGACAAACAACCATCCACCATTACCCTCTGGCTTCTCCCATTCAGCCACTGTGGAATCCATCTTGCTACTCCTGCATTTATACCCAACAGTTGAACCTTCTTAATCAACCTTCCATGAGGAACCTTGTCAAAGGCCTTACTAAAGTCCATATAGACAACATCCACTGCTTTACCCTCGTCAATTTCCCTAGTAACCTCTTCAAAAAATTCAAGAAGATTAGTCTTCCAGGCACAAATCCATGCTGACTGTTCCTAATCAGACCCTGTTTATCCAGATGCTTATAAATGTTATCTCTAATAGAAACATTTAAAATTATAAAAGAACTGGACAAGCTGGATGCAGGAAAAATGTTCCAAATATTGGGCGAGTCCAGAACCAGGGGTCACAGTCTTAGAATAAAGGGGAGGCCATTTAAGACGGAGGTGAGAAAAAACATTTACACCCAGAGAGTTGTGAATTTGTGGAATTCCCTGCCACACAGGGCAGTGGAGGCCAAATCACTGGAGAGATTTAAGAGAGAGTTAGATAGAGCTCTAGGGGTTAGTGGAATCAAGGGATGTGTGGAGAAGGCAGGCATGCGCTATTGATTGGGGGCGATCAGCCATGATCACAATGAATGGTGGTGCTGGCTCAAAGGGCCAAATTGCCTCCTCCTGCACCTATTTTCTATGTTTCTAAGTAAAACATATTCATTGAGATTGCGATTAACCAAGTTGATTTTGATTAATTTATCTAAATTAAATAAGATTGCTAATATCAACATGTTCATTCAGTGAAACCTCTCGCATTTACTCAGATTTGATCCCTGAATTTACATATTAAACTAACAGTCTTCTCTTGCTGGACAGGCTACACATTAATTAAATGCTTTCCTCATATGGTCTTTATATATTCATTGCCCTTTATGCTTCTCACATTGATTTTGTCTCAATTCATTTTGGACAGTTATAATGTCCCAATTCTACTGACTCTTTCATTTTGCACTTTTTTAAATGTTTATCTGTATACTAACTCTCCCCTTTCCCTCTGAGTATTTTGACGGTCGAGTCTATATTCTGAACAGTGAAAACGTTCTTGTTCGGACCATCTCACCACATCATGCTTCTTGCAGTAGTCAGCTCAAGAATACAAACAGTGGAAACCTGCCTCCATTAAGTACCATTAAAAAACACTATTATCTCCCTGAGTTGGTTTTCTCTCACTCTTATCTCTCACAAATAACAAAGGCTGAGCTTGCCAGAGATTATTTACCAATGTCAAAATGAAAAGCAGAAAAGATTACAGTGGATATATCACCAATTTAAAACCAAAACAAATTAATATTGCAGCAATAGATTTATGAATATATACTAAACAATCACCTTGAAATTAATAACATTCTCAGTAATCATTTTAAAGATATTTACCAAAGACAGAAGAAGAATGATAACATGCACAACTTAAAAATGAGAGTTAAATACATGAATATTTTTTAAAGTAAATTCATAAATGTTATGGAGTGGTATTTCAATTCAAAATACAGTTCTTGCAAGGAAACAATCTGGATTATTTTAACACACGGGAATCTGGCAGACATACCAGTGAATGACAAATTTGAGAAAGCTTCAAACATCCATTGGAGACTTGGGTGAAATCAGCAGCATATATTTTTCATAGGTTAAGACCACGGCAAATTACTTAAGTTTTGATGTTAAGAAAATGCTTCCTCATGGGAAAGTCCAAAACTAGCTCAATTATGATTCAATGTCAGGGGCTAGAAATGACTGTGCTCAGTGGAACAAGCATCTTCAGAAAGTTTCTGAAAGGAGTCCAGCTGGGTCTTCAGTGGTCACTAAGGCATAAAATTGCATCAAAGAAGGATTCAGAAAGGCATGGCAGAAAACAACAAAATAATAATTTGCTGTTTTGCCATCAGTATTGTTATAGAGCCAGTTTTCAGCCTTCAGCTCAAACATGCTATCGCCCTTTTGATTCTGCATTGTGGGGAACTTTTTCCAGAGATTTGATAGCCAATGTTATTCCACCAAAATTGCCACCAGCTGTGTTGCATGGGAGGATGGCGGGTGTTGTGTGGTGGGATTCCCCATTATTAATCATCAAAAGGAAAGGTTGGGAGAAATTCCTTGAATCAGGGAGTTCTTTGAGTAGGGATAGGTTGGTAAAGGAAATAGATGAAACGACAAACAAAGTATGGACCCCCCTTGAACCGTAGAAGATACAAAACCATAAGGAAACATCTGAACAGTGGCATTTGCTTAGTAGCCAGCCAAGTTCTTGGGCAATCACATTGGGCCAAATTGTCCCTATTATGAATCCAATTTCCATTGTTGCCTGGAAGAATTGCCAAATTCAAACTTCATTGCACCCAGGACTTGCAGTGCAGGATGAATCATGGTTTGACAATCAGGAATGCGAACCTTAACCCAGTTATGGGTTTCCCATCTTTGAATCAACAAGGCAAAATGAAGGTCCTGAGCATCCTGGCGCAGATCAGTAAAAGCATCATCAATTATGGGTCAAAATAGAGTTATTCCTAGTTTGCATAGCCCAGTTTCTCAGAATAGACCATATTTAATAGATGACCAAGGTAGAAGTTCCTTATGGGCCTGTCCCACTTAGGCGATTTTTCAGCGGACTGCCTGAAAAACCGGCAGCTGGAACGGCGACTGTCAGAGTGGAACACACACACACACCCACACACCCACACACCCACACACCCACACACCCACACACACACACACACACACACACACACACACACACACACACACACACACACACACACACACACACACACACACACACACACACACTGCTTCCTTCACCAGTCCATTATGCAGGCAGGGGACACGGCAAGCGAGGGGACGCTGACTAAAAAATGAACACGGTGCAAAGCCAATGTGAAACAGACATACAGACACACACCGCGGTGAACATGAAGGTTGGCGCTGTAAAAAGATGGCTAAGCACAGTATACGCCTTTAAAAGAGGGGGGAGAGGTGGGAGAAGGGAGGAGAAGGAGTGGAGACAACTTTTAAGAAGCCAGAGATACACGGCTTTGATGCTCGGTGGACATTTAACATCACCGGTCGGTTATCCTTGGTTCTGAAAACTACTGCTTACCTTTATATTTCCCCAATGAGTCAATGAAATTCACCGGTCAGCACCGGCTACAACCTACGAGAACCTCCGAGAACCTTCGACCTCCTGGCAACCCATTAGGACCTCCTGGCGATGCACCTGCGGCTCGAGAATTCTCGCTACTCTCCATGGCGGCTTCATTGTTCTAGTCGCCGCTAATTTTTCAACATGTTGAAAAGTTCACGGCAACCACAATGGGGCCGTGACTAGTTCCCAGAATGCAGGAACTCCTCACGACCATGAAGACGACTCCTCGGCAACCACCCGCGAGCATGTGGCGACCATGTAGCGACTGCATAGTCTCCTGCAGTCGCCTAAAATGTCGCCTAAGTGGGACAGGCCCATTACAATAACTCTAACACTAATTTAATGCCATGTCATGTGCAGTAATCTGGATAAATAGTTGTACATGCAATTTAGGAGGTGGTTTGAAAAATCCAATGTAGATTTAATGCAATAGTACATTTTTAATCTGAATTCTTGAACTGCAGGTATAACTAAATTTGATTGCAATGCAAATTCTGAACAAGAATAAGTTGAGCATTGGAGCTGAAAGTCACACTCCAACACAAAAAAAGCATGTTCCAACCATCCTGAATTTATTCACTCATAATTGTCAAGTTGTATTTCAGTCTGTTAGAATGGGTCAGGTGTAGTTACAGATCATAATATATTGATAAATGAAATGTGCTTTAAAATGCGCTAAGTGCTATACTTGCAGGGTATCACTTACACCAATGGCGCACAATGTTTATGCAGTATAAAGCAATACAAAATTCACCACAGACATTCACATGAATGACCACAGACCAACAAGAGATACCTCATGGGATCCAGTGATTGAATGACAGCTTCCTGCAGTTTTTTCATGTAGAAATCTAGCTGCTGAACCTACAGAACCTATGCCTGATTAGGCTTTCTGCTGGTTTATCTGCAACAACCATTTCAAATGAGAAGAGCCAAAGATATGGTCAGTTTCGGGTCACTGTTTGTTGAATTAATTCAGATCATTTAAATATCTTTAATTGCTTTTGTATTTGAGTGCTTAAATAATTTTAAAATTTGGTATGTTAGAAAGTAATATGATTTTTAAATGTTTTTGAATGTTATGTTCACAGACGTTCAATATTCTGATAGGCAGGAAGCCCATGGTGGGTATTAGCCAGGGAGTGCTACCTATTCTTAGCGAGAAGGTCCAACAATGTATAGGGGCACTCCACCGGGGATCTGATTTGGAGACCAGTTTACTAATGCAGATAGGAGTTTGGGTAATTTGCCACTTAGTGCTACATGGATCAGCCCCCATCTGTGCATTCATAGTTCCATATTGTATTATATTCCTTATTCAATTATATATTGAACCTAACAACTCACAGGGCATAAAGAGGCTATCATGATTTCCATCCCATAGTTCTTCACATATTTATCAAATGTTCATTCCAAAATTTTGTTCCAAAATTGCTATTACGGGTTTCTATTTACAATAGTGTATCGAAGTACAGAGGGCCAGGCAGATAATCCTAATCTGAATTGCAACAGTACCACATGAATCAGTTAGAAGCTGTGTCATATGCACAATGAGATGCAGATACAATGAAAATCTTGCTTCCGCTGCATCACAGGCACACAGACCCAGGCAACAAACAAAAATTTAAAGCATACATAATTTACGCAAAAATTCTACATGAGAGTAAAAAGAAAAAAAGACCAAAAGAAAGACATTTGTGCAATCATTTACACTTAGAAAACAGGTCCGTTGTGGTGCAAGAGGTGGTCCATAGTGTTACATTGTCAAGGTAGGGTTAGGATTGTTTAGTTCAGTTCAAGACACCATAAGAGATGGCTCTTACACAAAGTTTCCATCACTGCTTTGAGTTTACCCGGTGTTTGGCTCATCATCGCTGACCATAATAGTTCCAATTTTAAACCACGAGTTGCATTAATGTCCGCATGAACCCTAATAAAATACCCATAAATTGCCCACTGAAGGGTAGACATTTATTTTTAAGTAGGTGTTAAATTATGGATAAACTTATAATTTATTTTCAAGTATGCCAACGTCTTTATGTTATTGCAACCTGTTAAATTAAGCGGAACTGCTTAATACCACATATATGGTCTAACAGGTCAGGACTAGTTTAAAACCTCTCAAGAGAATGAACTCTAGTGCTTTGAATGAACTATTGGCAGTGTTTTAACCATTGCCGTTACTTGTATTGGTTTATCCGTATCCCAAGAGACCTTGCATTTCTACTCCTTATTGATCTTTCCAAACAGGAGGCTGCCTCTTTTTTCTGCGCCACACAACTTTTGATCTAACTGATACCATATAATAAATCTAATGGACACTGCAAAGAATGCAGGGCGCTTCAGTGCCACTCAACAAAGCACAACATCCTGCCATCTTTGAACAATGGATGTATTGACATTTTAAGGTTGCAACAAGAGATTCCCAGAGAGTTGGCTCTCTCATTCATTCCACTGATAAATCTGCAGGGTAACTTTAATAATCTATTAAAAAAAGTGCCATATGTGCTTTCCCACAACTTTTTATCACTTCTTAATTGTGACTTTGAGGCAAGTTATTGGAGAGAAACAACAGTGAATTTCACTGCATCAAAGATACACATAGCAAGAAATCTGCACAATTCAAAATCAATGGTGCTGTGCTGTTGAAAATCAGAACAACACAGAGTAGATCAATTTTGTCCACGTTGACACCAAGGCAGATCAGTCAGTAAATTTGGGATCATAATGGTCAATTATGAAACATTTCTCGGCTCCTCATTGAAAATATATATTTTTTTTGTTGATTTCCATTCACAGTCCTTTGCACAGCAGCCATAATAATAAAGCATATCCAATGCACTGAAGTTTTATTTAGTAGCAGAACAACCATGTTTTATTCATCCCTTTCATCTGAAACAATGCTCTTTCTCAAGCTAACTGTCCTTAATGAGATCAGTGACATCAAGAGGCATCAAATATAACCTCACATGTGCCTCATTTGAACCTATGTGTAAATTGGAAAGGTTTAGAGGGACACGGGCCAAATGTGGGCAAATGGGGCTAGCAAATGGGGCATCTTGTTCGGCATGGAGTTGGGCTGAAGGGCCTATTTCCAAGCAGTATGACTAAATACTTTAAGTGGTATTTGATGTGCATATGGAGATCATTGTCAATGCTTCCTATCAGATTCCTGGCCTCAGAATTATTCCAGTCCACTGCTGTTCATCTCTACCGTATCGCTCTCTTTGCTGCTCACTACAGCATTTGGCACATGATCCAAAATCAGTACTCAATGAGAAGAGATTTTGACCACTTTTCCTTCAGATCATTGCGGTGGAGCAGGCAAGGGAATAGGCATCCATTGAAGTATTTCCCAAAGAGCAGAGACTCAGAGACATCACTCATGTCCTTGCAATGACGTCCACGACACCTGGCTGTACCCCTGGAGTGTCTCAATGGCACAGTCACACAAAGAATATGCCTCCTCCAGGCATTGTTCAGAAATAGTCTGCCCAGGTCCTCTCACACCTCTGGGAAAACTCACCCACACAGCTATCCCATTAATTCAACAATAGCGACAATCTCATGCGGCATGGGAAGGAATGCTTACATTATGATATGTCTTGTTAATAGCTGGCTGCAGAAATCACATCTGAGAGAATAAACTGGGGAAGCAGTGAGACATTATAATAGATCACTGCAGAACACGGTGGCAATGGCACAGCAGTAGAGTTGCTGCTATACAGTGCCAGAAACCTGGGTTCAATCCTGACTATGAGTGCTGTCTAAAAGTTTGGGTTTCCCCCGGGTGTTCCGGTTTCCTCCCACACTCCAAAGATGTATAGGTTTGCAGTTTAATTGGCTTTGGCAAAAAAAAGTTATCCTGAGTTGTTAGAATAGTGCTAGTATACTGGGATTGCTGTCGGCGCAGAAGGGTCTGTTTCCACGCTATATCGCTGAACTAAACCAAACAAACGTTTCCATTACTGTTTTCAACTGCTCTTACTGAGGGACATACAATAGCAGTTTTATGCGGAGCTTGCATTTGAATTTCTTGCTTTTTATCCATCTTTGAAAAACAATTTTAAGGTGGCCCACATTTTAGCTTTAAATGGCACAATAGTAAATGAAAAATTTAAATATCTAGGTATTTATGTAACTAAGATATATACATCATTATTTAAAGCAAATTTCCCCCCATTACTGAACAAACTACATAAGAATATTCAATACTGGAAAACACTTCCTATCTCAATGGTAGGCAAAATCAATGCCATAAAAATGATTTTTTTACCGCAAATATTATATCTTTTTCAGACAATTCCGATATATCTGGCAAAAAAATTTTTTTTTAAATTGGACTCTATTGTTAATGATTTTATCTGGGATTATAAGAATCATAGGATAAACAAAAGACATTTGTGTAAATCAAAAATAAATGGAGGCTTGGTTTTACCCAATTTTTTGTTTTATTTCTGGGCAGTTAACATTAAAAATATGAATTTCTGGTTGGAAGAAATAGATCATCAACCAGACTGGTTAAAAATGGAAAAGGAAGATTGTTTACCTTTTGATATCGGTTCGATATTATTTGCTACGTCTAAATTAAACAAAAAAATTTATAGGGAAAACCCTATAATATTTAGTGCTATACGAATTTGGAAACAATTAAAAAAGACATTAAAATTAGATAATTTATCACTTTTTCTTCCAATTGTGAATAATCCTTTGTTTAAGCCTTCATGGTTGGACGGGGGTTTTACACAATGGAAGAATTATGGAATTAAAAATATGGGACAACTTTACAAGGAAGGCACTTTTCTGACATTTCAGGAATTGCAACAGACTTATGGACTTCGAGGAAATGATTATTTCAGATATCTTCAATTTAGAGATTATGTAAAATCGAACTCCCAAAATTTTCGAATTAGAAATTCAGAAATTCTTGATGAATGTTGGAACAAACATCCTAATACAGAAAAATTAATATCTTATATATATAATATCTTATTAGACAGTGACATTCCTTCGACGGACTTACACAGGCAAACATGGGAAAAAGAATTAAATCAAGTAATAACGAAAGATACTTGGGAAGAAAGTTTGCAACACATACATCAGTGTTCACTAAACGCCAGACATTCTCTAATACAATTTAAAGTAATACATAGGTTACATTATTCAAAAACAAAACTACATAAAATTTTTCAACATAACTCACCTATATGTGATAAATGTCAACATTTAGAAGCTACATTATCTCATATGTTTGCAAACTGTATAAAAATTAAAAAATTCTGGGTAAATATTTTTAGTATAATATCTAAAGTAACCAACACACAATTGGACCCAGATCCAAAATTAATAATACTCGGAATATTAGAATTAAATCAAACACTTAGAACAACACAAAGAAACTTTATTAATTATAGTTTAATAACAGGAAAAAAATTAATTCTAAAATTTTGGAAAGGCCCTACGGCCCCCACAATCAAAATGTGGATTATAGAAATGACGGAGACCTTAAACGTGGAAAGAATCAGATTTTCCCTGTTGGACAAACAGGAATTATTCGTTGGAACATGGTCTCCTTTTATTGATTACTTAAAGGGTCAGAATGGTTCAGCACAGGAACCTGACTAGCACGCGGGCTAAAGAATGGATGAAATACTATACTCTGAAATGTACGAATATATCTCGAATGAAGTCTTTTTTATTTTAATAAATTTTTCCATTCTTCTTTAACTATCTTTTTCCTTTTTTTTAAATTTTGTTTTTTTTGTTTTTGTTTTTGTTTTTGTTTTTCTTCTCTTTCTTTTCTTTCTTTACTTCATCTATCTCTTTAGTTCTATCTAGTTTAAAAAAAAAAAAAAAGGCAAAAAGTATTGGAGACAATGTAATAATAATTGACAATATTATCAATTAAAAAATGTAAGACTGTAATGATGTAATTAGGTTATGTACCTATCTCCAATAAAAAATATTTTCAAAAAAAAAAAAAAAAGAACACGGTGGCAATGGCACAGCAGTAGAGTTGCTGCTATACAGTGCCAGAAACCTGGGTTCAATCCTGACTATGAGTGCTGTCTAAAAGTTTGGGTTTCCCCCGGGTGTTCCGGTTTCCTCCCACACTCCAAAGATGTATAGGTTTGCAGTTTAATTGGCTTTGGCAAAAAAAAGTTATCCTGAGTTGTTAGAATAGTGCTAGTATACTGGGATTGCTGTCGGCGCAGAAGGGTCTGTTTCCACGCTATATCGCTGAACTAAACCAAACAAACGTTTCCATTACTGTTTTCAACTGCTCTTACTGAGGGACATACAATAGCAGTTTTATGCGGAGCTTGCATTTGAATTTCTTGCTTTTTATCCATCTTTGAAAAACAATTTTAAGGTGGCCCACATTTTAGCTTTAAATGGCACAATAGTAAATGAAAAATTTAAATATCTAGGTATTTATGTAACTAAGATATATACATCATTATTTAAAGCAAATTTCCCCCCATTACTGAACAAACTACATAAGAATATTCAATACTGGAAAACACTTCCTATCTCAATGGTAGGCAAAATCAATGCCATAAAAATGATTTTTTTACCGCAAATATTATATCTTTTTCAGACAATTCCGATATATCTGGCAAAAAAATTTTTTTAAAAATTGGACTCTATTGTTAATGATTTTATCTGGGATTATAAGAATCATAGGATAAACAAAAGACATTTGTGTAAATCAAAAATAAATGGAGGCTTGGTTTTACCCAATTTTTTGTTTTATTTCTGGGCAGTTAACATTAAAAATATGAATTTCTGGTTGGAAGAAATAGATCATCAACCAGACTGGTTAAAAATGGAAAAGGAAGATTGTTTACCTTTTGATATCGGTTCGATATTATTTGCTACGTCTAAATTAAACAAAAAAATTTATAGGGAAAACCCTATAATATTTAGTGCTATACGAATTTGGAAACAATTAAAAAAGACATTAAAATTAGATAATTTATCACTTTTTCTTCCAATTGTGAATAATCCTTTGTTTAAGCCTTCATGGTTGGACGGGGGTTTTACACAATGGAAGAATTATGGAATTAAAAATATGGGACAACTTTACAAGGAAGGCACTTTTCTGACATTTCAGGAATTGCAACAGACTTATGGACTTCGAGGAAATGATTATTTCAGATATCTTCAATTTAGAGATTATGTAAAATCGAACTCCCAAAATTTTCGAATTAGAAATTCAGAAATTCTTGATGAATGTTGGAACAAACATCCTAATACAGAAAAATTAATATCTTATATATATAATATCTTATTAGACAGTGACATTCCTTCGACGGACTTACACAGGCAAACATGGGAAAAAGAATTAAATCAAGTAATAACGAAAGATACTTGGGAAGAAAGTTTGCAACACATACATCAGTGTTCACTAAACGCCAGACATTCTCTAATACAATTTAAAGTAATACATAGGTTACATTATTCAAAAACAAAACTACATAAAATTTTTCAACATATCTCACCTATATGTGATAAATGTCAACATTTAGAAGCTACATTATCTCATATGTTTGGCCCACATTTTAGCTTTAAATGGCACAAATAGGTAAAGTAATTCCTGGATCATCTCAGCACTCAGTTGCAAGCTTCTTTTCTGCCTTGTCATCTCATACTTTGTCCGTTGGGAGCCTGGTAAATCCTCGGAAGACGGGGAGTGAAAGCAAAGCAATAGCTTTCTCCCTTCCCTATTCCCCAAGAGAAAATAAATCTAGCTTCAAACTCCCAATAGCAGGGAAAGGTTGTTGAAATTGTCAGATACTTTGATAAAAGGGACTAAGCAGCTGCTATTTCAGATGGAAACGGATCAGCATTGGAGCAATTAGATAATATTCACATGACCCAGAATTGAGAAGAACATTTCTTGAAATACATCAATTTGTAAATGATCTAGAACAAATTATTTTTATGAATGGTGCAAGCAGATTTACTAATAGCCTCCAAAAGGAATTGGATACATCTTAGAAATAATCAAACCTTGCAGGGCTGTGGCGTAAGAAAAGGGACTAGCAAAACGTTTCATACACCTATCATCTGTGTTGCATCGTTCAATGCCCATTAAGTGAGACACATCAAACCTAAAAATAAGCCTGCTTATATTGATATCACACAAGGCAGGTGACCCTTGGCATTACAGAAGGGTTGCATTCTTGGAAAACTATCCGTATCCTGATTTTCCGTAACATTTCCCTTATGTCAGAATATATTTTCTCTCAGTAATAATGATAATACCACAGCTGGCGGGTGATATTGGGGGGGGGGGGGGGGGGGGGGGGGGAGGGGGGGTCACCTAAGAAATTGGCTTGTCAGTTTCCAAAGCAAATCTCGTAAGTGACTCGCATTTGGAGACACAAGTGACTACAAAGGCTATAATCTGGAGCAAGAGATAAACTGGCTGCAGGCAGGTAGTGATAACAGCTCAAAACTGATAAGGAGAGGGGGGGGGGGGGGGAGGACAAATAGAGTTAAGTAGGTGGAGGGGAGAGTGGAGGTCGGTGGCAGCTTTGTTTCTTCTTGGTTGTTTTGGTTTATATATTGCACCAAAAGTGCCAGTCATCCCATATTATGGACATTTCTTGAAAATTAAACTGCTAGGTGACAAAATGAACTGCCCACACTAAAAAGACCTGCCACATTACCTGCCCATGTGTCGATAAATGAGAGTTGCAAAAAAATTAAAGCACACAGAATGTGTTGTTTCTTTTACATTTAGTACTTATTTACATATTTCCCTGCCCCTCCCCAAACAAAGGTAGTGATTTTGGAATTTCATTCAGATAGATTTCCATAACCGACAAAGTTGTATCGGAGAGGTTTCCTGCGATGCTCTCAATCCAACCTTCCATTCTGTGATAAAAAGAGGTCCCATGTAGATTGGCATTTAGGGAAACCAAATGTCAAAAAACAATATTTGTATAATTAGACTTTAATCTGTTCTTTCATCTCCTGTGAATGGAGAAACTAAGCTTCGGCTATCCATCTGCATTGCATTACTGACAGAACAGATCATTATTTAGTATATTAAATGATTCTGTATTCCTGCAGATAGTATCATTTCCATTGGACATGAAGGAATAGCTTCACTATATTTTTGTACTAAAAAGCAGCCTTATTAAGCTTCTCAATCCTTCTTATATATCCTCGCTGCACTTGGTACTAAATCTTCCTTATCGACAATCCTTGCATTCAGGATCTTCAATAACCACAAAAAGTCACATTGCTTGAAATGAGATTTTAGTTTATTCCCATAAGATTTACTACATGCTTAAACATACAAAATAAAAATGGTAATATTCAGTGGACTAATAAAAACAAAATAAAAGCTCACTATGACTTCTCATTGCTATTTTAGTTTTTATCTCTTGTGTCAAAATTCAATCATCCATCTTTTTCTCTTTATCTCTAACTCTACACAGAATGTAATTAGTAGAGCAAGTCAAAGCTTTGTATTATGTTAACCAGTAATCCCACTAGGATTTTCGATGTATTCAAATTCCAGTGCCATGATAGCTCAAGCGATTTTTATGAACAAAGAGGAAATGTAATCATCTTCTCCTATTCAACACGCCAGTTAATGCTGTTCCTTACACAAAAATGGAATTCTGAAAATACACACGTCACGTCAGCATCCCCAGCACAAAAGGTAGCAGTAAGCAATTTTCTGACAGAAGAACAAATTTGTTGCCTTTTATAGAAACCAGCTGATTCACCTCCTAACAAAGGAGATTTATAAATTATTTTTTTTATTAAAAAATTTGTTCATAACATATATTTCAAGGGAATTCGCTGATAATATTGCTGAGCTTGGAAATCTAAAGATCTCACAAAAACAAAGAAATAAAACTCATTAACTTTGGTCGTCAACACAGTGCACATCGAAGGCTAAATGACTGCAAGGTTTTTTCCCCCCAAGTTGAGTAAATCAGAAGCTAAGACTAAGTTTTGATGTGAGTTACAGAACAATTAATTAACTGAATTCAGTTAAATAAATATGGAAAAAAATGTGATGGATTTGAAATTCTCCATTTTTTGTGACACACTATTTTTTTTCAAATTAAAAACCTAGAAACTCAAAATATATCTTGACCACGGGAAATAAAATAAGCCCCAAAACTGAAAGACACAAAATGCATGGCAACGCAGTGGTAAAGTTGCTGCCTTACAGCGCCTGCAGCGCCAGAGACCAAAGTTTGATCCCGAATACGGGTGCTTATCTATACGGAGTTTGTACGTTCTCCCCATGACTGCGTGGGTTTTCTCCGAGAACTTTGGCTTCCTCCTACACTCCGAAGACGTACAGGTTTGTAGGTTAATTGGCTTGGGATTAAAAAAATGTAAAATTGTCCCCAGTGTGTGTAGGATTGTGTTAATGTGCGGGGATCGCTGGTTGGTGCAGACTTGGTGGGCTGAAGGGTCTGTTTCCATGGTGTATTTCTAAACTAAACTAAAATGCTAGAGTAACTCAGAAGGTCAGGCAGGATCTCTGGAGATGCGGAATAGGTGACATTTTGGGTTGGAACGTTGTTTTCTTCAAACCATGTTCCTTCCCTTCATGCCAACTACTCAGGTAAATGATGAAATAAGGTCAGGTCTCTCATCTGTAATATTGATGACACAAACCCACTATTTGGTCTATTGTGCCCCTGTGGATAGTATCATTTTCAATTGAAGTTACGCTAATCACAATTTCATTTCATTTTCACATTAGTCCAGAGCAATTTTATTAAGCTTCCCCCCTCTTATGCATCATTGTCGCACTCGAATCATGAAGAGTAACTGGATTCAAACTCAATGCGCATATACAGTACATTCAGTAAGTATTCACTTTTTCCACATGTTGTTACATTGCAACCTTATTCTAAAATGGATTAATTAAAAAAAAGTTTTTATCACCAATTTACACACAATACCTCACAATACAAAAAGCAAAAACAGGTGTTTAAAATGTTTTGCAAAGTAATTAAAAAGAAATAACTGAAATATCTGATTTACATAAGTATTCAGACCCTTTGCTATGACATTCAAAATTGAGCTTAGGTTCATCCAGTTTCCATTGATTATCCTTGAGATGTTTCTACAACTTGATTGGAGACCACAAGTGGTAAATTAAATGGATTGTACATGAATTGGAAAGGCACACACCTGTCTATATAAGGTCCCACAGTTGACAGTGCATGTCAGAGCAAAAACCAAGCCATGAAGACGAAGGAATTGTCCGTAGACCTCCGAGACCGGATTGTGTCGAGAAACAGATCTGGGGAACGAGTATAAAACAATTTCTGCAGCATTGCACGTCCCGAAGAGCACAGTGGCCTCCACTGTTCTTAAATGGAAGAACTTTGAAACCACCAGGACTCTAATTAGAGCTGGCCGCTCGGCCGAACTGAGTAATCGGGGGAGAAGGGCCTTGGGCAGGGAGATGGTCACTCTGACAGAGCTCCAGAGTTCCTCTGCGGAGATGGGAGAAACTTCCAGAAGGCCAACTATATCTGCAACACTCCACCAATCAGGCCTTTGTGGTAGAGTGGCCAGACGGAAGCCACTCCTCAGTAAAAGGCACATGACAACCCACTTGGAGTTTACCAAAAGGCACCGAAACAAGATTCTCTGGTCTGATGAAACCAAGATTGAACTCTTTGGCCTGAATGCCAAGTGTCACGTCTTGAGGAAACTGGGCACCGCTCATCACCTGGCCAATACCATCCAGAGCGTTCAGGACCTCAGACTGGGACGGAGGTTCACCTTCCAACAGGACAACAACCCTAAGCACACAGCCAAGACAATGCAGTAGTGGCTTTGTGACAAGTCTGAGATTGTCCTTGAGTGGCCAGAGCCCAGACTTGAACCCGATCGAACATCTCTGGAGGGACGTGAAAATAGCTGTGCATCAACACTCCCTATCCAACCTTAGAGAGCTTGAGAGGATCTGCAGAGAAGAATGGAAGAAATTACCCAAATACAGATGTGCCAAGCTTGTAGCGTCATACCCAAGTAGACTTGAGGCTGTATTCGCTGCCAAAGTTTCCTCAACAAAGTATTGAGTAAAGGGTCTGAATGCGATATTTCAGTTATTTCTTCTTAATTACTTTGCAAAAAATTACTGACACCTGTTTTCACTTTTTTACTATGGGGTATTGTGTATAGATCGACGATAGATTTTTTTTTTTTTTTTAATCGATTTTAGAATAAGGCTGTAACGTAACAAAATGTGGAAAAAGTGAAGGGGTCTGAATACTTTCTGAATGCACAGTATCATGCTTTGGTAAATGTAACAATGTCCCTGCTTTTGCAATGAGACCACCGACTTTGCACTAGTAATGTCGTTTGATCTGTGTCGCAAACACAAGAGCAGTGCTCCCTCAGGGTGCAGCCTTACTTCACCTGAACCATTCTTTAGGGGGGACCTAGCGCTAGTAGGGTTGCATACAGATTCTTGAAGGATGGTCTTTAAGGTAACCATCGCTTTGGTGAAGAACTTCCAAGACATTAATCCTTACCATGGGTGACCAAATGCACCCTGACCTTTTGGTCATTGCGGGTGCATGGTGCCCATGCTCATAACACAAATTCCACTCAAGAGCAAAACCATCTGAATGCAGACAGATCAAAAACACGACTTAAGAATGTTTATGGGAACTCTCTGCATTTGACCCAGAGAAGCTGGTAAGTAATGAACTCAAGGCCTGTGAG
This sequence comes from Amblyraja radiata, assembly GCF_010909765.2. Taxonomy (NCBI): domain Eukaryota; kingdom Metazoa; phylum Chordata; class Chondrichthyes; order Rajiformes; family Rajidae; genus Amblyraja; species Amblyraja radiata. The sequence continues at coordinate 98,633,206 of NC_045960.1, forward strand.
TTCATATAAGATTATTAAGGGATTGGACATGCTAGAGGCAGTGGCGGACTGGGTCTAAAAATATTGGTTGCCAGGAGACACTTCATCAGGGGCCCACTTGCCATTGGGCAAGCTGACACCCTGGCCAGTCCGCCACTGGCTAGAGGCAGGAAACATGTACCCGATGTTGGGGGAGTCCAGAACCAGGCGCCACAGTTTACGTATAAGGGGTAAGGCAATTAGAACGGAGATGAGGAAACACTTTTTCACACAGAGAGTTGCGAGTCTGTAGAATTCTTTGCCTCAGACGGCGGTGGAGGCCAGTTCTCTGGATTCTTTCAAGAGAGAGCTTGATTGGGGTTTTAAAGATAGCGGACTCAGGAGATATGGGGAGAAGGCAGGAACGGGGCACTGATTGTGGATAATCAGCCATGATCACATTGAATGGCGGCGCTGGCTCAAAGGGCCGTATGGCCTACTCCTGCACCTATTGTTTATTGTCTATTGACCAAACCTGTCTTAAATATTATTTTTTGAGACAATAGACAATAGACAATAGGACTCCCAATACATACATGTGAAGTGATCTCTCGATGCTGTTCCAGTCCCCAGTAATTCATCAATACAAAATTAACTGTGATATGCTTCTGTTTAACACTTCAGGTGATTCCCTTACACACCTCACCTCTACTTAAACACATCCTTAAACCCTAAAGGTTAAAATGCAGTAATAATATTGACACTCAGAAATACAATACTTTTATATTAAAACTAGTTATCAATAATTCCTGTGGATAATGAACTGACTTTATGCTGAGTAAGTATTAAGGTCAGATCAGTGGGCACTTATCAATTATTTTCGCACCCATATAACCAGAAATAACATCATAATTGCCTCTTGTCAGGAAAGAAACATTAATTCCATTGCTTACAACGTTAGTTGCGTTTTGGTCTTAAGGTTGCTCATAATGCATACTTGGGAACACTCTCGATTTGACTCCTGGTCACTAAACGTGCCATGAAAATAGACGTTGGTATTCTTGTACTGCCTGCAACAGTAGGGACTCCCAGGTACTCAAATGAAAAGTTCCCTCTTGTAGCAAGATGCAATTTATCACTTGCATGGATGACTGCAACTTCAAAAAGTCTCAGAAATCTCAACAAAGTTTAGGTCAAAGTAATCCTCACAATCAGAACACTGTCCTCTGAATTAAATATTAATGTCCCAAAAAAGTCTGCAATTGTTTTAATTATTTATGACATTGCGAACATGTGGGCACCCTATTATTTATTATGCATCAGTAACTGCAATATAATGAAATACTCCCATCTGCAAGAAACAGCCAACATTTTTTATAACTTCGTGCCTCAAAGACCACCAAGGCAAGTGAGCACATGGAAAATGGAACAGTCCTGGCATGGATTTTTGCATAGAAATATTTTACATGATAACCGAAGCTGGAACCGAAACATTGCAGGATTCTATTTCTGGACAGCCAACATTGGAAAAAGTAGATTGCAGAACTGATATAAAAAATAAAATAAGGGTAACAATGAAGGATGATAATGTCCAAAGAGGTCAGGAGGCAGAATATGTTAAAATGGACTCAAGTGGCAGTAAGGAAAGCCAAGCAAGAACACTTTGCACTGACCAATTCCAGGCAACTCTGTTGCTGACTCGTTTTCCTTATTCATGATAATATTTATTAATACAAAGGTAATTCAAGCATTGTAATGGACCAATCATGATCTACTGTAGGTGGGGCAAAGGGAAATGGTTAACACAGTTTAGAGAAACATTCATACCAAGCATTTGCAATAGTTCCTTGAAAGAAGGAATTGTGGCATAAACCATGATATTTCCAAAGTCATCAGTAACTTCATAACTAATGTTTTATTGAGACTGTCAAATTAATTACCATCAATGCACTTTTTTTTAACATTGATATTTGAATTAATCCATCAAATTGATTAAAATGTTAATTATCTTTTAGTGTCAAAACTATAGTTAAAATACTAAATTAAAGTCTCTTTTTAATTCTTTGCTCTTCCTTTTAGCCCCATTGAAGTGCACTCAATGGTTTCAATCAACCTAAACAAGACAGGGAGAACATTCAACAGAAGGAAAATTCATATTCTATTATCGTTTAATAGTGCGATTAAAATAGCAATTAACTGACTATTATTTGCATCATTAATTTCAATTAGATTTTTTAAAGGTAGTTTGACAGACTTTTACATTTTACAGTAAACTTGAGTATGATGTACTAGAGACAGGTAGGGGCAGAGAGCTAAAAAATATATATAATATCGAGGAATAAGGACATCTTCCAGACATTAATCATTGAGTCCATGCCAACCACCAATCACCCATTATACCAATCCTGTACTAGTCCCATTTTATTGTCCCCCACATTTCCTTCATCATTCAATGAGCAGTAATGAGGATGAAAACTATGCAAAGGGTTCATAGACAAATTAAATGTATGGACAAATATGTGGCAAATTGAATATAATGTATAAAATACATTATTCATCTTGGAAGAATAAAAAATGTTAATTGAACATTATTAAATCATTAACTAGTATTGTTCATAAGGATTTGATTGTTCCTGTATTTGAAACAAAGTAATTGAAACAATAAAAAACCATTAGAAGCTGAAAACGGGAAGTATTCAGCATCAGTGGAGAGCAAAGCAAAATTCACATTTCAGATCAAAGGGCAACATTATCCTTAGTGCTGAGAATTTTCAGCAGGCTCCACTTTTATTAGTTAAATTGACATAGTTACACAAGCAATAAGGAAGACAGATGGCATATATATCTTTACTTCAAGAAGTCAGGAATACTGCAGTAAAGAAATGTTGCGCAATTGTAAGGGCATTTGGTAAGGCTACACCTGTAGTAGTACATATTATTTGTTTTCTTGAAATGAAAAAGCATATCCTTGCCTCTGGGTTGTTTAATGAAGTTCACTACATTGATTTGCGTGATGCAAAATGTTGGGGCAGAGGCTTATTTCGAGAGATTAAGTGGGATGCGTTGGTACTTGAGTGATCTCATTTAAACAAGCAAGGTTTGAAATAGGATATATGCTATGAGGCAATTGCCTCTCAATGGAGGGACCAGAGAAAAGAGTAACAATCCCAACATTGCAATTAAACCCACCGCCAAGCGAGGTGCCATTGTAGTCTGGCAGCCTGGCCTCTACCATGCTGAGACCAGGCACAAACTTTCAGGCACCACATCATACCTACCACCTGATCATGACCCGTGGAAGAACAGCAGGCTATTATATCCCCGATTGTCTCTGATTACATCACCTCTGCCGATCTGCCCTCCACAGCCTCCAACCTTATCGTCCCCTAGCCCCACACTACTAGTTTCTGTCTCCTCCCCAAAATCCACAAACAGACTGTCCTGATAAGCCCATTATTTCTGCCTGCTCCTGCCCCACAGAGCTCATCTCCACATGTCTTTATTCTGTCCAACCCCCCCCCCCCCCCCCCCCCCCCCCAACCCCCCGTCCAATCCCTTCCCACCTACGTCAGAGACACCTCACTTGCTCTTGAATTGTTTAATACCTTTCAGGTTTTAGGCCCCCAGTCACTCATCTTTACCATGGACATCCAGTCTCTCTACACCTCTATCCCCCAACAGGAAGGTCTCAAGGCTCTCTGCTTCTTTCTTGAACGGAGAACTAAACAATTTCCCCCTACTAACATTCTCCGCCACCTAGCAGAACTTGTCTTCACCCTCAACAACTTCTCTTCAACTCTTCTCATGTCCTACAAGTTAAAGATGTAGCCATGGGCACTAGCATAGGCCCCAGCTAGCTCATCGTCATTCATTGTAGCACCTTGCATTTGTTTGTGATCATCATTTTAAAACTAACTTGAGTAAAACATAAAGTGCTGGAATAACTCAGTAGGTCAAACAGCATAACTGGATGGAATGGGCAGGCGAGTTTTCAGGTCAGGAAGGATCCCGACTCGACTCCTCACCTGTCCATTCCCTTCAGAGGTGCTGCCTACCATACGAGTTACTCTGGCATCTTGTTTTTTAGCATCTGCAGTTTATCGTGATTCCATTTAAATCAAACGTTGATTGTAAGGGACTGAAGAGTAGAAGAGGTGCTGCATCAATGCTAACTTGTTTGTAGTTTGTATGATTTTTAATGAATTTATCATTGAATTAAATTTCATAAAATAGGAATTTCTGTGTAGTTATTTTTAAAGTGCAGGGGAATCTCTGCCTCTGCAATAACAAACTCACTCAGAGATACCACAATTGTTATTGTTGGAAATTGAGGTACCGACCCTTAAGTTAAAAGCATTTACGATGGACTAGAGCAAGCTTTTTTTCTCAGCCACGCTTCCCTTAATTAGGAAATCCAAATGTATTGAATGGATCATCCCATTCTCCAGAGCTGGTAACCAGTGTACTAATTAATGCATGTATTCAAAACGAGGTAAAATGCAATTACATTTACGTAAATTTGATCAGCTGTTAAATTATTTTGTGGAAAATGATGCAGGCAATAGAATTCAGCAAGGATTCAACTGTTATGAAAAAAAATACAGGTTAACCTACCAAAACTAATAAGCGTTCTCAGAACACAATAAATCTTTTTTTTAATTTCTTAGCACATGTTTGCTCAAACTTATAAACAGAGACTCGGGGAAGGACACGTTGCCACATTAATAGCCCACAATAAGGTTTAGAAGAAAAATTCATATAATTTACATTTTACTCTGAGCTCCAAGGTCGTTTAATAATTTAAGTGATGTTCAAGTTTAAGAACTCAAATACATTCTTTCCATAGCTCAATTCAAATGATTGGATAATTCTTCATTATCAGCAGTAGGCTGCACATCCATGTCATTTTACATCTTGACAGACAATAATAAGAGACGGAAGCAGCAGTAGGTGCCTCAGTGTTTCAATGCTGCTCTGCCATTTAATAAGATCATGGCTGTTCTGATTGGAACCTCATCTCCACATTCTCATCTTCCTGAGGTGATGGTTCACGGTCTATCTTATCAAAAATCTATCGATTTGATTTCAAAGTATTCCAAGATGCTGCTTCCACTATTTCTTTAAGAAGAAAGTTCCAAACACTAAATGTAAACAACGTTGCCTTAATTATGTCTCAAATGAGGGATCTCCTATTTTTACACAGGTTGTAAATGCTTTACAAGGGAAAACATCTTCTCCACATTCACTCTGTCAAGGATTCAGTATATGTTTAAATGATATTCTCTCTCATTCCTCTAAGCTCCACTCGATACAAGCACAGCCTGATCAACCCTTAGAATGGTCCACATTCAGACTGCACTTCCACTCGCTCAGGATATCTTAGAGTCCCTTCCAGCTCCTTTTCAATGTGGCCACACAGCACAGTTCAAGGGTCAAAAACAAAACTCTGCTTCCATGCTCCCCCACTTAAGGAAGAGAGTTCCATACACTCATAATCCTCCACTGTCCATACATGACTGGCATATGTATGACTCCAATGTTGCCAATTGTTCATTCTGAACAATGTATTAAGTTCAAAGAAATTGTCATCATTATTTACAAGCCAAAAGAAACACAGCGGATAAAAAAAACTCCAGGCCAATCATGTTTTGCTCAGCTTACCTTTAGAGCAAATGCACTCAAACCCATTGATCAGGTCGTTGCAGGTCCCTCCATAAAAGCAAGGATGTGAGTAGCATTCATCAATGTTCACAGAGCATGTTATCCCTGTGAATAAAGGAAATAAGATATGATCACTCAATGATGAACAGAACACCACATTACTGGTGGCAAAGATTTCCCTGATCTACCTGAGACAACCTGGCCATTCTGCATTGCTTTACTGTTATCAACTCCCTGTCTTAAATAAAGTGTGAAATCTACTGTTTTCTTTATGAATAGAAAATTAATCTAAACTAAGGCCAGTGGCATGAAGATACAGGAAAGGGTGTATGAAACGCAACCACAAACCATGAACCAACTGCAAACATCGTTCTCCTTGATAGTGAATGCCCTCAAACTCCTTGTTGGTTAAGAGAAGAAGGGGCCGGTAAGTTACGGTGTGAGGTAAAATGAAAGACCTCATGTCAGAAAGCAGACTAATTCCACACAGGTTGCTGTGCCTGAGCTTCCCGTTAGTCAGACTTCAACAACCTCATAGCTTGAACGTTTTGAACATTTGGTTTGGTTTGAGAACAGCTCCATTTAATATCGAAAGAAATTGCAGAGAATTGTGGACGCAACCCAGACCATCACACCTACCTCCAGATTTAGGGACAGTTTCATTCCAGCTGTTATCAGGCAACTAAACCATACTATAAAACAACTAGAGATCAGTCCTGAGCTATCATCTACCTCACTGGAGATTCCTTGGACTATCACCTTGAATAATAATCAGACTTTATCTTGCAGCAAATGTTATTCCCATCATGCATCTCTATACACTGTGATCAGCTCGATTGTAATCATATACAGTGGCTTGCAAAAGTTTTCATACCCCTTGAACTTTTCCACATTTTGTCATGTTACAACCACAAACGTAAATGTATTTTATTGGGATTTTATGTGATAGACCAACACAAAGTGGTGCATAATTGTGAAGTGGAAGGAAAATGAAACATGGTTTTCAAATTTTTTTACAAATAAAAAACTGAAAAGTGTGGTGTGCAAAAGTATTCAGCCCCCCTGAGTCAATATTTTGTAGAACCACCTTTCGCTGCAATTACAGCTGCAAGTCTTTTGGGGTATGTCTCTACCAGCTTTGCACATCTAGAGACTGAAATGTTTGCCCATTCTTCTTTGCAAAATAGCTCAAGCTCAGTCAGATTGGATGGAGAGCGTCTGTGAACAGCAATTTTCAAGTCTTGCCAGAGATTCTCAATTGGATTTAGGTCTGGACTTTGACTGGGCCATTCTAACACATGAATATGCTTTGATTTAAACCATTCCATTGTAGCTCTGGCTGTATGTTTAGGGTTGTTGTCCTGCTGGAAGGTAAACCTCCGCCCCAGTCTCAAGTCTTTTGCAGACTCTAACAGGTTTTCTTCCAAGATTGCCCTGTATTTGGCTCCATCCATCTTCCCATCAACTCTGACCAGCTTCCCTGTCCCTGCTGAAGAAAAGCATCCCCACAGCATGATGCTGCCACCACCATGTTTCACAATGTGTTCAGGGTGATGTGCAGTGTTAGTTTTCCGCCACACATAGCGTTTTGCATTTAGGCCAAAAACTTCAATTTTGGTCTCATCTGACCAGAGCACCTTCCTCCACATGTTTGCTGTGTCCCCCACATGGCTTGTGGCAAACAGCAAATAGGACTTCTTATGGCGTTTTTTCAACAATGGCTTTCTTCTTGCCACTCTTCCATAAAGGCCCGATTTGTGGAGTGCATGACTAATAGTTGTCCTGTGGACAGATTCTCCCACCTGAGCTGTGGATCTCTGCAGCTCCTCCAGAGTTACCATGGGCCTCTTGGCTGCTTCTCTGATCAATGCTCTCCTTGCCCGGCCTGTCAGTTTAGGTGGACGGCCATGTCTTGGTAGGTTTGCAGTTGTGCCATACTCTTTCCATTTTCGGAGGATGGATTGAACAGTGCTCTGTGAGATGTTCAAAGCTTGGGATATTTTTTAATAACCTAATCCTGCTTTAAACTTCCCCACAACTTGATCCCTGGCCTGTCTGGTGTGTTCCTTGGGCTTCATGATGCTGTTTGTTCACTAATAATACATTTTATTTAAGGGCGCCTTTCAAGAGTCTCAAGGACTAATGTTCTCTAACAAACCTCTGAGGCCTTCACAGAACAGCTGTATTTATACTGAGATTAGATTACACACAAGTGGACTCTATTTACTAATTAGGTGACTTCTGAAGGCATTTGGTTGCACTGGATTTTATTTAGGGGTATCAGAGTAAAGGGGGCTGAATACTTTTGCATGCCACACTTTTCAGTTTTTTATTTGTAAAAAAATTTGAAAACCATGTATCATTTTCCTTGCACTTCACAATTATGCGCCACTTTGTGTTGGTCTATCACATAAAATCCCAATAAAATACATTTACGTTTGTGGTTGTAACGTGACAAAATGTGGAAAAGTTCAAGGGGTATGAATACTTTTGCAAGCCACTGTAGTCTTTCCGCTGACAGTTTTGCATGCAACAAGCAGCTTTTCACTGTGCCTGTGTACACGTGACAATAAACTTAGCTACACTACTTATTTCTACTGACAATTGCAGAAGTGGACTTCGACCGCCCCGACTGCATGAGAATAAAGAGGGAAGAAGATGAGACTTGATTGCCTTCCATCACAGTGAGGAATGTGGGGAATATGCTGTGGTGGATGTTTATGTTGACTTTAATGTAGTTGTGTGACTTGCTGCTTCTTTTAGTTTGGCTGTATGGTAATTCGAATATCACTGTGCCTTAATTGGTACACTAGACAATAAATGACCCTTGATGTAGATCAGTCAGTATTTGTTGAACTGATCCATGTCATGTTTTACTGCATGCCGCTGTTTACTCATTCATCTGGTTGAGTGCCTCATATTATCTAGTCTGTTAGTCCAGCCTCTAGTTAGGTTTGTTGTTGAGCATGAGCTTACAACACCTATGTATTACAGCTCTGTGTGTTTACTATAATAAACAACTTATACTTATTTATTGATCCTGAGTATTTCACATGCTTACATAGAAACATAGAAAATAGGTGCAGGAGTAGGCCATTCGGCCCTTCGAGTGATCATGGCTGATCATCCAACTCAGTATCCCGTACCTGCCTTCTCTCCATACCCCCTGATCCCTTTAGCCACAAGGGCCGCATCTAACTCCCTCCTAAATATAGCCAATGAACTGGCCTCAACTACCTTCTGTGGCAGAGAATTCCACAGATTCACCACTCTGTGTGAAAAATGTTTTCTCATCTCGGTCCTAAAAGACTTCCCCCTTATTCTTAAATTGTGACCCCTTGTCCTGGACTTTCCCAACATCGGGAACAATCTTCCTGCATCTAGCCTGTCCAACCCCTTAAGAATTTTGTTTCTATAAGATCCCCCCTCAATCTTCTAAATTCTAGCGAGTACAAGCCGAGTCTATCCAGCCTTTCTTCATATGAAAGTCCTGACAACCCAGGAATCAGTCTGGTGAACCTTCTCTGTACTCCCTCTATGGTAAGAATGTATTTCCTCAGATTAGGAAACCAAAACTGTATGCAGGTGTGGTCTCACCAAGATCCTGTACAACTGCAGTGGAACCTCCCTGCTCATATACTCAAATCCTTTTACTGTGAATGCTAACATACCATTCACTTTCTTAACTGCCTGCTGCACCTGCATGCCTACTTTCAATGACTGGTGACATGATACCCAATTCTCGTTGCATCTCCCCTTTTCCTAATCGGCCACCATTCAGATAATAATCTACTTTCCTGTTATTGCCACCAAAGTGGATAACATCACATTTATCCACATTATACTGCATCTGCCATGCATTTGCCCACTCACCCAACCTATCCAAGTCATCTTGCAGCCTCCGAGCATCCTCCTCACAGCTAACACTGCCTCCCAGCTTCGTGTCATTCGCAAACTTGGAGATGTTGCATTCAATTCCCTTGTTCAAATCATTAATATCTATTGTAAATAGCTGAGGTCCCTGCACTGAGCCTTGCGGTACCCCACTAGTCATTGCCTGCCAGTAAAAGGACACGTTTACTCCTACTCTTTGCTTCCTGTCTGCCAGCCAGTTCTCTATCCACATCAATACTGAACCCCCAATACCGTGTGCTTTAAGTTTGTATACTAATCTCTTATATGGGACCTTGTCGAAAGCCTTCTGGAAGTCCAGATACAATACATCCACTGGTTCTCCCTTATCCACTCTACTAGTTACATCCTCGAAAAATTATATAGGATCCGTCAGACATGATTTACCTTTCATAAATCCATGCTGACTTTGTCCAATGATTTCACCACTTTCCAAATGTGCTGCTATCCCATCTTTAATAACTGACTCTAGCATTTTCCTCACTACCGATGTTAGACTAACTGGTCTGTAATTCCCCGTTTTCTCTCTACTAATGCTGCGAGTCAGTGACTCAACCAACTGCTTCACCATGCCATCTTAAATGATGACAAATTAACAATAATGGCGTTCGGAAGGGATTTGGGGGTCGTTATAGCACTGAAATTTAGATGCCATGCAGGTTGGCTCAGCGGGCATTGTAAGATGCACAGAAATATCCTACAGACAGTAAACAGATAGATGCCTAAATAATTTGTTTTGGGAGATGCTGATAAAAAGTAATTTCTGCAGAGAACCCTGCTGCTTTCCAAAATGATTCTGCTCTTTCTTATCAGTCCAGATAAGACATCACCTGGAGGACCAGACCTCCCTCAGTGCAACCCCCTGGAGCGTCAGGATGACATCTATCTAATACTTGTGCAAACCTTCTGCAAAGAGGCTTGAACCTATAATTAGCTGGGACACGGCTGGGAACACGTACCAGAAATGAAACCATCCCCCTTCACTCCCATTGCAATTTCTGTTCAACGTGGCCTCCACATATTAACATTCCTGTTATTTACGTTAACATTCTACTGCTCTTTTCAAATGATCTTTTTATTGAGCCAAACTATTGGATTTTTGTGTGGACTCTTAAGGACTTGTCCCACTTGGGCGATTTGTCAGCGGACTGCCGGCGACTGTCAGCACTCGCTGACAAAGCGGGAACTGGAACGGCGAATGTCAGAGTGGAACACACTCACACACACAGAAAATGTTTCAACATGTTTAAAAAGTTGTGGCCACCATACTGAGACCGCGACTAGTTCCCAGAATGCGGGAACTTCTTGCGACCAAGAAGGAGACTCACCAGAGATCACCAGCAAACATGTGTCTCCTGCACTTGCGAAAAAAGTCGCCTAAGTGGGACAGACCCTTTAGGGTCCTTGCCACTTCCAACATTTCACCATTTAAACAATACTCAGATCTATTGTTTTCAGTTCAAAATGGATGACTTCACACAGCAGTATGACATTCATCTACCACAGGCTTCCTAACTCACTTACTCAATCATTGCCTTTTGTAATTTTATTCTCCTGCCTACACCACTTATTTCACCACTGATCTTTAGTGCCATTGAAAAGCTTGGATTTTCAGATTCCTATCGTGTTATCTCAGTCATTAATGAGTTTGGCAATGCTAGATGGCATACGAGTCAATGCAAAGAGCCTTGCAAAAAGTTAGATAAGCTGACAACTTCAACAGACACATGAAAGTATGATAACATCAGCTTTCTGTAGACATTTGAAGGGCAGGAACCATGGGCTCTTTCTGAGTTAGAACATGACTATAACAAAGGGTGAAGATAAGTTAGTAGTAAGAGTCTGAGATTGAGTATTTTTTATGCTTCCAATACGGTTGCAAAAGTGCTCTGGAAACAGCTGTCATAAAGAAAAATCAATGTAAGAACAGCAGTATTCATTTATGGAGGAGACAGTAAAGGTTCAGAGCACATATATCCCCACAATAATGTGGTAAGACACATGACGGGAGCCTGTGCATTTAAAGAGTGGGCAATAAAACAATATATTTATTTCAGATTTTGAGTTCAGATATGACAGAAAGCTGGCTACAAAATGCAGGAGTAACTCAGAATGTCAAGCAGCATCCCCATAGAATGGTGATAATTTGGGTCAGGGCCCTTCTTCAGACTGGAGACATTTGAATATGGGTCCCTAACCAAAACACCACCTATCCATGTTTCCCGGAGATGCTGCCTTACCTGCCAAGTTACTCCAGCACTTTAGCCGGGTTTTTTTTGTAAACAGAAATTGCAGTTTCTTATTTCTACATTATGAAAGAAAGCCGAGCAGAATATAAAAAGTGCAAGGGTGAAATTAAAAGTCAATTAGGAAGTCAAATAATGCAGGAGAAAATGGTATGCTTATGAAATCAATTTGTGACTATTTATCAAGAAGGAGGTAACAATTATTACAATAAAGAGAGTAACATATCGAAAGGCATGTGAATTCGGGAGAAATATAAAAGGGGTTTAACATCTTTGATTCAAGGTGAAGATCCAGCACGATATGTAATGAATCAGACTGTTCAGTTAAGCAAGGGAGCAAATAGTTAAATATAAGTATTGTTCTCAGCAGTTTGTGTATTTGTTATAAGAACCAGTAGAGGCTCTCAATGTCTTTTTCCAATCCACTCGATGATTGGAAGACTACTGATTTTATTCCCTAGTTTAAAGAGGGAGAAATGGAGAGGCCAAGTAGCTACATTCCAGTGAGCGTAGCACTGCAGATGGGCAGATAATAGGCCTTCACAAACATAATTCACTGCCAACAGGCTCTGTTTTTACAGATGTCTAAAAGTTAATTTTATCACAAGACATCAAATAGCCAAAATCACACCACACAGTAACCATACCGCCAATGAATGATGTTGATGAAGATTCATTAACATGAACATTTATCCATTATCTTCCCCTCCATAGTTACCACAGTAATAAACAGGTTGACCCCCCCATGTTCAATAGTTCGTTTTGATGGGCTTAAAGTATCAGTGGCTGCAGTAGTGTTTAATGGAGTAGTGTTGCACAAGTATCAATCAAAATGATTACTTGTCAGTTTCCAAAGCAAATCTCCTAAATGGCCTCCTGTGATGAAACAGATATTCTGTGTTCTTAAGAGTCAATGAATGATGTGCAATTACTATGCGGAGGTTGCATGGAAATAGGTTTTTTCAAGACCGATTCTCCTTTGAATTTAATAATATTTATGGAAGCTTGTTCATACATATGGATGTCTCCAAGTCAGCGGTGGAAGAGCTCTTATTTGAAAAGACACGTTAATCAAAAATACTCAAGAATTTGTTAAGGGAGTCCATGACTTCCAAAATGTCTTGAATAATAGCCAGTCACAAGAAACATTGATGTAATGCACAAGTTCCACATGGCTGCCCACTCAAAATAGTAATACCCTTAATAGTCCAAGGAAACATGGCCAGTGGGTTTTGCAACTTGCTCAGTAGCAGGAAGCAACAGACAATAAGTAATACATGATGCCACAGTGGCATAGCTAGAAGAACCGCTGCCTCACAGTGCCAGAGACCCAGGTTCAATTTTGGCCTTGTGTCCTCTGTGGTTTGAACATTCTTCCTGTATCCACATGGGTTTTCTTCAGGTGCTCCTGTTTCCTCCCACATCTCAAAGACTTACGGGTTGGGAGGTTAATTAGCTACTGTAAAATTGTCACGAGTGTGCAGCTGAGTGGTAGAATCTGGGTAAATTTGATAAGATTGGTGGAAGATTAGCTCAAAAGGTGGATGATGGTCAGCAAGGGCCTGGTGAGCCAGGGTCTGTCTCCATGCTGTATCTCTCTATGGGATATATGCCATATTGTTTGTTTTGTTTTTGTTTTTGTCTTTTGTTTTTACCTTGTTTGGGATGTGTTTACCTTGTTTGGGACTAAAGATGGAAATTAGCTACTGGCTACAATCTTGTGTATTACATGTAAATGTTTATTAATATGCACTGTCCCTAATAAAATCAATTCAATTCAATTCAATTCATTGACTGAAGGACTGTTTGATTTGGAATTAGAAATAATAATTAACTTTGAAGTAATAATGAACAAATTAACAATACACCAAAACTGATTTTTCACAGTCAGGATAAATTCATACAGGGCCAAACGGGGAGGCAGAAAGGTTGTTTATGAAATTCACCTGGAGTAGATAAATCTAGGGAGAGAAAAACAACGAGGAAATACATAGTAAATAATAGAATGCCAAACCAGAGGCTCCACAGGTGTAAATCAGTGTCACTCATGACATGAATCATACCTTTTTTTATGATTCTGTTAAAGTTTAACATACTAAGTTAAACAGAAAGCTTCTCAGCTCTTTCTCCTTCAGTCTTGATTTACGTATTAAGATGAAGTTACCTATGCTGTAACGCTAATAAAGTCTTTGGATCTTAATCACTGTGTGTTACCCAAGTTATTCCAACAGCAGATGCTCGACATGGTGTCAGAGTGTATGTATTCACTCCTTGCTTAATTATATTGCTTTTATTTTAGTTTGTTGTTTTCTCCGGTATATGGCTTCTGCTCTCAGAAAACCAGAGATCCTGGTGCTTGACGAAGACCTCGCAGAACGGTGGCGTATATTTGAAGAAGATTTCTCAATTTACATTGAAGCATCTCACCCTACTGCTGCTCCTGGTGTTCGAGCATCAATTCTTCTTAATCTAGCAGGCACAGAAGCTGCCCGATGTACCAGAAGATTTCATTAGGAACTGACTAGGTTTGACCCGGCAGGTATCCAGATTGCCCTCAATGGATCTATACATGACCCTGATTGCCAACTACGCAAATTCTGATAGTTATGTGAGTTACGCACTAACTTGGTCATGGAGAGGCATTTGTTCTTTTCCAGAAGCCAAAGACAGGGCAAACCTGTGGAGATGTATGTCAGTGCCTCGAATCACATTGCCAGTGGATGCGATTTTCAGGGATATATGTGATAGCCTAGTTCGTGACCATTTGGTCTATGGTGTCCGCAATGATAAATTACATGACAAGTTACTGCGGGATGCTGAGCTTACTCTAGAGACTGCTGAAAACGACTATCGCATTGCTGAAATGGCTGAATCTCACACAAAAGTTTTAGCACAATAGACAATAGGTGCAGGCGTAGGCCATTTGGCCCTTCGAGCCAGCACCCCATTCAATGTGATCATGGCTGATCATCCCCAATCAGTACCCCGTTCCTGCCTTCTCCCCATATCCCCTGACTCCGCTATTTTTAAGAGCCCTATCTAGCTCTCTCTTGAAAGCATCCAGAGAACCTGCCTCCACCGCCCTCTGAGACAGAGAATTCCACAGACTCACCACTCTCTGGGAGAAAAAGTGTTTCCTTGTCTCCGTTCTAAATGGCTTACTCCTTATTCTTAAACTGTGGCCCCTAGTTCTGGACTCCCCCAACATCGGGAACAGGTTTCCTGCCTCTAGCGTGTCCAAGCCCTTAACAATCTTATATGTTTCAATGAGATGCCCTCTCATCCTTCTAAACTCCAGAGTGTAAAAGCCCAGCTGCTCCATTCTCTCAGCATATGACAGTCCCGCCATCCCGGGAATTAACCTTGTAAACCTACGCTGCACTCCCTCAATAGTAAGAATGTCCTTCCTCAAATTAGGGGACCAAAACTGCACACAATACTCCGGGTGTGGTCTCACTAGGGCTCTGTACAACTGCAGAAGGACCCCTTTGCTCCTATATTCAATTTCTCTTGTTATAAAGGTCAACAGGCCATTCGCTTTCTTCACTGCCTGCTGTACCTGCATGCTTACTATCATAGACTGATGTACAAGGACCCCCAGATCCCGTTGTGCTTCGTCTTTTCCCAACTTGATGCCATTTAGATAGTAATCTGCCTTCCTGTTTTTGCTACCAAAGTGGATAACCTCACATTTATCCGCACTCTGCTGGTCGTGGAATTCTCTTGCCATTCTCCACAAATGCCCGACAACTCTATCATGAGACTAATAGACAATTGTTTTAACTGTGGGGGTTCGCATGCTGCTGCTCGTGGCCGTTACCCTGCGTATGGAAATTGATGTTGATTTTGTAACAAAAGGAATCATTTCTTCAAATGCTGCCACTCGCGTAGAAACATAGTTCAAACAAGGCAATCTGTTAATTCACTTGGCCATGAGAACTTGCTCTCGGCATGCTCTCAACCAGCTCCCACAGATTTGCAGGCTGCTAGCAAAGGTTTTGACTTGGATGTGCTTTCCCTGTATGATTCAATGCACAAACAACTAGACCCCCAGGTCGCTTTGCTCGTTAATGGCAAGACCTTTTATCTGAAAGTTGATACAGGGGCCAGATGTAATGTTATCTGTCTAGCTGTGTTGAAAAAGTTACAAAAATCAGAGACTGTCACTCCTAGGTCTGCCTCCGTTCTCCCATTTGCAGGAGGTTCAGTGCACCCTATCGGTCAAATCGAGTTACGCTGCTGTCTGAACTCGCGTGTCCACAACCTGAGTTTATGTTGTTCGTGACGATGTGCCATCTCTGCTGGGTGCCAATGCTTGTCATGACCTGGGACTTGTCTCATTCAGCCATTCCGTTTGTCATCTGACTAAAACCTGTGACTTTAGCCAACAAATCCTGACACAATACAAAACTTTGTTTGACGACACGGTGGGCAGGTTGCCTGTTAGGCATACAATTACCATTAATCCTGAGATAATCCCAGTTGTCCGTCCAGCACACAAGATTCCCCAGGCTATGCGGGACAGTGTTCAAAGTGAACTCAACAGAATGGTGTCTCTAGGTGTGATTGCTCCCGTCGCTAACCCCTCGGATTGGGTCTCCACCATGGTTGTGGCAACAAAGAAGAATAAAGATGAAATACGGATTTGTATCAACCCTAAGGACTTAAACAAAGCCTTTAAACGACCTCACTATCCCATGCGCACTGTGGACGAGGCAACAGTATTCACTGTATTAGATGCCAAGAGTTCATTCTGGCAGATCCTGCTGGAACACAAGTCCGCCAAGTTAACCACCTTCAGCACTCCATTCGGGCGATACAGATTTCTTTGCATGCCTTTTGGCATAAACTCTGCCAGTGATGTATTTCAACAAGCTATGGAGCAGTTGTTTGCAGGTTACCCATGCTCCATTGTAGTGGATGACATCCTCGTTGCTGGACGAACTGTCGAAGAACACGACAAAGGTCCTGGATCACGCCAAGGCCATTGACCTCAAGCTAAACCCTCAAAAATGCAAATTCAGGGTAAGTGAGGTGAAATACATAGGCCATGTGTTCACCAAGGACGGCCTAAAAACTGATCCGGTGAAAACCAGTGCCATCAACGAGCTCCCAGCACCCACAGACGTGCTCGGTCTACAAAGATTCCTTGTCATGGTTAACTACTTGAGCAAATTTATTCCGGACTGCAGCGAAATATCAGCCCCATTGCGTCAGCTTACACACAAAGACACTGCTTGGACCTGGCACGAGCAACAGCAGAGGGCGTTTGACACTCTTAAGCAGCAGATGTCTTGTGCTCCTACTCTCGCTTATTTTGATCCTAAACGACTGGTCACACTGACTTGTGATGTTTCATATCACGGACTAGACGGAGCATGTCGTCAAAATGACAGTAGCTGCAAGAAGCCTGTTGCCTATGCCTCGCGCACTATGACTGACACAGAACAACGCTATACCCAAATTGAGAAAGAGCTGATGGTGGTTGTTTTCGCCTGCAAGAAATTTGACGACTATCTTCGGACAAACGGTCATGATTGAAACTGACCACCAACCTCTGATCAGCATCTTTAACAAACCGATTCATGCCTCTCCAGCATGCATACAGCGGATGTTGCTGCAACTTAAAAAATATGACATTGTTCTGACCTAAAAATGCGGTAAGAATATGCACCTGGCTGACACTCTCTCGTGTGCATCCTGGAAGACCTGCGAGGATCGGACCTCGCCGGATGATGACTTTGTCGTAATGACTGTGTCTTTTATCCCCTCGTCCTGTGTGGAGGATTTGGTTGCCCACACTGCTGCTGACAGTACTTTACGGTTGCTTGCCTCCATCATTAAACGCGGCTGGCCAGACAAACACTACAACGTTCCGCTGCCAGTTCGCCCTTTCTTTGCCATCCGTGATGAGCTAGTGCTGCAGGATGGCATTATTGTAAAAGGACAAAAGGCTGTGGTTCCTGCTTCGCTGCACAGCAAGTATTTTAACGCTGTCCATGCAGGGCACCCATGCAGTGAAGCTACCGTTCCACGGGCAAGAAGCATGTTTTACTGGCCTGGCATGGCCGAATACATTACTAAGAATGTGGCGTCCTGTGCCGTGTGTAACAGCTTGGCACCTCACCAACAAAAGCAACCACTTCTTTCACATCCGGCTCCTGTTCTCCCGTGGTTTATAGTGGCAACTTGCATTTGAATGGCATGGCAAGCAGTACCTGGTACTTGTCGATTTGTATTCTGGATGGTTTGACATTGATTTCCTTAGCAGCCCCACTTACCACAGGGTAGTTTCGAAGCTTGCTCATCATTTTGCAGACCATGGAGCTCCGGGCATACTGTTATCTGATAATGGCAGTCAATTTACCAGCCAACACTTCAAGTAGTTTGCTGCACGCTGGGGTTTTTGCCACATCACCAGCAGCCCTGAATATCCAGAGTCGAATGGATTAGCCGAGCGGGCTGTCAAACAGCTCATGGAACGTTTGTACAGAGCTAACTCCGATGTGTACCAGGATCTGCTCAACCTACGCAACATCTCCCATTTTGGCTTCACCTGCTTATCGTTTATTGCCGAGGCAGACCTGAGACACGGTGCCAGTGGCGGATCAGGCATTGATCCCACAGGTGGTTCCACCATCGGAAGTCTAGTCCAAGTTACAACAAAAGCTCAACCTTAAGTTTGACATTCAAAAACAGTGGTATGACGCAACAAGTAGGCCGCTGCCACCATTAACCAAGGGGCAGGTGGTTCGTTTGCAAACTGACAAAGGCCGTGACTGTATCAGTGTAATATCAGGAGCTGCTTCTGAGCCACGCTCATATCTGGTCAGTGCCGATGGTGATACTTACAGGCGTAACAGACAACATATCCTGCCTGTGAATGAGCCAGCTCCACCACCGTATTATCCAGACCTTACAAGTGTACTTCCGTCCATGCCCAGCGGCTTTGATCCACCTACACCAGCACAACAACCCACTTCGGGAGCGACTGCTTTGCCAGTGGCGACGCCCCCTCTGCCTGCGGTGCAGTTCCCGGTTTCATCACTGGGAATGCTGGTTCAATCTCCGTCACTGGTGAAGCCGCCAGTGGGGAAAAACGGTGATGGTTTTTAATCGCACACGTGCTGGTCGTATTTGCAAGCCCACCGTGAAGTTCCCGGGCTATGTTTGACTTTCCTCCAGCTTATTATCAATTGCTATGCATGCCTTATTTAGTCAATGGTTTTGTACTGACATTTAATTCTTTACGAGGGAGGAGATAGCTCGGTGTCAGTCATGTTATGAGTCATACTTTGTAGCTACGCCCACTAGTTTAACAGAAAGCTTCTCTGCCGTTTCTCCTTCAGTCTTGAGTTACGTATTAAGATGAAATTACCTATGCTGTAATGCCAATAAAGTCTTTGGATCTTAATCACTGTGTGTGACCTAAGTTATTCCAACAGCAGGAGCTCGACGAGAAAAACAACGAGGAAATACATAGTAAATAATAGAATGCCAAACCAGAGGCTCCACATGGCAAGGTTCACAGACTGCTTAAGGTAGTGATAAGGTTGCAAAGCAACAATTGCTGCTATGGGTATAATTCTGGTCACCACATATTGTAATGGAAAGAAAACTTAAGGTTGAGTAGGCAAAAAAAAAGCCTGGGTAACTGGGTGGGTCCAATAATGACTTGGGCATTATGAACTAAACAGCCTCGCTCAGTGTTGGGTGTTTCTATGATCGTTACCGCCTATCCACACCTCATAAATGCATTGACAATGCACCGTGATACACACAGATGAGGTTATTTTATTTAGAGATACAGCATGGAAACAGGCCCTTCAGCCCACCGAGTCCACACCGACAAACATCGATCACCCCGCTCACAGTAATTGTATATTATCCCACTTTCTCAACCATTTCTTACACAGGGGACAATTACAGAAGCTAATCAGCAAACAAATTCGCAAGTCTTTGGGATGTAGGAGGAAACTTGAGGAAACCCATGAGGTCATGGGGAGAACATGCAAACTCCATAAATAAAGCAGATGAGGTTAGGATCGAACTAGGGTCTCTGGTGCTGTAAGGCAGCATCTCAACCACTGTGCACTAGTACGTACATACTCGCACAGAGAAACATTCACTTACACCAACATATCACACACACACACACACACACACACACACACACACACACACACACACACACACACACACACACACACACACACACACACACACACACACACACACACACACACACACACACACACACACACACACACACACACACACACACACACACACACACACACACACACACACGGCAAAAGGAATGGAGATCAAGGAAAATGTAGAATAGATCATTGTTAGCTGGGAGAAGGTAACAACAAAGCAAACAGATAAAATGTATTCCGAGACAGCAAGACTGGTCGGAGAACTGGGAAGGGAGAAGGAAAGCAAGGGTTACTTGAAGTTAGAGAAGTCAATGTTCATACCGCTGGGGTGCAAGCTGCCCAAGCGAAATACGAGATGCACTTGCTTGCATCACCTTGCTCACATTAATATTCTTGGATATTAAGACGCTTCTGTACACACACATTAAGCTCCTGCGCACTCATACGTATCGATATTGCTGGGTAACCTACCAGGAACTCCAAGTGATTGCATCCTGTATGGTCTCTAGATGGTCTCAGAATGAGGAAGCAGATTTGTTTACCACTGACACATTTCCCTCCGTCAAATCAGTTGGTTGAAGCTGAGTTAACACCAACAAACAATGTACAAACAATATTGGATTATTGAGAGAAATATGATAACAAAATAGAGGCTTTCATTTCCTTGCAAAAGTTAATTGGACCAATTTAAACTCTGATAGTTTCAATGTTGCAAATCACAATGTCAATGTAATAAATATACCTCTCAGTACATCTAATTTGCACAAATAAAATTTAATTGATCTACTCAACACCAAAACATTTCACAAACTAATTTAGAATCGTCTTTGGGTCATAGCCTGCTGAAATAACCTACAGTACCATTTTGGTTACTTGGGTTTTCATCTAATTAAACCATAACAAAAACATTTGTGTATAGTAATAGCTGGAGGGTAAGTGACAAATGATTTTTCCCTTTACTGTGGATTCCTACCAGAGTAATGTGAAAGTATATTCAAACAATTCAATGGAACCTTTTAATATTAAAATAGAATGGCATCGTTAACATCTGAGTGTTTTATTTCAGTATTCTTTTGAGAGTGGGTATATGGAGGAGGGGGACTAGGGAGGAGCTACTGTTATACACACTTTAAAAAGAGATAAAAGAGATTAAAAAATGGCAACTAAAAATTAAAAAATTTAAAAGATATTGAAATCTTTAATTATGGATGGAGGTATATCATGGAGGTCTTGAATATCAAAAAAACTAAGGAGCTGATCGTGGACTTTAGGAGGGCACATCATCCGAGGACGCACACACCATTGAAGATAAATGGGGACACTGTGGATAGGGTGAGCTGTTTTAAATACCTGGGAGTCCACATCACTGAGGATATGACATGGACATCACATGCTACAGCACTCATGAGTAAGGCAAGGCAGCGCCTTTACCACCTCAGGCAATTGAGGAAATTCAGAGTGTCTCTGAGGATTCCCCAGTGCTTCTACTCAGCGGCTGTGGAAAGCATCTTGTCCAGCAATATCACGATTTAGTTTGGGAACTGCTCTGCCCAGGACAAGAAGGCTCTGCAGAGAATAGTGCGTTCGGCCGAACGCACCATGGGAACTACACTCGCCTCCTTGCAGGAACTATACATCGGAAGGTGCAACTCCAGAGCCAATACGATCATGGGAGACCCCTTCCACCCCAGCAACGGACTGTTCCAGCTGCCACGGTCAGGCAAACGCCTCCGTTGCCATGCTGTGAAAACGGAGAGGATGAGAAGGAGTTTCTTCCCAGAGGCCATTAGGACTGTAAACTCCTATCTCTCCAGGGACTAACTTTACTGAACCATTTTACTGTTGTGAGGTGTCTTTTTTAAATTGCTGTTTTTTTCCTTTTTCTTCCCTCCCACAAATATGTAATATGTGAATATGTGATTCTGTTCCATTCTGTTTGTAGTTTGTTTGTTTGTTTTTTTGCACAATTCGCGAGCATTGCCACTTTTCATTTCACTGCACATCTCGTATATGTATGTGATGAATAAACCTGACTTGAGGTTCCAAATAATGCCCAGCAACACAGTGGCTCAGCGGTTCCGTTGTTGCCTTAAAACATCAGAGACCCGGGTTCGATCCAGTCTATGGATACTATCTGTGTGGAGTTTGTACGTTCTCATTGTGACCTGCGCAGGTTTTCTCCAAGCGCTCTGGTGTCTGTCCATATTCCAATGACATGCAAGTTTGTCAGTTAATTGGTATCTGTAATTAGTATCTGCCCCTGCGTGCATACGGGTGATCGTTGGTTGGTGTCAAGAGCGGAACTTGCTATCAAAACATGGAGGGGATGGGGGACACAATTTTTTGTCGGTCACGCGCACATGCGCACACTCACACGCACGCGCGAGGCTTTGGAGGCTCGATCCAGCGCTAAAAACTGAGATTTTAAAATCGGGATTACAAAAACTTGGGGGGGATGTCCCCCACCTCTCAAAACATGGGGGGGACGTGTCCCACCGCCCCCCGCCCCCCCCCGGGTTTTCTGCCCCTGGTTGGTGTGGAGTCAGTGGGCCAAAGGACCTCCTTCTGCGCTGTATCTCTAAACTAAACAAAAACTAAACCAAACTAAAACTAATGGGCCAGAGATAAAGAGTCAACAAAAAAGGTTTGTGTTAAACAGTTGTGAAATGGTCCTTTGGGGAGGGGGTAGAAATGTTGAATGGGAATAGAAGTGATCATACAGCACAGTAACAAGCCCTTGAGCATACAATGTCTATGCCGAACATGATGCCAAGATAAATTAATCTCATCCACCCATGCATGATCCATATCCGTCCATTCCCTGCATATCCATGTGCCTATCCAAAAGGCTGTTAGAAGCTGCAATTGTGTCTGTCACCACCTCAGGCAGCATGTTCCAGGCACCTACCACTCTGCCTGAAAAAACTGCCCATGGTTATTGGAGATTTCCCGAAAAGGTTTCAATAAAGTATGGAGGATGCTAAAACTAAAAATAAAAAAGCTGAAATTAGTTCAAGGACTGGCTTTCGAGAAAGGAATAGCAACACCTCAGTTCCATGAACTGCCAACAAAACTAGGGAAGGTAATTAAATTAAATTATGGGAATTGCCTAGGGATCACAAGTTGATGTTCACAATAGGTTTCTTCAGATATCACGGACCTTTTCTTTTCATGCAGATAATAACCATATAACCATATAACAATTACAGCACGGAAAACAGGCCATCTTGGCCCTTCAAGTCAGTGCCGAACACTTATTTTCTCCTAGTCCCATCTACCTGCACTCAGGCCAAAACCCTCCATTCTTTAACAATTGCCGTGGACTCTGGAATCAGTAGTCTCAAGAAAAAGATGCAAAGCTAAGGCTGTGGGGCTGTCCCAGGTGGACCACAATATCCAAAGGAGGAGACCATTCAAGACAAGAGGCATTCACAGTTTCTTGAAAGCAAAGAAGCTGCAGGGCTACAGGGAAAATAATGAAGGGATTATGATGGGATTACAATGTCGAGCGCCTGTATGAACTGGAAGGGAAATGGCCTCCTTCTGTATAATAAGTGTCCAATGAGCCTGAATGTCGTTTACAATTCGCTTTAGAAAATATGGATGAATTACTTTCCCATCTTTCAAGCAGTGCTTTCTGGATGCCACTCATAACATTTATTTTCACAAACTGCCTGGTTCTTTTTGCCAATTAACTTAAACCTCTGTTCTTTCATTACCAACCCCTCTGCAGTAGGACACAGTTGTTTCTTTGTCAAAATAAGTTTGAACTTCACCGTCAGACCTTTGGTTTGGGGTGATCATGGTTTGGGGTGTCTGGTTTAACTGAAACCTCTCTCCTCTGGCACATTTCAAGTAAATCTCTTCTCCACACTTTCCAAAGCCTTGGCATCTTTCCCAGGGCTTTAAGTCCAGAAGTGTACACAATACTCTAGAGGCATAACATTGTTTTACTATTGTTAAACATAACTTCATTGCTTGTACAATCTCAGCTTCTACTTTTAAAGTAAAGGGGTTGTGCAAACTTTTTACCAGAATTCTTATTTTGTCATCTTCAAAGATGTAAACGGCCTTTAAACAGTTCTAAATCTCTACTCCCGGATGTCCTGTGTTGTCACCCCCCAATGCACTGGAATACAGTCGGTAATTTATTCAGATTCAGATTCCAGAATTTAAGTGAGCTTACAGTGTCAGAGCACATTCTATACTATTATTTTTTTCTGCAAAGACAGGCAGATTCAGACACTTTCCACACTAAACAATATTGCAATTTTGTTACACATTCAGATAATTGAGAAACATTATTTCATGTCTTTCTTATTCCTTCTAACACAATAAATCACTTCACATTTATTGAATTCCATCTATTCATCTGCCTTCTGCACTAGTCCATGGCCCCATGAGTCTGAAGAAGGGTCCTAACCCGAAACATCTCCTATCCAGGTTTTCCCGTGATGCTGCCTCATCCTGTGAGTTACTCCAGCATTTTGTGTTTTCCTTGGTAAACCAGCATCTGCAGTTCCACATTTCAATATTCTGCCACATTAATTATCTTAGTTTAATTCATTCCAGTTTACTCTGCTCACCAGCCAGTGGAGAACCATCGACCGGCAGCAAGAGGCAGTTTAATTTACTCTTGACTTCCACAATATAATGTAGAAGTCAGGAATGAGGAGAAGATCAGTTGCTGGAGTATCTCGGAAGATGTGGATAAATGTGGGGTTATCCACTTTGGTGGCAAGAACAAGAAGACAGATCATTATCTGAATGGTGTCAGATTAGGAAAATGAGGTGCAACAAGACCTGGGTGTCCTTGTACATCAGTCACTGAAAGTCGGCATGCAGGTAGAGCAGGCAGTGAAGAAAGCAAATGGCCTGTTGGCCTTCATAACGAGAGGATTTGAGAATAGGAGCAAGGAGGTCCTACTGTAGTTGGACAGGGCCCTGGAGAGATCACAAATGGAGTATCGTGTGCAATTTTGGTCTCCTAATTTGAGGAAGGACATTCTTGCTATTGAGGGAGTGCAGCGTAGGTTCACCAGGTTAATTCCCGGGATGGCGGGACTGACATACAATGAAAGGATGGATCGACTGGACTTATATTCAATGGAATTTAGAAGGATGAGAAGGAATCTTATAGAAACATTAAATGCTAGATGCAGAAAAAATGTTCCCAACGTTGGGAGAGGGGTCATAGTTTTAGAATAAAGGGTAGGCCCTTTAAAACTGAGTGGAGGAAAAACATTTTCACCCAGAGAGTTGTGAATCTGTGGAATTCTCTGCCACAGAAGGCAGCGGAGACCAATTCACTGGATCAGCCATGATCATAGTGAATGGTGGTGCTGGCTCGAAAGGCCGAATGGCCTACTCCTGCACCTATTTTCTATGTTTCTATGTATCATACATATTAGAGACCATTTGTGAAAGCCAATTAACCTCCAATTAACCTGCAGATCGTTGGAATATGGTAGGAAACCGGAACACCCGGAAAAAACCCAAGCAGTCATTGAGAAATGTACAAACACCTGTACAGTGAAAATCCGTGGTAAGGATCGAACCCAGATTTAGAGATAGCTCTTTTAAGAAATGTTGTCATTACTTACACTATTTAAACTTATATCAACTAATTATAAATGTTCCTTAAACATCAAGACATATTAAAACAATTAATAAAATGCAACAAGCTGTCAAAGGAGCGTTGGGAATATTTAGGACGCAGATCTGCAGAAACCACCAATTAGCAAACACTCGGCCTCCCTGGATATCACTAACAAGCTCGTCATAGAGCCGGCAAGTTCATGAAAAAGCAAACAAAATAGTTACGAGTATAAAGTCAGGTTTTCACCTTTGCTGATGACATCCCTAGAGGAAGTGCAGATACTGCAACCTCTCTCTCACACTGCTCTCTGGACCTTGGTTGGACCAGTCCTGTCTAATGAGTGGGTGCAGGCTGGATCTGACCTTATGTTTCTGAGCATTCTCATCAGAAGGCTTTGAAGTTGTCCAGGTCACAAATTTAGATGAATAATGATGGGCCAAACTCTTGTGAAATTACTTATGCTTTGAATTAAATAAATCAATGCCGAGAGTGCTCAAACATCAATTAGTTAATCTGTGGTATTGATTGAGGGAGGAACCGTCATGTTTTCCTTTCCTTTAAAATAATCACTTGACGTGTTTCAGAAGCATTCAGTCTTCTCACCTTCAACAATGCTGGATTTTCTCCGTAATGCTCCAAGCGGAAGTTATGTGTTGTCATCCTGAAGATTGGGATTCACCCACATTCTTTAGAACCGGAGATGACTTATGCCCCTGTCCCACTTAGGAAACCTGAACGGAAACCTCTGGAGACTTTGCGGCCCACCCAAGGTTTCCGTGCGGTTCCTGGAGGTTTTTGTCAGTCTCCCTAATGGTCGAAAGTGGTTTCCGCTTCTTCTATGATCCAGCGATTATTTCAAAAAATTCAAAACCGGCCGTGACTAAAAATAGGTTGCCGTTTTAAAAATCGGTAATTTTTTAGTCGAAGTCGGATGAGATGCTAGTTGAAGGTGGTTGCCGGAGGTTGCAGGTGGTGGGAGGCCTTACCTTCCACTACCTGCAACCTCCGGCAACCACCTTCAACTAGCATCGCAACCGTCTTCGACTAGCATCGCAACCGGCTTGGACTAAGAAATTACCGATTTTTAAAACGGCAACCTATTTTTAGTCGCTGCCGGTTTTGCACTGGTATAATGAGAACCAATGCGAGCTTGATGAGCAACTCCTCATCCTTTGTGTGCATCACTCAACGTGGAATTCTTTAGCTTAAGATAGCTTGTTCTTTCTCTCTCTCCGTTTCAGAACCAGTCCTCTCTGTCTGCCATCATTTTGGCTCAGTATTTCAACTTTATTTATTTTTTGTTTAATAGCCTTGTGGAGAAGCCATAGCCTGACCTTCGGCCACACATTACACAGACAAAGACAAATAATCTGATTAAATGCCACATTGGGTCATCGGGTCAGCTGATAAGAATTATTAATTTTGTTCTTTCTGTCCCAAATACCCTATTTTCAACCACCTCACCTTTTCTGCTAATTTTCTCCTTTCTCAGTTCTGACAAAGGTTCTTCAACCTGAGATATTGATTATTTCTATTTCCACTCTGATGAGTGTTGAGCATCTTTTTTTTCTTTCAGGCTTAATTGAATTAATGAATCATTGAAAGATGTAGCATGGAAACAGACCCTTCGGCCCACTGAATCCATGGGAACCATCTATCTCCCATTCGCATGAATAGTGTATTATCCTACTCTCTCATCCACTCACCCACACATGAGAGATAATTTACGGTAACCAATTAACCTATAATCCCAACTGTTTGATTTTTATTTTCTCTCACGATCTGTCTACAACGCTTGAGAAAGTAAATGTCAAAGCTTTTACAAGATGTTGGTTCTTATAAATACAACTTTACCAAAAACAGATGGCTTCAAAATCATGCAAGGAGATATTTGTGGCTTCAGGATGACTTTGAAACTCAAAATGTTAGATTGTTTTTCTAGAGTGTCAAAGGTCGAGGAGAAACATGATAGTTGCATATAAAGTAAGAAAGGCATAGATAGGGTAGGTAATCAGAACCTTTTTTCCAGAGGGGAAGGTCATAGATTAGGGGACATAGCTTTAAAGAGAGAGATGCAATGTTTAAAGGAGATGTGCATGGCAGATTTTATTTTACATAAGAGTGGTGGGTGCCTGGAATACCTTACAGGTGGTGGTGGAGGCAGATAAAATAGTGGGATTTTGGAGGCTTTTAGATAGACACATGGATTTGCAGGAAATGGGATGATATGGATTACATACAGGTAGAGGAGATTAGCTTAACTTGGCATCATGTTTGGCACGGATATTGCGGGCCGGAGGGCCGATTCCCATTGCTGTACTGTTCTATGTTCCACCCCCTCCTCGGAGATGGTTGCGCTCGGCAACGCACAGGTAGCTCGGACTCAAGCATGTGGACATAGATCTGGGATCACATAACTGCAAGACCAAAATAGGACAGATAAGCCACATCATGTTCACAGCAGTTTTCCTGGATGGTCTGTAATTAGCAATGTTACAAAATTTTGAGATTTTAAAAATCAAGTCTGTAATTTATCCCATCAGATAAAGCATAAAAATAAGTTTAATTTGACACCTAATTCACTTTCATATCTCAAGTATTTAAAAAGTTATGGCCATTTTCATACTCGGAAATGAGCATCTTGTTCCCTATTGATTTTCTATGGACATAACAAAAAAGCTGTGATCGTGAACAGTCAAAAGCCCATAACTTTCTTAAAAATTAAGAGAACTGAATGAAATTTTCAGTTATCATAGATTGAAGCATTCTGAAACAAATATAAAATAATCTTACTTGGACGACCTGAAATTAAAGCATATAATTAGTTAGTTACCTAATTGTAGCTAATTTCAGACTTCAATTACTAGATCTAAACATCTATCCATTTCTTAATAAATGATTAACATTTTTAAATAGCCTAAATGTCCAAATAATATTCACAAATAATTCACAATAAAACATGATTTTTAAATCTCATTTACATTAATTTATAGACCAAATGGAAGGAATTTAGTGCTCAATTGCTGTAAATAAATGCCCATTTAAATCAGCTTTCTAGTGGGTCCCTGTGGAACGCGCTGGTTTAGAACGTTCACATTGCGGTAGATTTGTGCCCCCAAATGCCCAGAAAAATACTGCGGGATATAATGGGCCCAAAATGAGCTACTCGCAATATTAAACTTTGTATAAAGGGTTCTTTAGAAGCCCTTTTTAATGTAAAAATATACAGCCTAACTTCAGATATTTGCTTTATGAGACCCTGCGGTTGCTGGCGGTCGCGGGTTTAGAGATTGATTTTTAAACTACTATAACTATTATACGAGGCCTTTAAAACTAATAATAGCTTTTGCAACGGGGTCTTCCAGCGATTTTTCGTTAATAAACATCTTCGATTTGAACAGCCTAGAGAAAATCGCGTTTTAAACCCGCCCCCCTCTAAACGGCGCCAAAATCGCGCACACCCGCAGCAGCAGATTTTCAACGACACTTCAGGTAGGCTTTGCAACATACCTACTGTAATGATGCCAAGTATTTGTTTATTTCCAGGTTGTTTCTCCAGGCATCTGGGAAACTAATCCAGTATTATAACAACCATGCTGCTCAACGACATTTGTATTCATACCCTTAGGATATCTCTGCTTGCAAATTTCACAAGACTTAATCTTTTTGCCATTTAGAACAATTATTATTTCCATGACTGAAGCACACCAATAACCATTTCTGGATCCAGATACTGCAGCTAATTCTTTCTCAATCTTGCACAGCTAATAAACATCAACATCAGGAAGGCTCCCTGTTCCCTTGCTCTACCTCTCCAAAATCAATGTTTTAAAAAGATTGTCAAATATAGCTTGGTTGCTAGTGCCACTCTTGTACGTGGTTCATTCTAAAGTGCATTAGGGTTGCTAATGGTTATGGGGACTGCTGATGGTAGCTACTGAAAGACTTCATCTGCATTGACTAGATGTTCAAACGCACGGACACGTTAATGATTGTCAAAGAGTGCAACTGGGAAAATAATGGGAGGCAACACACAGCAGGATAATAAGCTGCTCAAAGCCAAAGGAGGAAGCAATCTGGATCATCTCCTTGACATTTCCTGTCCACATTCAACTCAACCTGCTGTATACCAATAAATACAATCTCAATTCTAAAGATGGCTACAATCTTCTTCTATCTATCTAATATACATAACGAAAGCTCTGATCTTGTTATCTTGTGTGGTATTTCTATTTGCGCAAAAACGGTTCGCGACAACGCTACGATTTTTCACCAGTTCACTCGCCGTTCTCCTATGCTACAATTGCACCAAGTTTCGTTCCAATTGGTTGAATGTCGTATAAATTAGCGAGGTTTAACAAACCTTAAAAACCGCGCGTGCGCAGATCGATCTCTTCTCCTGCCGTTCAGCGCCGTGTAGATTAGTCTCTTCCCCAATCACTCGCCGGGACGGTCCGCCCCTTCCTGCGCCATCGCGTCTTTACTGGAGCTGCGGATGGCCGGCAGAGGTTTCCAACCGGATACACTTTTTCGGAGGGACCAGAACCAATCCAGCCCCGAGCAGCCCAGCCCCGAGCAGCCCAGCCCCGAGCAGCCCAGCCCCGAGCAGCCCAGCCCCGAGCAGCCCAGCGTCGGAGACCCAGCCCCGAGCAGCCCAGCGTCGAGCAGCCCAGCGTCGAGCAGCCCAGCGTCGAGCAGCCCAGCGTCGAGCAGCCCAGCGTCGAGCAGCCCAGCCCCGAGCAGCCCAGCGTCGAGCAGCCCAGCCCCGAGCAGCCCAGCGTCGAGCAGCCCAGCGTCGAGCAGCCCAGCGTCGAGCAGCCCAGCCCCGAGCAGCCCAGCGTCGAGCAGCCCAGCCCCGAGCAGCCCAGCGTCGAGCAGCCCAGCGTCGAGCAGCCCAGCCCCGAGCAGCCCAGCGTCGAGCAGCCCAGCATCGAGCAGCCCAGCCCCGAGCAGCCCAGCGTCGAGCAGCCCAGCCCCGAGCAGCCCAGCCCCGAGCAGCCCAGCGTCGAGCAGCCCAGCCCCGAGCAGCCCAGCCCCGAGCAGCCCAGCCCCGAGCAGCCCAGCGTCGAGCAGCCCAGCGTCGAGCAGCCCAGCCCCGAGCAGCCCAGCCCCGAGCAGCCCAGCGTCGAGCAGCCCAGCGTCGAGCAGCCCAGCCCCGAGCAGCCCAGCCCCGAGCAGCCCAGCGTCGAGCAGCCCAGCCCCGAGCAGCCCAGCCCCGAGCAGCCCAGCGTCGGAGACCCAGCCCCGAGCAGCCCAGCGTCGAGCAGCCCAGCGTCGAGCAGCCCAGCGTCGAGCAGCCCAGCGTCGAGCAGCCCAGCGTCGAGCAGCCCAGCCCCGAGCAGCCCAGCGTCGAGCAGCCCAGCCCCGAGCAGCCCAGCGTCGAGCAGCCCAGCGTCGAGCAGCCCAGCGTCGAGCAGCCCAGCGTCGAGCAGCCCAGCCCCGAGCAGCCCAGCGTCGAGCAGCCCAGCCCCGAGCAGCCCAGCGTCGAGCAGCCCAGCCCCGAGCAGCCCAGCGTCGAGCAGCCCAGCGTCGAGCAGCCCAGCCCGAGCAGCCCAGCGTCGAGCAGCCCAGCCCCGAGCAGCCCAGCCCCGAGCAGCCCAGCGTCGAGCAGCCCAGCCCCGAGCAGCCCAGCCCCGAGCAGCCCAGCCCCGAGCAGCCCAGCGTCGAGCAGCCCAGCGTCGAGCAGCCCAGCCCCGAGCAGCCCAGCCCCGAGCAGCCCAGCGTCGAGCAGCCCAGCGTCGAGCAGCCCAGCGTCGAGCAGCCCAGCGTTGAGCAGCCCAGCGTCGAGCAGCCCAGCGTCGGAGACCCAGCGTCGAGCAGCCCAGCGTCGAGCAGCCCAGCGTCGGAGACCCAGCGTCGAGCAGCCCAGCGTCGGAGATCCAGCGTCGGAGACCCAGCATCAGAGACCCGACCCAGCCCAGCGTTGGAGACCCAGACCGGCCCAGAGTCGGAGACCCAGCCCAGCCCAGCGTCGGAGACCCAGCCCAGCCCAGCGTCGGAGATGTCACCGATGTCACCAAATGGAAAGCAGAGACTCTGATCCCGGCGGAGGAGAACGACCAGCGACCAGCGCCCGCTGTGAGTCCCCATCGCACCGCCAATTCCAGCCACTACCCCTCTGGTCCACCTCGTTAGCTCCTCCCCACTCCGCTGTGATACCCCCCTCTTGCCCATGGCTCTTCCCCGTCTTTTCTCCTAGCTCACTCCCCCCCTCTCACCCCACAACTCCCCTCAAATCCCCTCTCACCCACACCTCCCCCCCCCCACCCACAGCCCCCCTCCCCCACAACTCCCCCTTCCCACACCCCCCCTCCCCCCACAATACCACCCCACAATCCCCCCCGCCCCTCCATCTATCGTTGTGTCATCCACCAACTTGTCCACAAAGCTGTCAATTCCCTCATCCAAATCATTGATCTACAATGTGAAGAAAAGTTTCATTTCTACAGTTTTCTACATTACAAAAAAAACCCAAGACCAACACTTAACACAGTTTACACAAACATCCATCACAGTGAATCTCCAACACCTCCTCACTGTGATGGAAGGCAAAAGTCTTATCTCTTCCCTTTGTTCTTCTCCCGCGGTCCAGCAGTCCAACTGCAGTGTCAAACTGGGGCTCCGATGTTAAAGCCCCCGGCGGGTGATGGTAAGTCCTGTGGCCGTTTAAGCAACGCCGGGCGACGTTAGGCCCCGTCTCCATGTCCTTTAAACCCCGTGGTTCCAGCGGGAGAAGTTTCCGTTGCGGAGCTCGGAAAAGCGGTCTCCCACCAGGGACCTGCGAGCTCCGATGTTACTGTCCACCGGGCTTGCGGCCGGTGCTTCCGAACTCCAAAGTCGGGTGTCAGCCGTGCACCACCACAGCTCTTCCCACTCCAAAGTCGGCCAGCTCCACGATGTCAGTTCCGCAGACTCGCGACTGGAGCCCTCAGGTTAGTCCCGGCCCGGAGGCCGTCGCCGGCTCCTCGATGTTAGGCCCAACCACATCCGAGACCCGACAGGGAATAGTCGGGTCCCCGCACAGGGAAGAGATTTAAACGGTTTCCCCCACAGCCCCCCCACCACCCCCCACATATACACAGCTAAAAAAATTGAAATACAAACTAGCTCAAGACATACATTTAACAAGACAAAAATAAAAAAAAATCAGACGACTGTAGTCGAGCCGCTGCCGTTAGACGCCGCCACTTACTGGAATATAAAAATTGGAATAGAGTACTGGTATATAAAACAGGGATGTAATGCACACCTTCAGAATAAAAGGATGTAACTTTAAAATAGAGACGAGAAGGAATTTCTTTCGTCAGAGGGTGGTTTATTTATTTAGCGAATGCAAAGTCCTTTAGCCAAGCAGTTGCCTCTTGATCTGCTGTATGAAGGGTGACAAGTCCTCCTTTGAGTCTTTGTTGAGGGCATGCTTCAATGATGTGTTGCATTGTTTGCTGCTCTCCACAAGCACACCGTGGGGTTGGGCTGCTGCCCCATTTGTGAAGGCTGGCCAAGCAGGGGCCATGTCCAGTCCTGAATAGCAAAGGAGATCAAAGCCATTGATGGTGTAACGGCCCACTTCCTCTGTGCCCAACGTGAGTCTCTTGGAGACAGATGACGTCAATGGAGTGTTGGTGGGCGAGGACTTCGATGAGGCGTCGCTTGGCTGCAGAGAGGCCTTCAACATTCAGTTGTAGTATTCGGAGAGCAGGTCCAACTGCTAGGTGCTCTTGAGGCTGGTCATTGTTGCTGCTTTCGGCTTTGGGATAATTGACTAGGATTCTTTGACTTGGCTCTCAGGCATCGTCTTGTAGAATTTAGTCTGCTGGGAGGATCATTGGCTTCCCCAGGCGAGCCTGGGTACTGACGGGGGGCGCGACGAGAACGCTGATCCATTGCCAGGGTGGTGAATCTGTGGAATTCATAGCCACAGACGGCTGTGGAGGCCAAGTCAATGGTTATTTTAAAGCAGAGATTGACATCTTCTTGATTAATAAGGGTGTCAAAGGTTATGGGAAGTTAGGAGAATGGGATTGAGAAAAGATAGATCAGACATGATTGAATGATATGTACGGATGGCATTGTCTACAATAGTCCCACCCGTCACTCATCGGTTTAGTTTATTATTGTCACATGCACCGAGGTACAATGAAAGCCTTTGTGTGCTTTCCAGTCAAAGAAAATACTAGACATGATTACAATCAAACTGTCCACTGTACACAGATGAAGTCTAAAGGTTAAATGAAGATGTAAGAGAATAGAGTGATTGCAATGTATGTTATCAGATCCTCTTCTGGGACCAGCGCGCAAATAGTCACCTAGTTCCGGAGCCAACTTTTTCACGAAGCACAGACTAAATTTTCTGATGCTTCAACTTTTTCTGTGAGGAAAGATTGTTATATTCGTCATTGTCCTGAGCTATATCCCACCCTGCCCTGAATGTCAAGTAGGTGATGGAACCATCAAGGAAGAGTTGCTGTCAGCATGTGCACATTGCGAGATGAAGGCATGATGCAACTAACTGTGCAATGTTGGTGAGGGTGCACAGAAATGTAAGGTATAATTCCAGCTTCACATATCCTATCAGAAAGGACCAGTGGGAAATATGGTACATTGAAAAGCTTCAGAGGCTCACATGGCACTCAGTGCCTGAAGATTCATTCAGACCCTGACCACCTGGTTGAAACATCCTGCAATACAGCATCCAGGACATTGGGTGTGGATTCTTAGCATTGGCTACTCCATCGGCAGTCTTTCAGCACCTCCCCGGTCTGTATCTGTAGGATCTTCTTGTGCCCTGAAGAGACCCACATCTCACCACATGGGTCTCCAGTGCAGCAGAGGAAACATTTGGAATCTCCCAATGCGCAATTTCTCCAAACTTCAGTTCCAGGAAACACTGATTTATGAATGCACTTTGGGAGGTCTAATAAAGGGCAAGGTATAATCTGTGATGTATAGTGAGGAACATAGGGACCTTGGTGTACAAGTTCATAGATCTCTTAAGGTGGCAGCACATAGACAAGGTGATGAATTAGGTACAGGCCTGGAGCTAGGGTAAATGAATGAATTGGGGTAAAGGTGATGACCCGGAATGAAGGAGCAAAGGTAATGTTACTATTGAACATCCATTTCCCCCCCACAGATGCTGCCTGACCCACTGAGTTCCTCTGGCATTTTGCTTTTGTGCAACATTATAAAACATTTGTTAGGTGTCAGCTGAAGTGTTATGTGCAGTTCTCTTCACCACACTGTAGGTAGGATGTGATTACACTGGAATAATGCATGAGATTCACCCTGGCTGTTGCTTGCGATGGAGTGCTCCAGTAACGTGGAGGCTCTGGATGGATTTGGTTTGTTTTCTTTGAAGCATAAGGGGGAACCTCATAGAAATAGAATGAGAAATAGAATAAGATAGATAAAACAGTGGAAAGATAAGGTAAATAGTCAGAAACTTATCACTTTGTGGGAGAGGAGAAGGAACCGGGGTCTGGCCTACCTCAGCCTCAAGTTTGCCTGCGAGAGGCATCTTCAGGGAACAAAGGTGAATGAGCGAGGAGGGGAACGGGGCATCCAAGGAAGGAGATGGCTGGAGGCCCTCAAACGCCTGACACTTGCCTGGAACAGGCACCGTTCATAAGAACCAGAGTGTGGACCTTGAAAATGACTTCAAAACATGGCACCTCTTGCATGCGGGTTCAGTAGAATATGTCCGTACACTTGTTAATCGAGGGTATGGCAATATTCTACTGGACAGTTTGTATGGAAAATAATTTCGTTTTGTTAGCACTTCATACATGTGACAATAAAAGCACCATTGAACCATTAACAGCCCAAAACTAGAGGTGATAGATTAAAGGTGGAGTAAATGCATTGAAGGAGATTTGGCAAAACACAAAATTCACCCAAAGGGCAGTTACAAACTGGAAAGCATGGCCTTAGAAGATGTGGAGGCAAGTTATTGCACAGTATTTGGTAAGTATCTGGATGAGTGGCTGAATTACTAGGGCATAGAATCCTCTGGAATAAGTGCTGATGGTCAACTTGGTGCGCTAAATGGCCTGTCTTTCTGTTCCATGATGCTGGCTATGTATCTTGCAGCATCAACAGTACCCATAATGCATGGCCCTTTAAGTGGAACATGTTTGCTTTAACAGGTACATGTGCGGCATGATTAGCAGTGACCACACACAGCAATCGCTATAATGAGCTGGCTAAATCAGATTAAATAGACAGGGTTAATTGTGCTTTTGATCCCTGCTCCTACTTTCATAAATTATCCAATTTGCATTTTATTTAAATACCCGAGTACATTTTGCCAACATTGCTACTTTAAGGAATGTGATAGCAGTGATAAATTTCCATCCTTGCCTTGTAAATATTTGCCTTTAAAAGGTATGCATGCATCTCCCAAAACTTGCTTCTCATTTTGAAACAAGAAAATATTGCTTCATTAAGTCACAAATTGATCCAAAACCCGATTGTTACATTAAATGGGGCCCCATAGTATGTGCATGGGGCATGCAATTTGCTACATTTGTCGAGGTCCTTCTTGTGTATAACATGCATATGTTCAGAGTGTCTGACAGCCTTGGTGCAGCACTGATCATTTATCAGTTGGCTGTTTTTTGAAGTTATGAAATTGATGGTTCTCGAACAAACAGAATGTTTATTATGGTTTCAGAACAAAAGCTATAGCCTGAGAAAAGAAAGCAAGGAAAGAATCACTGGCTGAATAATATGACATCTGCTCAAAATTGCTGCCAAATCGTTGGATAGCTATTCAACCTAAACAGAGGTTTGGCTTGGTCCACATTCAGACACTATTGGCCATCTGTCTGCATCAGACGATCATGCATCCAAGAAAGGCACCCATTTTTGTTTTGTAACACCTTCCTGTAAAGACATCAAAGTAAATGCCTTTAAGAACTATAGGGTGGTCTGTTTGATGCTTTATACAGTAACAGCAAGGCGAGCCCGAAACATTCATAAAGAGATGACAGCGTACAGGTTGGGATCGAAAGTTAAGTCAGCAAGCACAGGGGTGATGGGTGAACGGTACCGAGTGCGAACTGGCTTAAGGACAGAACCGTTTTGAATGAGCTCAAGTTACTGAGGGTGGAAGGCGACTGAGCTATCAAGTCTGTAGGCAACTGAGCTGAGGATTTCATCAGCAGAGGAGTGGAGGGAGAGGTCAAGTAATCTTTGGCGATGAAAAGTGATAAGCTCCGCTCAAAGTCAAACAGGCTGCACAAGTTACAAACAATCAACAAATAGATGAGCGCCTCAGTACCTTACCATTTTTTCATTTTTTCCATGAACTCATAAATGGATTGGTTATTACTTCAAATGATTAACCAAAAATCACCTTTTCACAAACTTTGTTGAGAAAGTTATTTACATCACTAGAAACTTATTAATATTCATTGGCTGCCAATATGTTATCAAATTAACTCTTCAACATTAGGCAAAAATGAGTAAAATGCATGCCAAGAGTAAATTAAAATGTGACTTCAGTAAACAATGCATCAAAAACTCAAA
This sequence comes from Amblyraja radiata, assembly GCF_010909765.2. Lineage (NCBI taxonomy): Eukaryota > Metazoa > Chordata > Chondrichthyes > Rajiformes > Rajidae > Amblyraja > Amblyraja radiata. The sequence goes on from NC_045960.1 coordinate 98,670,273, forward strand.
GATCGGTCCAATATTTTTTCTCAAATGATGACATCAGCCAGATGATGACATTTTAGTGAAACCCAAAGGTTGCGCTGAGTTACTCCAGCATTTTGTGTCTATCTTCGGTGTAAACCAGTGTCTGCAGTTCCTTCCTACACCAAACGTTGATTGACCCTTTCCTATTCTCAGATTCTCCAGCCTCCTGAAAAAGAGAACCAAATCCTGTCCCCCCAGCTCCCTCACTTCTTAACTACAATGTGCTTACAATGGTGCCTTGCATTTATATGAAACCTTTGGTGCGGTAAATTATCCCAAGGGTTCTGAACAGCAAGATCACACTGCGTCTCACACAATATCAAAGAGGTATAGTGAAACAAATAACCAAGAACATAGTCAAAGTAAAAGTTTGAGGAGGAAGAGTTGAAGAGATTCTAAAAGTTTCCATAGCCTTGGGCACTAGCAATTGAAGGCAGAACTAATGGTAGTGTTGAAAATGTATAGGAAGCAGGATTCGGAGGACTATTGTAATCTCAATGGTCAGCAGAGATGAAAGAGGGGCTGAGACGGAGAGAACTGAAGCCGCAGGGGACAGGGAAATGCAACAAAGGTGGGAATTTAAACATTTAACTGGTGAATTGGACCTGATGCCGTTGAGAATCAGGTAGCAGAGATATGGGAGGAGCAGGGATCAAAATAACTTGTATTTCTTAAATAGTAGACATAAATGCTGGCGAAACTCAGTGGGTGAGGCAGCATCTATGGAGCGAAGGAAATAGGCAACGTTTTGGGTCGAGACACTTCTTCAGACTGATGTGAGGGTGGGGAGCGGGTGGAAGGAAGAAAGGAAGAGGTGGAGCCAGTGGGCTGAGGAAGAGCTGGGAAGGGGAGGAGAAAGCAAGGACTACCTGAAATTAGATAAATCAATGTTCATACCGCTGGGGTGTAAACTGCCCAAGCAAAATATGAGGTGCTGCTCCTTCAATTTATGGTGGGCCTCACTCTGGCCATGGAGGAGGCCCAGGACAGAAAGGTCGTATTCGGAATGGGAGGAGGAGTTGAAGTGCTGAGCCACCGGGAAATCAGGTTGGTTATTGCGAACCGAGCGGAGGTGTTGGGCAAAGTAATCGCCAAGTCTCCGCTTGGTCTCATCGATGTAGAGCAGCTGACACCTAGAGCAGCAGATGCAATAGATGAGGTTGGAGGAGGTGCAGGTCCTGCCGCACCTGGAAAGATTGCTTGCATCCTTGAATGGAGTCAAGGGGGGAGGTAAAGCGACAAGTGTAGTATTTCCTGCAGTTGCAAGGGGAAGTGCCAGGAGAGGGGGTGTTTTGGGTGGGAAGGGACGAATTGACCAGGGATTTACGGAGGGAGTGGTCTCTGCAGAAAGCAGACAAGGGAGGAGATGGGAAGATGTGGCCAGTGGTGGGATCCCATTGGAGGTGGCGAAAATGTCGGAGGATTATCACCTCCAACGTGATCCTACCACTGAACATTGACCACTAATTTCAGGTAGTCCCTGCTTTCTCCTCCCCTTCCCAGCTCTCCCTCAGCCCACTGTCTTCTCTCTTCCTTTCTTCTTCCCGCCCCCCCCCCCCCCCCGCCCCCCCACCCTCACATCAGTCTGAAGAAGGCTCGACCTGAAATGTTGCCTATTTCCTTCGCTGCATAGATGCTGCCTCACCCGCTGAGTTTCTCCAGCATTTTTGTCTACCTTCGATTTTCCAGCATCTGCAGTTCCTTCTTAAACAATGTATTTCTCAGGTGGTACCCTTCAATAACTACCATTGCTGATTTCTCCCATGTGTGCAGATTGCATCTTAGAACATAGCAGCTCATACCTCCTTACTGTCACCTCTGGGATGAGTTCAGATCTGCAGAGGAACCAAAGTGCGAAGTGGGCACAGGAGCTTTGTCAAGCCTCCCAAGATAACAAAAGCATGGATAAGGGTTTCGGAAGCAGACGCGGTGATGTGTAATGAACTGGAAGTACAAGATAATTGTACCATACACTTGCAATTATGCTATCTTCATTGATCGCCCACTTCTGTTGCTTAATATTGTGCTGAGAGGTTAACAATCCCATTTACCTCACTCTGGGCACTCCCATTTGTCATTGAATCCATCAAACAAATCTATTCTGAACTTTCAAACCCATCAGTAATCAGTCCCTCTTCCACAAAGCTCCGTTGTTTTCCCATGCACAGAGACCTTTAAACTAATTTTGTTTCCAGTCATCATCACACCCATTATTGGGGGAAACAAATAATTGCATCCCTGCACAATTTAATCTTAATTTGGCTGGAGGAGTAGGGAGGTGAAAGCCAAGGAAGTTCCTAAAGCTCTGAGGTTTAACCAAACATCGTAATATTTCCATGTTAACAAATCAAGTGTATGGACAATGCAAGCTTCTCACTAGCTGTGCCCATACCTACAATACAAACTTACTTACTCCATTGCCATTGCTCAGTGGCAAGCTGCGAAGTTAATAACACAATTCTTTTCCATCTTGAAATGGGAAGTAATCTTTACAACAATGCACAACAATTGTCCCAATTCATCCTGTGGACAACTTCTAATGAACAACTGTCATCTTGTACAATTTTAATGCAATTATATCAATTGGTTAGATAAACACACAAGGGTGACCACATTATTTTTACAATGGTATGTAGCTGGCTTTTGTCGAGTAAATCTACTCTGTCCTCACGAACAACTATTATTTCATACTTCGTGGTAATGAAAAAGAATATTGAAGGCAGAAGCAAGATTGCATTTATTCAGGCATCGTTAAATGCAGTGAAATACTGTTAATGTATTAACATTATCACTTAAATTGGAAACTATTAATTCTCATATAACTTGCACACCCCCTCTCCCAACATACTGGTCGATCAACAGTCACAGGTTCTGGATAGCAGAGGACAAAGATCAAACACAGCGATCGAAACCAGTGAGGAAATAGTCTCATTTAAAGCTACAATAGTACAACCCACATTCATTATTCACCATCTTCATGTATTCCCAAAGCTGCAAGCAGATATCAGAATAAGAATAATTAATTTGAGACTTCACACCAATCTGCCTCAAAGGAAAGAGTAGAGTGTGCTGCACAATCTCCAAAACCTTTAGAAAATCAGTCTCCTTAGGGACCTAGCCATGCAATAAAGCCAATCAATGCTCTTCAGTGTGCAGAGAAAGGAGGCAAACTATTGTAAGAAGTGTTATCTCTGCACCATATGCGCCTGCATAATCTATCAATGTAAATAAACTGCTGCAGGCATGTAAAACTCTGAAAAGAATAACCGAAAACTTATTACCCTAACTTGCTGCTTACGTGACTGTTTTGTATCTGCGGCAAAAAAAAACATTTTCCAAATTCGGGTGGAGAGAAAATAGACGGTATACCTCTTGCCTTTCTGCACCAAGGGCATCAGCACTCTGTCAAAGTCATTGGGTTCCTCAGCAATATGTTAGCCTCTACCTCAAATCATCCCATGAATGAGCCTCAACAATGAAATGAACCGTAAGAGGCCACTGTGCCCATCTCTAATCACACTATCACCTAACCTTCTCTTCCATCAGGACATACATTGTATCCATATCACATAGTACAAACCATTTATATACTGTATCACCAGAATCCAAGACAGATTGTGCCACCGACTCATCTTATTGCAGGGTAACACCAATTTTTCTTCTGCTTGTATTTCACGGCCAAGTGTTCTGAGAAACCACAGAGGGGAGACTACAGAATGAATTTGTTTAGTGCGGTGTCGGGCATGATGCCAGGTTTGACAGTGACCACACCAACACTCGCAGTGGGGTGGACTCACATGATATATTTTATCTGTAGTGACGAGAAAGTCTAAGTCCGCTTGGGTCACTGTCCCTTGTCGTCAGGGCGCATATGCAGTGGTCTGCTGGACTCGGGTTTGTCCCGGCAGCTTAGTCCTGGTCTCGAGGGAGACGTGGTAATTTTAGGCTTCTCCCTGCAGTCCACCATTAATTGAGGCACTGGCAGTCTCTAGCTGATCCTGGTCAGCTCATGTTAGGACTTGGCTGTTTAGGACTCCTTCCTGGGAGCAGAGTCCTGACATAGTGAAGGAATGGTGGTGTCAGGTTTGTCCCAGTGGCTCAATCTTCCTCAAACCTGCAACAGGGACCACATCGAACATGGAGACCTATTCTTATATTCTCTCTCTCTCTCTCTCTCTCTCTCTCTCTCTCTCTCTCTCTCTCTCTCTCTCTCTCTCTCTCTCTCTCTCTCTCTCTCTCTCTCTCTCTCAAAAAGAAGTAAGATTGATTTAAGTATTAACAGGTAAAACTGAAATCAAAGACATTATTAAGCAAAGACTGAAGGAAAGATGGCAAAAGCAATGGGAGGAAGAGCGGAAAGGACGGTGGTTCTACAGAGTCCAGAGGAAAGTGGGAGAAATGAGATGTGCAGGAAAAAACAGAAAAGAGGAGACAGTAATTTCAAGAATCAGATTTGGACACACTGGTCTGAACAGTACACTTTTTATAATGGGCAAGCATAATACAGGCAGATGTGAATACTGTGGGCAAGAAGAGACAATAGAGCATGTCATTATACATTGTGAGAGGTATGAGGAAGAAAGAAGACAAACGATTAAGAAAAGAAAAAGTACAATTTGATTTAATAGATATTTTACAAAATAATTCATATAAGTGCTATCAAATCCTATTGCTTTTTCTCAGGGTAACCAATTTGTTCGGAAAGATATAGGTTATTAGTATATAAGTTATAATGTTATTTGATCCACACTCCATACCAGTTGGTGGCGGTAATGCACTAAAAAGTTGTTTGCCAACCGCCAAAAAAAAACTACATAGAAGGAGATCCACTTTATTTTGACCATTCTTCGAAGCAAAATTACTTTAAATGGTTGTTCAAAGTGTTTTCATTGGGTACGGAGAAGCGACACGGAAAAAATAGCCTCTGCGTCGCGGTAAATTACTGGAATATATGTTTCCAGTTTTTCCCTTGCTTCCCACTTGCATGGCTTCAGCAGAACAGCTACTTCTAGCTCCGACACCCTACATCATTGGAGTTCCAGCCACTTTCCTCATTTATAAGGCTGAACTAATCCTCTACACTAATTCCACCTGCCTGTATTTGGCCCATATCCCTCTAACCACCAAAAATGAAGTACTGAGAATAGGGGATCAGCAAGAAACCAGTTTTGTTAGAAGCAGATTCTCTGGAACCTTTGACTCCACCACTCTTCTTGGCATGTGTCTGTAACTTGGGCTGTTTGTACTTTGGCGTGATACCCAACTTCAAGGTGATTATTGGATCTTGGATTTCTTCTGAATTTGGCCTTGCTGTAGCTCATCCCCAGCTGAACCCCTCATCACTACCTTTGTTACATCTAGATTTTACTATTATGGCAACCCACCTCATACTCTTCATAAACTTGATTGCCAGATCCTGATGTGCACCATCCCATTCCATCTGGTGCTCGCCAACTAACAGTGATTCTCATTCCTATCTTTACAATCTATATCATACACAGAAACATGCACGGGCCCCCAATTCAGGGTTTGTTCCCAATGTAAAAATCCAATGCTCTAGAATTCCCTCTAAAAGGCTTGACCCCTCTCAGAAATGCACCTGACAATCTATCTCTTTGAGCAAGTTGGAGACACGAGAAACTACAATGGTGGAATCGAGCAAAAGCAAAAAGATGGAGGACTCAACAGGTCAGGTAGGGTCCCAACCTAAAATATCATCTGTCCATTCCCTCCACAGATGCTGCCTGACCCGCTGAGTCCCCCTAGCACTTTGTTTTTTGGTCTTTGAACAACTTTCATTTTTTGTCCTAATCTCTTCTTGCATGGCTCTGAATCAGTGTTTAATTTTGTTTGATAGCATTCATGTGCAGAGTATTGAGACAATTATTCTACAACATACTATTAATGTGATTATAACATAATCATAGATAAAAGGAGGAATAATGTCCTGACAAAAAAAACAAACAAATGGGAGCTAATGACTCTATAAATAGCATGAGGAAGACCAAATTAGTCGAAGTGGAATCTTTTTTTTTTTTTTTATCATATGGCAGCTTCTTTACCCTTCTGGAACCACACATCACATTTCAATGAACAAAGGGAGAAAAGTACAAAATAAATGGAATCTTTCTGTGATTCATCAATAATCATCAGTGCAGCAGACATGTTGCGGGTGTTACAAAATGTTTCAGAGCACTCCCTGCCTGAGTCAGACATTTCAACTTTCCTTGCAAGTTTACCAGAATCTCTGGATACCAGTGTGGCATTTGATCAATCATCCTTTCTTCTGCTGGCTGATAAGACAATAGACAATAGGTGCAGGAGTAGGCCATCCAGTCCTTCGAGCCAGCACCAATAGATAGCTGTGGGAGTTTCATCAAGAGTACCATTCTCCCAATATTTTCTCATGTTCTTGCAAGTTTCAAGCAGAGGGTGATGGTGAAAGTTGGAATAACTCAGTGGGACAGGCAGCATCCCTGGAGAGGTTGTCTTTTGGACTGGAGGCCTGTGCCTGATGGTGTGCTTCAGGGATCAGAGCTGTGTCAATTGTTATGTGAGGTTTATATCAACGATTTGGGTGAGAATGTAGAAGGCATGTAAGTTTACAGATACTACCAAAGTGGGTGGTATCGTAGATAGCGAAGATGGTTTTCTCAAACAAATACAGCAAGATCTTGATCACTTAGGCTGAGGAGTATTTAATTGAGGTTAATGCAGCAAAGTATGAGGTGTTGCATTTCATAAAGTCAGACCAGGGCCAGACCTACACAGTTAATGCAGGACCCTGGGGAATGCTGTTGAGCATAGGCCTCTCAGAGTGCAGATATATAGTTCCTACAAAGTGGTGTCAGAGGTAGATAAGGTGGTCAGTAAGGCTTTTGGTGCATTGGCCTTCATCAGTCTGGGTATTGAGTATGGAAGTTGGGATGTTACATTACAATTGTACAATATGTTGGTGAGGTTGCATTTGGAGTACTGAGTTTAGCTGTGGTCACCCTGCTTTCCGACGGATATTGTTAAACTGGAAAGAGTACAGAGACGATTTATGAGGATGTTGCCAGGACTTGAGGGACTGAGCTGGAGGAAGAGGTTGGTCAGGTTAGGAAAGCATTTATTTAAGTGCAAGAGGATGAGAGGTGATCTTATATACAGTGCATTCAGAAAGTATTCAGACCCCTTCACATTTTCCACATTTTGTTATGTTACAGCCTTAATCTAAAATTGATTAAATTCATGTTTTTTTTATCATCAATCTATACACGATACCTGATAATAAAAAGGTGAAAACAGGTGTTTCAAAATCTTTGCAAAGTTATTAAAAAGAAATAACTGAAATACCACATTTACATAAGTATTCAGACCCTTTGCTATGACACTCAAAATTCAGCTTAGGTTCATCCTGTTTCCATTGATTATCCTTGAGATGCTTTTACAACTTGTTTGGAGTCCACCAGTGGTAAATTAAATGAAATTAATTGGACATGATTTGGAAAGGCACACACCAATCTATATAAGGTCCCACAGTTGACAGTGCATATCAAAGCGTAAACCAAGCCATGAAGATGAAGGATTTGTCCGTAGACCTCCGAGACCGGATTGTGTCGAGACACAGATTGGGGGAAGGGTATAAAACAATTTCTGTAGCATTGCAGGCCCCAAAGAGCACAGTGGTATCTGTCATTCTTAAATGGAAGAACATTGGAACCACCAGGACGCTTCATAGAGCTGGCCGTCCGGCCAAACTGAGCAATCGAGGGAGAAGGGTCTTAGTCAGGGAGGTGACCAAGAACCTGATGGCCACTCTGACAGAGCTCCAGAGTTCCTCTGTGGAGAAACCTTCCAGAAGGACAACTATATCAGCAGCACTCCACCAATCAGGCCTTTATGGTAGAGTAGCCAGACGGAAGCCACTCCTCAGTAATAGGCACATGACAGCCCGCCAAAAGGCATGAGAAACAAGATTCTCTGGTTTGATGAAACCAAGATTGAACTCTTTGGCCTGAATGCCAAGCGTCATGCCTAGAGGAAACCAGGCACCACTCATCACCTGGCCAATACCATACCTACGGTGAAGCATGGTGGTGGCAGCATCATTCTGTGGGGATGTTTTACAGCGGCAGGAACTGGGAGACTAGTCAGGATCGAGGGAAAGATGAACGGAGCAAAGTACAGAGAGATCCTTGATGAAAACCTGCTCCAGAGCGTTCTGGACCTCAGACTGGGGCGGAGGTTAACCTTTCAACAGGACAACGACCCTAAGCACACAGCCAAGACAATGCAGGAGTGGCTTTGTGACAAGTTTATGAAGGTCCTTGAGTGGCCCAGCCAGAGACGGACTTGAACCCGATCGAACATCTCTGGAGGGACCTGAAAATATCTGTGTATCGACGCTCCCCATCCAACCTGACAGAGCTTGAGAGTATCGGAGAAATGACCCAAATACAGGTGTGCCAGGCTTGTAGCGTCATACTCAAGAAGACGTGAGGCTGTAATCGCTGCCAAAGTTGCCTCAACAAAGTACTGAGTAAAGGGTCTGAATACTTTCGCCGACCACGGATGAACAAAGGAGGAGGACTGACTGAACTTTGTTGCCTTCCACCACAGTAAAGAATGCTGTGGTGGATGTTTGTGTTAAATCTTACATCTTATTGTGCATTGTGCGTTCTTTTTTTAAGTGTATCGCTGCTGGCAAATTCATTTCACTGCACCTTCTGGTGCATGTGCCAAATAGATTTGACTTTGACTTTGAACAAAGTACTGTGTAAAGGGTCTGAATACTTATGTAAATGTGATATTTCAGTTATTTCTTTTTAAATTTCTTTTTGCAAAAATTTCTAAACACCTGTTTTTGCTTTTTCATTATGGGCTATTGTGTGTAGATTGATGATAAAAAAAATAATTTAACCCATCTTAGAATAAGTGTGTAACGTAACAAAATGTGGAAAAAGTGAAGGGGACTGAATACTTTCTGAATGCACAGTAGGTATAAAAGACCACGAGGGGAATATGCACAGTATTTTACCCAGAATAGGGGAATCAGGAACCAGAGGACATAGGTTTAAGGTGCGAGGGGAATATTTTAAAAGGAACCCGAGGGGTAAAGTGGGTATACGAAACGAGCTGCCAGTTTGGACAGTTTCAGGGATAGGAAAGGTTTTGAGGAACATGGGCCAAACACAGACCAAACACAGACCAATAGGACAAGTGTAGATGGGGTTTCTTGGTCAGCATGAGCACATTGGGCCAAAGGGCCTATTTCCAATTTCTAAAATACTATTCAGGATTATGGTGTTGATCAAATGTTCAAACTCTGCGGCAGCTTTGCTACTCAAGAGAACTTTTCTAATCACTCTAACTGTTCTGGTCATCACAAACCTTTATTATCTTATTGATTCATTAACCAGTGGAAGTAGTTGTGCTGTAACATTATAGCTCTGCAGTATATCTGAAGAAAGGAACCTTTCTTCATTCTAAAGAAGACAACCAATTTCTCTTATCTGGTTCTTCCTCAGACTTAATAATCTTAGTTAACTTATCCTACACTAAATTGGATGCTTAAAATAGTCAAAGTGCAATATTAACCAATAATATAAAAGTATGATATTACATCAACTTTGGTTTTGATTGCCTCTTATTTAAAAAAATCCAGGATTCTAACACCATTTATTAAAATTAAATACACTAATTATAAAAAGCTTTTTCACTAATCTTATTTTAATAAAATGCTATTTTAGTTCACTTTTCTTTTGTCAGAATTTGTTCTTGATCCAACTTATAAACACGTGAAAAATGTTCCATTCACTGAACCTGCTGAGAAATCAACAAACTGTTAAATCTAAACATTTGGCATTTGAAGATAGGATATCAGAATGCATGTTCGAGAAGGCCAATGTTAGAAAAAAAAGTATTCCATTTGCCCCGAGTACATAGCGTTACATTTACAGCATAGAAAGAAAATGTTTGTATTTGAAGCATAGAAATGAAAACATGTGTGTCAGCTGAACGAATATGATTAGAAAGTTAGAAACAAGCAGTTCATTTTCAACTTGCTAGTTTTATGAAAAGCTGGTATTGCTGGTTGTGCACCTGTTTTAGAAAATGCCCAGGTTTAACAAACTAAATCTCTCCAGAGATTCACTTTTCCTCTCTAAATATTTCCAGGCCCATCTCGGCCCAGAATCCACCAATGCTGCTTGTGGCAAGCTCCCAGCTTTCCCTCTGCTCCACTATTGCTGCCTGAGCCTTTGACACCTCGCATTTGGCATTAATCTCTGGCAATCACCGACCAGTCTTTTCCACCATTTCATCTCTCAATGTCACTATTTAACATACTTCTTCAAAACTAAATTAGGGTTAGTGTTAACTCTTTAATATAAGATAAGATAAGATAAGATAACCTTTATTGTCATTCAGACCGAAGTCTGAACGAAATTGAAGCAGTCATACATACAATACAATACAATAAAAAACAACAATAAACACATATTAACATCCACCACAGTGAGTCCACCCAACATCTCCTCACTGTGATGGAGGCAAAAGTCTTAGGTCTCCAGTCTCTTCCCTCCTCTTCTCCCTCTGCGCTGAGGCGATACCCCCCGGGCGATGTTAAAAACTGTCCCGCGGCTCAAACACGGCCCGGGGTGGTCGAAGCTGCCGCCCACCAGTCCTGCTGACACAGCCGCTGGCCCGCGGCCGCACCCCGGACTCAGGCCACCACCGCCAGAACACCGTCCAAGCCACCGGAGCACCGTTCCAGCCCCGAGCCGGATCGCCCTTACGTGAGTACTGCCACCGTCTCAGCCTCGCGCCAGGCCGCCCCGACTGGGCACCGCTCCTCCCTCGGGCTGGGCCGCCCCGACCGGGCGCCGCTCCTCCCTCGGGCTGGGCCGCCCCGACTGGGCACTGCTCCTCCCTCGGGCTGGGCCGCCCCGACTGGTCACCGCTTCTCCCTCGGGCTGGGCCGCCCCGACGCCGCTCCTCCCACGGGCTGGGCCGCCCTGACCGGGCGCTGCTTCTCCCTCGGGCTGGGCCGCCCCGACCGGGCGCCGCTCCTCCCTCGGGCTGGGCCGCCCCGACCGGGCGCCGCTCCTCCCTCGGGCTGGGCCGCCCCGACCGGGCACCGCTCCTCCCTCGGGCTGGGCCGCCCCGACCGAGCACCGCTCCTCCCTCGGGTTGGGCCGCCCCGACCGGGCGCCGCTCCTCCCTCGGGCTGGGCCGCCCCGACTGGGCGCCGCTCCTCCCTCGGGCTGGGAACGCCGTACCTCCCCGAGCTCGGCCACTCCGACGGGAGCACCGTTCCTTCCTCGGGCCGGCCAGTCCCTCACGAAAGCACTGTTCCAGCCCCGAGCCGGGCCGTCCTCACGGGAGCGAGCCCAGTGCGAGTCCTGGCGGGCTCTGCCTCCTGAGCCTCGAGGTCGCCAGCTCCGCCATTAGGCCTCAGCGCAGACGGAGGCAGAGAAGGGGAATACGACAAAAAGTCGCATTCCCCCACAGGGAGAGACAGCAAGCCCCGTTTCAACCCCCCCCCCCCCAAAACAGAAACTAAAAACCAAAACTAGACTAACCAAAACGAAAATAAACAACACAAAAAAAAAACACAAAACAAACAGGACTGCCGGAGAGCCGCTGCAGCCAGAGCCGCGCCACCACTATAAATATCTCTTTTATATCATATTTAACATAATTTATTTAATATTTCATATCATCATGCTAGTTTTGATGGATCCGTCTGAACTACTGGGACTGTTATACTTGCGAAAGATGCTATATCAATGTGAATATCTATTTAACACATAGTTACCAATCTGTAAGCTAACCTCATTATTTTATGGTGAGAGGAACCGAAGGGTGTATGCTGTCCAATCTGATGCAACATTTAGAAATGATTTATAAAGAGGTGTATCTGGAATACAGTAATATTGTGATCTGGAATGGACTTGCACAAAATGTCACAGACTTGGGCCAAAGGGCTTGTGTCCATACTGCGTCACTCTATGACTCCAAGATCTCATAACACTCTTTTGAAAATAAACCCATGTTAACTAGATCCCACTTACAATGGCACCTTGCTGTGCACAATGGCATTCATCTAATTAAGCCAAAACTTCTTCACATCAATATAATTCACTGCAGGCGAGAGCTTTGGGAAACATTGAGGCTCAAAGTTAAAAAGCAATTGATGATGGTAGCATTAAACAAATAAAGACAAAATGGATCAAGATTTATTTTCCTCCCCACTTTTCAACGAGTTTCAGACTTGTTTTAGTTGAATGCAGTATGATCTTGTTTCTTCAGTCTCTGCAGAATAAACCCATTGTGCTGATCAAATAATATTTGCATTTAAGTGGCTTGTGCGCCAAGTCACATTCCCGGGTAGAAGAATGAAAGGGGAATGGCCAGGGTAACTGGCGATACTTGACGATACACCCAGCTTTCATCATTTGTTGAGATGGTTGATAGACTCATGTTCCTTGGCATCCATATAACCAACCTCCTTAACCTGATTCATTGACATGATATGGTGATAAAGAAAGCACATCAGGCTATTTTCTTTCTTATACAACTGAGACTAAGAATTTCCACAATAACTCTCAAATATTTGCATATGTGCTACAGAAAATATATCTCGACAATACTTTCTTCTGTACCATGAAGAAGAACTGGATGCAAGGAAGCAATGAGACACTTATGGACTGGGCTGTGTTCCCCACTATCTGCAGGTTCAATAGTCAAGAACAGAGCAGTTGCAATACCAGGCGGTGATCCATCCTGTCAGAACACTTTCTATAGCGCACATGTAGTAGTTCGGGGGTGCCAAATCTTAGACTGGCTGCCTAAGATAATAAATACGTTATGCACTTTCTTGATCACTGTCTCAATATGTAGGGACCAAGTTAGGTTAATGGTGACAATAGATGCCTTTGGCTTTGAAAGAGTGATTCATCCCTACAACTGCTATGTGAGTTTATACACTGAACTCTATATCTGAAGCTGAAATAGAAACAAATGATTCACTTATTTCAGATGAAATGGGTGCAGTTGGAAAATTTGCTCAATATAAGAGGTGCACAAAATTATGAGAAGAATGTATCGGATAGGTGCAGAGTCCCCTGCCCAGAATAGGGGAATCAAGAATCAGATGACATAGGTTTAAGGTGAGGGGGGAGAGATTTAATAAGAACTAGAATAAGTGGGACCCGTTGGGTCCCTGTCACACAGGAGGCCTGGTCCCCCAACACAACCCATTCCCCAACGCAAAATTCCATCACACACCCGTTCTCCCAATGCAACCCATTCCCCGAACGCAATATTCTACCACTCACCCATAGCATCCAACTGTGCAGGCACAGCTCATTTCCCCTCATCCCCCAGCACTCCCTCCCCCTCCTCTTCACCCATCCCTCTTCTTTCCCCTCTCCTCCTACTCTCCCCCACCTCTCACTCCCTCTCCTTTCCCCTACCCTCAGTCACTGCCCCCTCCCTCCATAACTTCTCTTCCCTCCCTCCCCCCTCCTCTCCCTCACCCCTATCCCACCCACCATCCCTCCTCACCACCCCCACTGGCCTCTTTTCCCTCTATTCCCCACTCCCTACCTCCCTCACTCCCCCACTCCCCCCTCCTCTCTATTCCCCTTCCTCCCCCACCTCACCTCCCGCATTCCCCCCCCACCCCTCCCTCCCTACTCCTCAATTCTTGCGCTTTCCCTCCTCACCTCCCCAGGATCTATTAGCTTCAGAAAGTATTCCCTTCACTTTTTCCACATTTTGTTACGTTACAGCCTTATTCTAAAATGGATTAAATTCATTTTTTTAATCATTAATCTGCACACAATACACCATAATAAAAAAGCAAAAACAGGAGCTTAGAAATTTTTGCAAAGTAATTAAAAATAAATAATTGTAATATCACTTTACATAAGTATTCAGACCCTTTCCTCAGTACTTTGTTGAGGCACCTTTGGCAGCGATTACAGCCTCAAGTCTTCTTGGGTATGATGCTACAAGCTTGGCACACCTGTATTTAGGTCATTTCTCTCAGTCTTCTCTGCAGATCCTCTCAAGCTCTGTCAGGTTGGATAGGGAGCGTTGAAGCACAGCTATTTTCACGTCCCTTCAGAGATGTTCGATCGGGTTCAAGTCCAGGCTCTGGCTGGGCCAATCAAGGACATTCACAGACTTGTCACAAAGGCATTCCTGCATTGTCTTGGCTGTGTCCTTAGGGTCGTTGTCCTGTGGGCAGGTGAATCTCCACACAAGGCTGAGGTCCTGAATGATCTGGAGCATGTTTTCATCAAGGATCTCTCTGTGCTTTGCTCCGTTCATCTTTCCCTCGATCCTGACTAGTCTCCCAGAATCTTGTTTCTCATGCCTTTTGGCAAACTCCAAGTGGGCTGCCATGTGCCTTTTACTGAGTAGTGGCTTCCGTCTGGCCACTCTAACATAAAGACCTGATTGGTGGAGTGCTGCAGATATAGTTGTCCTTCAGGAAGGTTCTCCCAACTCAACAGAGGAACTCTGGAGCTCTGTCAGAGGGACCATCGGATTCTTGGTCACCTCTCTGACCAGGGCCCTTCTCTCCCGATTGCTCAGTTTGGCCGTGCAGCCAGTTTGATGAAGAGTCCTGGTGGTACCAAAGTTCTTCCATTTAATAATGACGGAGGCCACTGTGCTCTTCGGGACCTGCAATGCTGCAGAAATTGTTTTATACCCTTCCCCAGATCTGTGTCTTGACACAATCCTGTCTCGGAGGTCTACAGACAATTCCTTCATCTTCATAGCTTGGTTTTTGCCCTGACATGCACTGTCAACTGTGGGATCTTATATAGACAGTTGTGTGCCTTTTCAAATCATGTCCAATCAATTTAATTTTGCACTGGTGGACTCCAATCAAGTTGTAGAAACATCTCAAGGATAATCAATGGAAACAGGGTGAACCTAAGCTCAATTTTGAGTGTCATCGAAAAGGGTCTGAATACTTCACATTGTGAGTAAGGTGGACCAAAAATTGTAGTGCTATCGTGTACCGTTTTTGCACAAATAGAAGTACAACACCAACCTGCAAACAAACAAAATGAGAGTTTTGGTAATATTCCAAGTGGAACCCAGTGGGCCCCGTCCCCCAATGCAATAATGCACCACTCGACCATTCCCCTAATGCAACCCGTTTCCACCACTCACCCATTCCCCCAACGTAATCTGTTCTCCCAACGCAAAAATCCACCACTCACCCATTGCAACCTGCTCCCCAATGTAAGATTCCGCCACTCACCCGTTGTGTCCCTGTCACATGGGAGGCTTAGTCCCCCAACGCAACCCATTCCCCAATGTAAGATTCCACCACTCACCCGTTCCCCCAACGCAACCTGTTCCTCAATGCAATATTCCACCTCTCTCCCATAGCCCCCAACTGTGCAGGTCATTTTAAACATTAAAAAAAAATGCAGTTGCACTAAGAATTGATGTGATGCAGGTGCCATATTTTGTTATCAAAGTCTAATTATTAAACTTTGCTGTGCTGGGTTAGGCTGGAAGTTTCTTCCCCTTTGTTATCCAAATCTAATCATTTTACTTCGGAGTCACGTGAGTGACTACGTGAAGAAGGGCCGTATATCTGCGTGCACGTCATTACGTCTGAACGCAACGCGCGACGGACTCGCAGAGGCACTGCGTCCTCCCAGGCCGTTAGGATGGGCAGGTAAGGAAAGTTGAATCACTTACCTGCGTTCTTTCGGGCTTGAAATGTTTTGTATTTTCAGGGCCCAGATGTCGAGGAGACGGTTCGCGGGGAAGTCGGCTGCCGAAGACCGCAGCATTTCCAAGTAGCGGGCAACGGTGTTTCCCGACATTTAGCGCCGGCAGCTGAACCGGCAGGAGACTTGTTGCAGGAGGAGAGCTCCGTTGGTGGTCCTGCAGTACGGGAAAATCCACCCGCCAGTCAAACAACCCGTTGACTCAGAAGAGTCCGGGGAGGGAAAGGGATACCCTCCCTCAACGGAAAGCGTCTGAGGACGACTCTCCCACATAGGAGCAACTTTTTGGAGAAGTTGCTCCAACAATGACCTGCTCTAAGGAGAGAGCTGTGTCAGCCCGGGACCTACAGCAACAGGCAGTACCGGGAGCCTCGCATAATGGGGCAACCCAATGTCTTCCCCATTGGAGGGGGAAGTACATATGGAAGAAACCACTCTGAATCAGAGTACAAAAGCAAGGGGGGGGGGGGGGAACCGTTCCCAGGGACAAGCAGAAGAAAGGAAGTAAGTAAGTAACTTTTACTTATATAGCACTGTTTAAGTTAACTTGCACCAAAGAGCTTTACATAAAATAAATAATAAGCACAAAAGAAAAGAAATACTTCTGCAATCATCCAGGTTCCACTGGGTGCTTCCCTGGATAAAGATCTAGAAAATGTCTCCTGCTCTGAGGAGAGGAGCATTCACGGTCAGTTTCAGTCTGGCCCAAAACAAGAATCTCATTTAGGCCCGCTGAAGGGGCCATGTCAGCGCAGGTATCCTCAGGGGCCTGCGGCAGCACCTGTTTTCAGGGCTACCTACAAATCTCACTCTCAATGGAGGGGAGTGTGAGTGATCAGTAGGTAACTGATCTTGAATTACAATACTATACAATACCATTTATTTGTCATTTGAACCTCACATAATGTTCAAACGAAATTTGGTTTCGAGATCAGTAGGTAACTGATCTCGAATTAAAGTATGAACATACTGAAGCACATGCATATGGCCTCAAGAGACAGCAGTTGGCAGAATATCCGCACAAATGCCGGCAAGGGAACAGCGCTATCAGGGTGACTTTGGAGAAACCAGCCGCCGAATCCTCTCTTCAGGTAAGACCAGAAGAAGGAAGCAAAAGCTGACGGACCAATCAAGGTACCAACGACAAGCAAACTTCATCAGTAGGCGACAACACACCCCACACCTCCATAGGGGATAAGCGGTTCACTGAAGCCGGTGGTAGCTTGAAAGCTGGGCACGGAAATATGATCAGAGTCGTCTTTCAAGGCAGAATCAGAATTATGGCCATAATTGTCCGACAAGGCAGGCTCAGTATGATAAGGTTTTCAGACCAAGACCCAAGCAGAGGTCAGGAGAAACATGGAATCCACACTCCCTACCAGTCCTACTCCCAATCAAGGAGAGAAAAGGAACCCGCATCAGGGGCCTTTGGGCTTACCACAAGACCACCGGTAGCCATGGAGGTAGGTGAGTCTGGATTTACTGAAACAAGGGATTGTGGACCAGTTACATGTTGGTAATTTTACTCTTGTGTTTTTGTTCAAAATGACAATAACATGAATTTCAGATCTGGTGTTAAAAAACAGATGACAACATGTTATTATTTTTTACTGCACAACATACATAGGTTCCAAGCAGACTTGGAACTCGGACCGGAATTGTCTTCAAGGCAGGCCCAGTATTTTGGGCAGGATTGCCTTCCAGGACAGGTGACAGGTGGAGGATGTCACTTCATCCAGGTTTAACTCATTTGTGCAGTACAGACCTTTAGAAACAGCAATTTTTTGTTACGGTCTAACTACTGTTTTATAGGAGCTTCCTATAAAATTGTCACATGGCATGCATCGACCTCAAAG
Source organism: Amblyraja radiata (assembly GCF_010909765.2). Classification (NCBI taxonomy): domain Eukaryota; kingdom Metazoa; phylum Chordata; class Chondrichthyes; order Rajiformes; family Rajidae; genus Amblyraja; species Amblyraja radiata. The sequence continues at coordinate 98,687,899 of NC_045960.1, forward strand.
ATGCATACTATTCGGTGTCTATTCATTAAGAACAGGAGATATTTGAAGTTTAACTGGATGGCATGGCTCTGCCAAATGGGTTGACATCAGCTCCTAGACTATTGACTAAACTACGGAAACCAATTCTGGGACTGCAAATGTCTCAAAACCACATAGTAATGGCATATTTGGAGGACATTTTCATTTTGGAGTCATCAAGAAATGGCAGAAGCATCAGTCAAGCAAACCAAAACCCTGTTTGAAAGAATTGGTTACTTCATCCATCCAGTTAAATCAAAATTAACACCTACAAGGGTAATTGATTACCTAGAAAAACAGTAAATATGTTGGTGACTTACCTAGGGGCAAACGACAATATTAATTAAGCCTGCAATGACCTGAGAGTCAAATTCTAGCCATCTATCAGGCAAACAGCGAGTGTAATTGGCAAATAGTAGCTGCATTCCCAGCAGTACGGGCCTTTGCATTACCAGAACTTACATCAAGCAAAGGAACGAACACTCAGATTCCATGCAGGCCGAATTGGCAAACTATGGATTGCCAGCAGAGGCCATTGTTGAATAACTATGGTGGATAACGAATGGGAGACAGCTCAGGGAAATTTTGCTCGAAAGCCATCGAGGGTTCTTCAGAACTATGCAAGCGGCAAGGATGGGGAGACACCAACACAGTCTAAAGCTGTGGGGGCAGATGGAATGAGCAGGAGTCTGTAATTCCCCAACACATGGAATCAATTACCCAGAATTGTTGGGGGCACAATATGGACTCAAGGTTCTCTGTAGCGATATGCAACCGGTGCTTGTTCAAATTCAGATTGATAACACCACTGCGGTGGCATATATCCACTAACAAGGGTGGGGTAAAATCTGTATCTTTCGACAGATTGTCGAAACTCATTTGGCACTGGTGTATCGAGAGGAATATTTGGGAAATCTACGAGGTAGATATAACACGGTGACAGATGCTGGATCATGAATGTTTAATAACAACACAAAATGGATGTTGAATCAGACAGTATTTAACAAAATAACTACACGATTTGGCATACCAGATGTTGATCCGTTTGCATCTGGACTAACCATTAGTTACCCAGATATGTGTCCTGCGAGCTGGATCCAGGAGCAAGGCAGTGGAAACTTTCTCCCTCAATTGGGGAGGAATGTTGATGTATGCTTTCCGCCAATTTGTCTCACAAACCGATGCTTGACCAAAATCAAGCAAGACTAAGCCACAGGCATATTGGTAGTGCCAGATTGGCCTACTCAAGCCTGGTCCCCAAAAATTTTGGGAATTATAGTCCAGCCAGTAATGGCTGTACCCAAGAGCAGGGACCTCCTAGTGAACCCAGTTACAGGGAGCAATCATCCACTACATGAACGTATAACTTGTTGGTCTGCAGATTCTGAGGAGGCCATTTCAAGGCATAGGACTGTCCGAACAAATACAACACAGTTCGGATAACGGATGTCTTGGAGTTCCTATCAACTGTACTATAACTATAAACTAAGTTATAGTGCATCTATAGTGCCAGAGGCGCACTCTCCTCCAATCTGATGCCGGAAGCAGGGCACAGTTCGATAGGAAAGCACCCCTTTGCAACAAAATTCATGAAGGGAATTTACAATTTAAGACCTCCAAGGCCAAGGTACACTGACACATGGGATGTGAGCGTGGTACAAACCCTACTTTGACAGTGGGGACCGCCTATAACTAACCCTGAAGGTGGTATGCTGACAAAGAGTCCAGTCACTGCAAAAGCTACGGTTGGACTACATGACCACCAATATGAACAACATAACATTCCTAATCAGGAACCTGATAAAACAGAGCAGGCCAGGAATGCCAGGGATGGAGATCCAGTTCTTGGCATATCCAGAGGACCAACGGTTGTGTGGGTGGTAACATACTAACACCACTATCTGAGAGTTACGGAGAACCTCAGAGGCTCAGAACAATCGGTCCTCATCATTTTTTAAAAACCACACCAAAAGGTGTCAACTCAAACCATCTCCAGATGGTCAAAAGGGGTAAGGGCGGTAGCAGGAGTAAACATTTATATGGTTAAATCTCACTCCACCAGGGCTGCATCTACGTCGGCAGGAAGAGCTATGGACATGCCCCTTGACGACATCCTAGTGGCTGCAGGATGGACGAATGAAATAACGGTCCACCGGTTTTATAACAAACCCATAACCGGACTGGGGGTGTTTGCACATACCATTTTAAGTTCTGTCCCTTAGTTTCCCCCCCAAGGTTGGGAGCGGTAACTTTAAAAAAAAACTTTTCTTTCATTTAAAGCATCAGTTTCTTTACTTAACTACGTAATGTCTGAATGCTTTAATGATTACACGCATCCATGGTCAATCCACTCAGTCTGTGACGCCTGGATTCGTAACCGGCGTAAAATCACAGAGCTTTGAAATCTTCACGTAGTCACTCACGTGACTCCGAAGTAAAATAGTAAGATTAAACGAGAACTTACCAGTTTGAAGTTTGATCTTGATTTTATGAGGAGTTACGATGAGCGATTACGTGCCCACCGCTCCCACCCTCATATTATCAAGGTCATATGGAAGTTCTAGTTTCTTCACAATCTTACTATTCTCAGGTCTTCTTTTTATCTGTGATTTAACACCGCTGCTTTGAAGCTTGACGCGCATGCAGACGGACGGCCCTTCTTCACGTAATCGCTCATCGTAACTCCTCATAAAATCAAGATCAAACTTCAAACTGGTAAGTTCTCGTTTAATCTTACTATTAAACTTTGCTGTGCTTGGTTAGGCTGGCAGATTCTTTCCCTGAAGGACATTTGCTGTGAAGGACTCAGTGTTCTGAGAGACATTGTAGCCAGTAGGGCGTTGTGACATCATAACTCGCTAACTACCAGTGCAGTTTTGAAGAAATCCGACTTTTAAATTTCACTTTACAACTTTGAAATCTCCCCTACTACGCAGCAGAGATCCCATTGTGATATCATTTTCGGTTTTTGGAATGTTCACAGCACCTTGTGTAAATGAGATCCCATTGTGATTGGACGACTGTGAGATGGCATTGTAACATCATTACTGGAAGCTGCTGGAAGAAGGCAGTTGTTTTTTCAAAGTTGGCTTTTTTTAAACTTTAAATATCAATAACGTGAAATATAGCATCTGATCTGAAGGGAGCCTGATTATCGCGACGATGGGAAAAATCTGAGTAAGATTCTGCAAAAATTTCAGCGCTACCGATAGCATTTTGGTGAACATACAAAAACACACACACATACGAACACATATACACACACACACACAAGAAGAGATTTTTAGTAATATAGAGATATGGACTTCAGGGTTAACATTTCTTATACAAAGGGTGGTGAACTGCGGAAGGAGATTGTTGAGGCAGGTACTATCGCAATGTTTAAGAAACATGGATAGGACATATTTAGAGGGATATGGGCCAAATGCAGGAAGGTGGGACTTATGTAGTTGGGACATGTTGGCCGGTGTGGGCAAGTTGGGCCAAAGGGCTTGTTTCCATGCTGTAAGACTCCGTGACCCTATCAGAATGAATTTAGCCAGGAAAGGGAGATTTGTTTAAAAGGATAAGCTTCTACTCCATTGACAAAAAATCTTGGAACTTTGGGCTTGGCAACGATTCAAGGAAGTGAAAAACAGTTCTGTTAATAACTGTATTCATCAAGAGTCCAAAGGATAATGTTGTCCAGCTATAATCACTTCCATTTTTTATTCTCTGATTTTATCTATTATTTCAGCAATGATAAATTCTGATAGAATTTTGCTCTGACACCAGGATACTTTACTACGACTGAATAAGTTATTACTGTTCAAAGCAGTTGAGTGCTCTTTTGCATAATGATTTCAGATTTGCATATATGCGAGACATTCATCACTGGGTTCTGTGTGGAATTTACTCTGTTGTGCCAGGAAGGCTATAGAATCACGTTTTTTAAAGCTTGCACTGTTTGAAGATTCTAGTTCATGTCAGTGGGCCACAGCCTGCTGATCTGTAGTTGTCGGTCCTGTGTAGATGAAGCAGCTGATTAGAGTCCAGATCAACGTGCTCTGGACCTTCGTTGCTGCCCATTGTAACATGGAAGCAGGTCATGTGCTGGAGATTAGATGCTGATTCATCAGTCCTCCCATCCTGCCTCTAGACAGAGTTCAGTCATACTGAGCAGCAGGCAGGGGCACTTCACACTCTGTTTCTCAACTATTACATTACCCAAGTGTTTTTGTTTATATTTTACATAGTTTTGGAGATACTATTGCAATGATGAAAATGCATTATGCAAGCAGTTGGATAGGAAGGGAGTAGAGGCATGCGGCATAATGTGGCAAATGGAATGAGCAATCCAATGGCAGTACCACACACAATTGTCACACCAGAGTAGAAGAAATCCGGAACTCTGCACCTGAGAATTTTTACTGAGGCACAACGGCGCAAGATGGTTGGCCCTTGCAAGAAAACGTTATTGGGGATGGGTAGCCAAGGCTAATGGAGCTGAGGAGAAGAACTGCCATAGCCTAATAGAAGCAACTTCAAGCAAAGGGCTACTGGAAGATCTCAGCAGTTAAGGCAGAAAAAGATGGGCGAATGACATTCTCATTCCCGACATGCTGAGTTCCTCCAGCAGTTTATTTCTTGCTCAAGATTCCAGCAGCTGCAGTCGCTTGTGTCCCCTCTGAATCAATATTAAAGGGTCTGACTAGTTTACAATGTTCCTATGTTGTTTTTGCCCCATAGATCAGCTGATATTTCACAGAGTCATCAGTTTCCACATTTGGTGTTAAATGCCACCGTTTTTTTTCAGCATTTCTTGCTGCCATTGGGTGTAATGTCAAAACAAGCCAATTAATACAGATCAATATTCCTTTAGAGAACCTGAAGAAGGGTTTCGGCCTGAAACGTTACCTATTTCCTTCGCTCCATAGATGCTGCTGCACCCGTTGAGTTTCTACAGCACTTTTGTCTACCTTCGATTTTCCAGCATCTGCAGTTCCTTCTTAAACAAATTCCTTTAGAGCCTAGTGTGTGACCAACTAGAAGAAAGAGTTATGATGACTGATGATAGGAGATGCACAAACCGCCAACTTGGAACATGGATTGACAGTGCCAACTCTACATACCAGAGAAGTCCACTACTAAAAGTGTGCCTTCCATCACATAATGGAGCATACAAAATGTACAAATCAGAGAAGCCTCTCACAGCAGATGTAAAATTACTACCAATCCAGGTAATCCCAAAGACACCTTTGTTGTAGGTTAGTTTGCACTATCCACCCACAACCCAGCTGTTATCAGGCAAATGAACCATCCTATCACCAGCTAGAGAGCAGATGCTTGAAAAATCGAAGGTAGACATAAATGCTGGAGAAACTCAGCTGGTGGGGTAGCATCTATGGAACGAAGGAACAGGTGACGTTTCAGGTCGAGACCGCTCTTCAGACTGAAAAGACACCTTTTCCTTCGTTCCATAGATGCTGCCTCACCCGCTGAGTTTCTCCAGCATTTTTGTCTACCTTTTAGAACAGGGTCAGTATGCTGGTTTCCTGAGGGAATATTTATCCCATAGCCAATCATGAAAAACAGACAATTAAAATATTTTCAAATGTGTAATTGATTATAGAGTGAATTGTTTATAGAGTGATTTGGGAGCTCCTGAGGTCACAAATATTCATTTTTCTTAGGCCCCCTTCAGTCATGGCTGACCATGGGTGTCTCCAGTGTGCTATCTGGTGCACATACAGCCACCCCACGGTCCTTGACAGAACTGGGTCAGGATCCAGTGGCATGGAGTCCAAGGCTCCATTGATTTCAGTTCAGCTTTCATTACCATTGTCCCCACCAGACTTGCTGAGAAGCTGCTGGAACTGGGGCTGAACACTCCCCTGTGTCCCTGGGTCCGGGACTTTCTCACCGCCAGGCCCCAGGTGCTCAAGATGGGGAGGCATACCTCCAACACCCTCACCCTGAACACAGGATACCCCCAGGGTTGCGTCCTGAGCCCCCTACTGTACTCCCTGTACACACATGACTGTGTGGCCAGATTCAGCTCTAACTCCATCATCAAGTTTGCTGATGACACTGTGGTGGTGGGCCTGATCTCCGATAACGATGAGAAGGCCTACCGGGAGGAGGTGGCTTATCTGGCACTCTGGTGTCAGGATAACAGCCTCCTCCTGAATGTCACAAAAACTAAGGAGTTGATTGTGGACTTTAGAAGGGCTCAACATCCGAGGACATACACGCCACTCGAGATATATGGGACTACTGTGGATAGGGTGTCCACATCACAGAGGATCTGACATGGACAACACACACTGCTGCACTGGTGAGTAAGGCAAGGCAGTGCCTTTACCACCTCAGGCAGCTGAGGAAATTCAGAGTCTCTCTGAGGATCCTTCAGCGCTTCTACTCTGGGGTTGTAGAAAGCATCTTGTCCGGCAACATCTCAATTTGGTTTGGGAACAGCTCAGCCCAGGATAGGAAGGCTCTGCAGAGAGTGGTGCGCTCGGCCGAACGCACTATGGGAACTGCATTCACCCCCCCTATAGAACCTATACACCAGGAGGTGCAGATCCAGAACCAGCAACATAACGGGGTACCCCTAGCACCCCAGCAACGGACTGTTCCAGCTGCTGTGGTCAGGCAAGGGCCTCCGCTGTCACGTGATGAAAACAGAGAAGATGAGACAGAGTTTTTTCCCACAGGCCATCAGGACTGTAAACTCTTATCTCACCAGGGACTAATTTACTTTTGTGTTGTGTCTTTTTAATTTTTTTTTCTAAAATGTAAATACTGCTTCTGTTCCATTCTGTTCTGTTGTTTTTGCATAATCCGCAGGCATTGCCACTTTCATTTCACTGCAGATCTTGTATGTGTATGTGACAAATAAAGTTGATTTGATTTGACTTGACTTGACTTGATGACCGGAGACCCTTTTCTGCTGCAGCCTTCATCCACCTTCCCAGCCGTTGTGACGCTCCACTAAAGTCATCATCCTCCGCCTGTTCCATCGTTGAGGTCTTGGTTGGATTGCTCCCTGTCAGAGACCTCCCCCTCGACATTACCGCCATGGGTGGCCCTACTGGGAGCATAGCTCCAGACTGCATCGCTCTCAGGATCTCAGGTCCACACAAGCTTCTCGACCACGACAAGGTGACAATCCACGTAGAATTCACTGTGGTAATGTAAATCTTTCTTTCATCTCTCATGTAAGAACATACAAATATAAATTTATAACCAAAAGGACGAAGTATAGATTTGAAACACAAATCTGCTTTGGCTGATTGCTGTAATTGGTGTGCCTGTATTAAATGGAAAGCAACCACTGACCCCTGGGAGGAGACGTAGTTCATTGTTTCTCCAAAACATTACTGAGAAGTCTGATTTGCACAAGACCTTATGGGAATCCAGCAGGAGTACCTTGTACTCCAACATCAATGGCAAAATGAATCAGTGGGAATGGAAGAGGAAACAGAGCCTCCTTGTTTCAGCTCTGATCGAACACTTGTCCACGTTGCAACTCCATTTTTTTGTCACTCTTTGTCATCCCTGGCTAGGACAGCATTTATTGTCCATTCCTAATTGTCCTTGAGAATGTAGCACTGGTCCACTGACTTGAACCTTTGCATGGTCTCACCACAAATTTGATACGACTTTGATATCAAGTTGTATGTCAAATAAGGAAAAAAATACTTATAAGTAAAATGCAACCTGAAAAAAAGGACACTGGCAGCTCACATCGCTCCCAAAACATTTTCATGTGTTTCTCAATCCTGTTTCTTTTACTGTATCAGTTCAAATTATATTTACGAAAACGGTGGCTGCCATAATCATTGGCTGGGGGACAATTTAAAGACTACTACAACATGTTTCCAGTCATTACTGTTTATTACTATATTGCACTATAAACCCACTGACTCCCATGGCTATCTGGACTACACTTCTTCCCACCCAGCTTCCTGTAAGGACTCCATCCCCTACTCCCAATTCCTCCGTCTACGCCGCATCTGCTCCCAGGATGAGGCGTTCCTCACCAGGGCATCTGAAATGTCCTCATTCTTCAGGGAACGGGGGTTCCCCTCCTCCACCGTAGATGAGGCTCGCACCAGGGTCTCTTCAATACCCCGCAACACTGCTCTCTCTCCCCATCCCCGCACTCGCAACAAGGGCAGAGTCCCCCTAGTCCTCACCTTTCACCTCACCAGCCGTCACATACAACAAGTAATCCTCCGTCAGTTTCGCCACCTCCAACGTGACCCCACCACTCGCCACATCTTCCCATCTCCCCCCATGTCTGCCTTCCGCAAAGACCGCTCCCTCCGCAACTCCCTTGTCAATTCGTCCCTTCCCTCCCATACCACCCCCTCCCCGGGCACTTTCCGTTGCAACCGCAAGATATGCAACACCTGTCCCTTTACCTCCCCCCTCGACTCCATTCAAGGACCCAAGCAGTCGTTCCAGGTGCGACAGAGGTTCACCTGTATCTCCTCCTACCTCATCTACTGCATCCGCTGCTCTAGATGTCAGCTGATCTACATCGTTGAGACTAAGCGGAGGTTGGGTGATCGTTTCGCCGGAAACCTCCGCTCGGTCCGCAATAACCAACCTGACCGCCCGGTGGCTCAGCACTTCAACTCCCCCTCCCACTCCCCGTCCGACCTCTCTGTCCTGGGTCTCCTCCATTGCCAGAGTGAGCAACACTGGAAATTGGAGGAACAGCACCTCATATTCCGCTTGGGGAGTCTGCATCCTGCGGGCATGAACATTGAATTCTCCCCTTCCTCAGCCCTCGGTCTGTCTCCTCCCATCCCTCAGCCCTCGGTCTGTCTCCACCTCCTTTTTCCTTCCTTCTCCCCGCCACCCCCTATCAGTCTGAAGAAGGGTTTCGGCCTGATACGTTGCCTATTTCCTTCGCTCCATAGATGCTGCTGCACCCGCTGAGTTTCTCCAGCATTTTTGTGTACCACTGTTTATTATAACATGTTTTTGCTTTGCCTGAACAGCATTTAAAGAAATATTGGACATTTATTTCTGATGTGATTGTAAGAGTGTCTGTACACAATAGGAATACATTATCCGAACATTAATGCCCATTGAATAAGACGAGAGACACTCCAGAATGTTCTGCTTTCAACATTGGGCTTCATTCACTTAGCCTTTGAAAACCTTTGAAAACCAGACATTGCAAAAATAGGCTACACATTCTGAGTTAGAAAACTGTTTGGTCCATATGTCAGGGCGACATATCAGTGTAATATAAAGGATGACTGTTAGTGTCATCCTTTAAGCTGCATCTTCTTTTAATAGGATTCAAATATCTTAAAATCTTGTTGGTTGCTTCCAACACGGCTGGCAGGGCAGTAGCATCTGACTTCAAAATGGTCATAGTTCATCTATACACACAAGCCTATTGAAATTTAACCATCCTGTAACAGGCATGAGTATAGGAAACGAATGTTGATGTATTGGTTAGTAACCCAGCTTGTTGTTCTAGAATTATTACACATCTATGTTTCACTAATCGGGTCTACGAGGCTTCTGAGGCCCTGATCCCGCAGCATAGTATGATGTATCATTTCACTTTGTGTTTGCTGGACAAGAATTTAATATTTATTCCAGTAATATACAAATGAGTTTGGTTGTCCATCCAACCCTTGTGTGGCACCAATTTTAGAGATTGATGGAATTAAGCGAATATATTTCTGTTCAAGGGAGTTGTAAACTGTAGTTTACAAAGATTAGTTAATCACGAAAAGATGCAGTGAAGTATTTAGGAGAAACCTCTTTATTCTAACAATGGCAGAAATATGGAACTTACTACCATTATTCTTAGTGAACGCAAAGCAAATAGATGAAGCAAAGAGGATAGATGCATTCATATATACTACGATAGACACAGGGTAAGATTGGTGGGAAGTGGTTTATCTACAATACACACATTGGCAAGTCATTCTGTTGTAAATTCCAGGTAATTTCTGCAATATGAAGCTTGGGGGTTATTGTTTATTGTTTCTTTCTGTTCCCTCAGCAACAACTTTCATTTCCAGTAAGACATTTTGCAGGGAGTGGACTATGTAGTTCACTCAGAACAAAAGAAAACAAGCACTATATGCAAGATTTCCTTCTATTAGGAGAACAGGAATTGGCAATTTTCATGATAATTTCTGGAATAAGTGGATTTGAAAGTGATTTTTCAAGTCTGATATACTAGATGCCAATCACAGGACCAGCAACAATCAACTATTAATGTATTCTTGTGGGCCCAGGAGGTATTTGTGCTCTAAAAAGGACTGGAGTTCATTAATACAGTTGGGAATGTGCAATTTGCAGAAAATGACTCAAATAATACAAAGGGTCAGAGATTCTTTCTGACTCAAAAGAACGTACCTTTAAAATAGAGATGCGGAGGAATTTATTTTAAAAAGAGGGTGGTGAATCTATGAAATTCATTCCCACAGATGGTGGTGGAGGACAAGTGGGCATTTTAAAAATGGAGAGGTTCTGCATTAGTAAGGGCATCAAAGGTTATGGGGAGCTTTGAAGGAGAATGGCTTTGCGAGGGAAAAATAGATCAAATGGCGGAGCAGACTTGATGGGCCAATGGCCTAATTCTATTCCTATATCTAATGGTCTTACATTCAGTTCCAGGCACACAACTGTTCAATGAGTGCTCTTAAGACCAAAATGCTTGCAGCAGGCACAAGAATAAGCATTAGATCCACTTAATATCTCAGGCTGCATCCTAGTGCCTGCTGAACATTTGCCTACAGCTCACTCCATGGAAGTCTGCCCACTTGCTATGCTGGCAATGAACGCAACTCAAAGTGCCAAGAGAGGAGTGAGCTGCAACAAGGGTGGAGGTAGTGGCAATAGGGAGCTTCAAATGAAAATGCACACGGATAGGAATAGTTTCAAAGGATATGGGCCAAGCACGGGCAAATAGGATTAGCTTGGATGGGGCATCTTGTTCAGCATCGACGAGTTAAGCCAAAGGGCATGTTTCCGTGCATGACCTTTATGACCTTGACGCTATCTAAGTGACTGAAGTGGAGGAGAACTCCAACTATTCCTGACTCGTTAAATTTATGTTTATTTTTCGGCATGTTCTAAATGCCAATGGCCTAATTCTACTCCTATATCTCATGGTCTTACATTCAGTTCCAGGCACACAAGTGTTCAATGAGCGCTCTTAAGACCAATAGGCTTACAGCAGGCCCAAAAATGGGCATTAGATCCACATAATATCGCAGGCTGCCTCCCAGTGCCTGCTGCCTACAGCTCACTCCATGGAAGTCTGTCCACCTACTGTGCTGACAATGAACGTAATCTGAATATTAGCCACAGAAATGAGTTCACAAACAAGTACAAGCCCTTAATTTATCCAACTCCCTGCACCAGTGGACCTGAGGCAAGTATTAGGACCTTCATCTGCCATCTTAAAAGCCCCTTCTTTGGTCTCCCACGGTCTGGGGCCTCGGGCCTTCCGTTGACGGCACAATCTTGACTGCTTGTTTTTCCCCCTCCCCCGACAACAGTCTGAAGAAGGGTCTCGACCCATTCCTTATCTCCAGTGATGCTGCCTGTTCCGCTGAGTTACTCCAGCATTTTGTGTCTACCAACGTTATGATAGATGCCAAAATTGCTGGAGTAACTCAGCGGGTGAGGCAACATCTATGGAGAGAAGGATTGGGTGACATTTCGGGTCGAGACCCTTCTTCAGACTGTTGTCGGGGGAGGGGGAAAAACAAAGATAGAAAGTGGGCGGAGGCAGTGGGACTAGTAGGGGAACTGGGAAGGAGGAGGGGAGGGAGAGAGAAAGTAAGGACTATCTGAAATTAGAGAAGTCAATCATACTGCTGGGGTGTAAACTACCCAAGCGAAATATGAGGTGCTGTTCCTCCAATTTGCATTGGGTCTCACTCTGACAAGAGGAGGCCCAGGACAGAAAGGTCAGATAGGGAATGGGAGGGGGAGTTGAAGTGCTGAGCAACCGGGAGATCAGGTAGGTTACGATGGACTGAGCGGAGGTATTCAGTGAAACGATCGCCGAGCCTGCGCGTGATCTCACCGATGTAGACAAGTTGACACCTGGAACACCGGATACAGTAGATGAGGTTGGAGGAGGTGCAAGTGAAACTCTGCCTCATGTGGAAAGACTGATTGGGTCCTTGGATGGAGTCCAGGGGGGAGGTAAAGGGACAGGTGTTGCATTTCCTGCGGTTGGAAGGGAAAGTGCCCGGAGAGGGGGTGGTCTGGGTGGGAAGGGACAAATTGACCAGGGAGTTACAGAGGAAATGGTCTCTGCAGAAAGCAGAAAGGGGTGGAGATGGGAAGATGTGGCCAGTAGTGGGATCCCGTTGGAGGTGGCGAAAATGTTGGAGGATTATATGCTGTATGGGATGGGGTGGCTGTATGGCTGATGGGGTGGAAGGTGAGGATAAGGGGTCTCTGTCTTTGTTACTAATAGGGGAACGGGGAGTGAGAGCGGAGCTGTGGGATATCGAGGAGATCCTAGTGAGATCCTCATCTATAATGGAAGAGGGGAATCCCCATCCCCATAGATAATATATATAAGCATCTGGATAAACAGGGTCTGATTAGGAACAGTCAACATGGATTTGTGCCTGGAAGGTCATGTTTGACTAATCTTCTTGAATTTTTTGAAGAGGTTACTAGGGAAATTGACGAGGGTAAAGCAGTGGATGTTGTCTATATGGACTTTAGTAAGGCCTTTGACAGGGGTCCTCATGGAAGGTTGGTTAAGAAGGTTAAACTGTTGGGTATAAATACAGGAATAGCAAGATGGATTCAGCAGTGGCTGAATGGGAGAAGCCAGAGGGTAATGGTGGATGGCTGTTTGTCGGGTTGGAGGCAGGTGACTAGTGGGGTGCCTCAGGGATCTGTGTTGGGTCCTTTGTTGTTTGTCATGTACATCAATGATCTGGATGAAGGGGTGGTAAATTGGATTAGTAAGTATGCAGATGATACCAAGATAGGGGGTGTTGTGGATAATGAAGAGGATTTCCAAAGTCTACAGAGTGATTTAGGCCATTTGGAAAAATGGGCTGAAAGATGGCAGATGGAGTTTAATGCTGATAAATGTGAGGTGTTACACCTTGGCAGGACAAATCAAAATAGGACGTACATGATAAATGGTAGGGAATTGAAGAATACAGTTGAACAGAGGGATCTGGGAATAACCGTGCATAGTTCCTTGAAGGTGGAATCTCATATAGATAGGGTGGTAAAGAAAGCTTTTGGTATGCTAGCCTTTATAAATCAGAGCATTGAGTATAGAAGCTGGGATGTAATGTTAAAATTGTACAAGGCATTGGTGAGACCAAATCTGGAGTATGGTGTACAATTTTGGTCGCCCAATTATAGGAAAGATGTCAACAAAATAGAGAGAGTACAGAGGAGATTTACTAGAATGTTGCCTGGGTTTCAACAACTAAGTTACAGAGATAGGTTGAATAAGTTAGGTCTTTATTCTCTGGAGCGCAGAAGGTCAAGGGGGGACTTGATAGAGGTCTTTAAAATGATGAGAGGGATAGACAGAGTTGATGTGATCAAGCTTTTCCCTTTGAGAATAGGGAAGATTCAAACAAGAGGACATGACTTCAGAATTAAGGGACAGAAGTTTAGGGGTAACATGAGGGGGAACTTCTTTACTCAGAGAGTGGTAGCGGTGTGGAATGAGCTTCCAGTGGAAGTGGTGGCGGCAGGTTCGTTGGTATAATTTAAAAATAAATTGGATAGGCATATGGATGAGAAGGGAATGGAGGGTTATGGTATGAGTGCAGGCAGGTGGGACTAAGGGAAAAAAGTTGTTCGGCACGGACTTGTAGGGCCGAGATGGCCTGTTTCCATGCTGTAATTGTTATATGGTTATATGGTTATTCCCTAAAGAATGTGGACATCTCTGATGCCCCAGTATGGAACACCTCATCTTAGAAACATAGAAACATAGAAATTAGGTGCAGGAGTAGGCCATTCGGCCCTTCGAGCCTGCACCGCCATTCAATATGATCATGGCTGATCATCCAACTCAGTATCCCGTACCTGCCTTCTCTCCATACCCTCTGATCCCCTTAGCCACAAGGGCCACATCTAACTCCCTCTTAAATATAGCCAATGAACTGGCCTCGACTACCCTCTGTGGCAGGGAGTTCCAGAGATTCACCACTCTCCGTGTGAAAAAAGGATTTAAAGGATTTCCCCCTTATCCTTAAGCTGTGACCCCTTGTCCTGGACTTCCCCAACATCGGGAGCAATCTTCCTGCATCTAGCCTGTCCAACCCCTTAAGAATTTTGTAAGTTTCTATAAGATCCCCTCTCAATCTCCTAAATTCTAGAGAGTATAAACCAAGTCTATCCAGTCTTTCTTCATAAGACAGTCCTGACATCCCAGCAATCAGTCTGGTGAACCTTCTCTGCACTCCCTCTATGGCAATAATGTCCTTCCTCAGATTTGGAGACCAAAATTGTACGCAATACTCCAGGTGTGGTCTCACCAAGACCCTGTACAACTGCAGTAGAACCTCCCTGCTCCTATAGTCAAATCCTTTTGCTATGAAAGCTAACATGCCATTCACTTTCTTCACTGCCTGCTGCACCTGCATGCCCACTTTCAATGACTGGTGTACCATGACACCCAGGTCTCGCTGCATCTCCCCTTTTCCTAGTCGGCCACCATTTAGATAATAGTCTGCTTTCCTGTTTTTGCCACCAAAATGGATAACCTCACATTTATCCACATTATACTGCATCTGCCAAACATTTGCCCACTCACCCAGCCTATCCAAGTCACCTTGCAGTCTCCTAGCATCCTCCTCACAGCTAACACTGCCCCCAGCTTCGTGTCATCCGCAAACTTGGAGATATTGCCTTCAATTCCCTCATCCAGATCATTAATATATATTGTAAATAGCTGGGGTCCCAGCACTGAGCCTTGCGCTACCCCACTAGTCACTGCCTGCCATTGTGAAAAGGACCCGTTTACTCCTACTCTTTGCTTCCTGTTTGCCAGCCAGTTCTCTATCCACATCAATACTGAACCCCCAATGCCGTGTGCTTTAAGTTTGTAAACTAATCTCTTATGTGGGACCTTGTTGAAAGCCTTCTGGAAGTCCAGATACACCACATCCACTGGTTCTCCCCTATCCACGCTACTAGTTACATCCTCGAAAAATTCTATAAGATTCGTCAGACATGATTTACCTTTTGTAAATCCATGCTGACTTTGTCCAATGATTTCACCACTTTCCAAATGTGCTGCTATCCCATCTTTAATAACTGACTCTAGCAGTTTCCCCACTACCGATGTTAGACTAACTGGTCTGTAAATCCCCGTTTTCTCTCTCCCTCCCTTCTTAAAAAGTGGGGTTACGTTTGCTACCCACCAATCCTCAGGAACTACTCCAGAATCTAAAGAGTTTTGAAAGATTATTACTAATGCATCCACTATTTCTGGAGCTACTTCCTTAAGTACTCTGGGATGCAGCCTATCTGGCCCTGGGAATTTATCGGCCTTTAATCCATTTAATTTACCCAACACCACTTCCCGGCTAACCTGGATTTCACTCAATTCCTCCAACTCCTTTGACCCGCGGTCCCCTGCTATTTCCGGCAGATTATTTATGTCTTCCTTAGTGAAGACGGAACCAAAGTAGTTATTCAATTGGTCCGCCATATCCTTGTTCCCCATGATCAACTCACCTGTTTCTGACTGCAAGGGAACTACATTTGTTTTAACTAATCTCTTTCTTTTCACCTATCTTGGGCGCAGATGTGGCGTAGACGGAGGAATTGGGAGTAGGGGATAGAGTCTTTACAGGAAGCAGGGTGGGAAGAAGTGTAGTTAAGATATCTATGGGAGTCAGTAGGTTAGTAGTAGATGTTGGTCAATAGTCTGTAACCTGTGATGGAGATGCTCTTCATGTATCGAATGGACACAGGCAAGTTTGATGCTGCAAGCAGGGTATAACATGATGTAACTTCTCACAATTATATGCCTTTCCTGACATATTTCTCCTTGGTAAAATGAGTCGGATAGAAGTAAGCAAAGTTCCCATTTGATGAAGGAAGTAGTCAGCTCATTCCTCACCTCTATCCTTTTGTTGCTATAATGATTTTTGTCTAAGATGCAGAAAGCAAAGGCAGGTCTTCTGAGCAAAGATAAATCGCACTGGTGTAAAACTCTATTGTCATTTCAAGGTCACCTCCTCCCATGAGGAATCAAGTTAGCGGCAAGAGAAACATAGAGTAACAAAATCTGTTAACATCGCAGCAGGTACTGGCAGCTGCGTCTGTCAGAGCTTCTTAATTTCTATTGGCTGCAATAAATTTAATAATAACACAACTGGTTATAGGTGAAAGGAAGCTCCAGGTAGAATTGTCAATTAAGTGAGGTCTGGGCATGTTATTGATTTATTTACTCGTTCCTTTGTGACTTATGGCAATGACACTAATGTTTTCGACAACATCAAATCGAAAATAATTTTACCTTGAGATGTTTCTGCACATATTTAATTAACTTGTTGGTTTTCTTTTTCACCTGGAACCATTATAAGATGGCATTGGTGACAGAACAGAAAGGTATCTGGAATAAGGTTCCCCGAATAAGCCACCCACTCTTCTGTATTCAAATTTGCTTGTTTAGCTACAGATAATTACAATTAAATATTTCTGCTTTCAAATGTTCCATATTTGTGCTGTTAAATGCAGGTTGCAGATGCACTTTAGAGGTAGAAACAAAGAACTGTTGATGCTGGTTTATACCAAAGATAAATACAAAGAGCTGGAGTAACTCAGCAGGTCAGGCAGCATCTCTGGAGAAACAGGATGGGTGAAGCTTCGGGTCGGAATCCTTCTTCAAAGAAGAATCCCAACCCGAATCGTCACCCATCTTCTTTCTCCAAAGATGCCACCTGGCCCGCTAAGTTACTCCAGCACTTTCTGTCTATCTGTGCGCTTAACAGGTCTTTTTCCGTGTTTTCATTTATAAAAGAATAAAAAGCAAGTGTGAAACAGCATACATCTTTGAATTCTGTATTTCAGTTGTGCAACTGCTGTTACTCTAACAGGATTTAAATTAATATATTTTTTTACACCTGCACATCAACAATGCCAACTTGCATTTGTGCGGTAAGACATCTGGAGGTGTTTCACTGGATCAATTCCAAGTTAAATTTGATATCTTGCCACATAAAGAGATACAGGGCATGTAAAGCGAGGAGAGCCAATATTCAAGGAAAGATTTTGCAGAGCTTAGACCGTTGCATGCGGAAATCATGGTCACCAGTGTTGAGAAGATTGAAATCTATGTCATATCTAGGGTTGTAGGAGGTTACACCACTGGTTGTAGACCTCCACCGTGAATGACACCCTTCACCACTACCCTGTCCTCCATGGCTAAATAATCCAAATGACCAAAGCACAGTAGATCTCATGCATCCTCGTCTTCTGGTCTTCTAGGACGGAGATGAGAAAAACATTTTTCACACAGAGAGTGGTGAATCTGTGGAATTCTCCGCCACAGAAGGTAGTTGAGGCCAGTTTATTGGCTATATTTAAGAGGGAGTTAGATGTGGCCCTTGTGGCTAAAGGGATCAGGGAGAGAAAGCAGTTACAGGATACTGAGTTGGATGATCAGCCATGATCATATTGAATGGCGATGCAGGCTCGAAGGGCCGAATGACCTACTCCTGCACCTATTTTCTATATTTCTATGTTTCTATTAGGACATTATTCCATGGAGCGTAGGAGAGGGGTGACCTTATAAAATCAGGTATATAAAATCACGAGGGACGTAAATTCAGAGTGCATTTTTCCTTTGGAGGCTGAGTAAAAAACTAGAAGGGATAGGATTTAGGTGAAAGGGGAAAGAAGTAATGGGAACCTGAGGAGCAATCTTTTCACAGATGGTGGTGAGCATATGGAATGAGTTGCCAAAGAGGGTGATTAATGTGGGTACAATAATAGCATTTAATATGCATGCGGACCAGTACGTGATAGGAAAGGTTGACACGGATGCAGAGCAAACATAAACAAATGAGACAAGCTTGGATTGGATGGGCACCTTATTAGGTATTGACTAGTTGGGCCGAAGGGCATGTTTCTGTGCTTATGACTCCGTGGGAAGTGGGAATCCTCCCTCATAATTTAACTTAAAGCCCAGGTATTATTTTAACATGAAACATCAAGCAGTACAACACGAGGACAATCCATGATGTATGTGCCAAACATGATGCCAAATTTAACTAATTCTTCTGCTTAGTGAGGCTGTGCTGTGCTTTACTCCAAGCTCAATATCTCCTCTCTGAGATTGCCCTTCTAGAATTCCAGATAAGTCGCAACCAGTGCTTTAGACTAATGTAACAAAATTGCCCTGAGTGTTCCAGCCCCCTTGATATGAAGGTTCATGTTACATCTGCAATTTTGATTATTATTTGCACTTAGTTTCTAATGACAGCCGTAACCTGTTTGGGCTCAGGCATTACAAATTGCCAATTTGGTTCTGTGACGATGCAAGCAAAATATGTTTGAGATTCATATTGTTCAAGTAGCCCAAGTGGGATGGAATAAGTGACAAGGCATTACAGTGGAATCTGGCAATCTGACAGCAACCCAACAGTCAAGGACCTGCCAACAGAGAGAGAGTACATTGCCAATCAAAGCTGAGCCTCTATGCTTGACAGGATGAAAGCAACCAACTAAATTAGCACAGTTGGTTTCCTGGCAAGATATTGAGTTTGCAAATGCAATTTCAACATTTGAACTGAGATGATGCGGTTATTGTAAAAGACATTCTGTAAGTTAATGGTGTCTTTGAACCAGTCATTGCAATATTCTGATTAAAATGGAGAGGGAGAGTAAAAGAAATCATACCATTACATCTCAAGTAAAGAGCAAGATATAGCATCCAATGCATAACTAAAGTACTTAAACTTTGCTTAACTCCTTCGTACCACAGACGAGAAAGGACTGGCTACTCTGACATTAACTGTGAATAGGAATCAGTGGAAGCATTTTTCATTGTTAACTTGACTTGAATTCCATTTTGTCACTCAAAAACCGAAGTGGTGCAATTAATCCGAGACAACCAAGTAATTAACCAGGGTGCAGAAGGGTGGTGAAGGAAGGTTGAATATGGAGTCAGACAAGGTGTTTGAGAGGAGGCAGCAGGATAAAGTGATGGTGAGATACTGTGGACTGGAAACACAGGTGGAGGGGGTTGAGGGGGTAAGACCTGCAACTGAGCTGATCTTTGGGGGTTGGGATGGATCAAAGATATAATGGGGGCGGGGATCCGGTGGTGGGTGGGTGTTGTTGGGGGTCAGGTATGTGAAATTAGGGCCCCAAGTACCGAATACTGAAAGGCCTGGGTCACGTTAATGTGGAGAGAATGTTTCCACTAGTGGGGGAATCCAGGACCAGAGGCCATAGCCTCCGAATAAAAGGACGTACCTTCAGAAAGGGGCTGAGGAGGAATTTCTTTAGTCAAAGGGTGGTGAATTTGTGGTTCGTTGCCCCAGGTGGCTGTGGAGGCCGCGTCAGTAGATATGTTTTAAGTGTAAATTGACAGATTCTTGATTAGTAAAGGGTTATGGGCAGAAGGCCTGGTGTTGAGAGGGAAAGATAGATCAGCCATGATTGAATGGCAGATTAGACTTGATGGGCTGAATGGCCTAATTCTGCTCCTTGAACTTAGAAACATGAAATAACATCCCAGCAAAAAAGAGGGTGGCTATTAATACAAAATAATTTAATTCGTAAAGAAAGGTATATATAGAAACATAGAAACATAGAAAATAGGTGCAGGAGGAGGCCATTCGGCCCTTCGAGCCTGCACCGCCATTCAATATGATCATGGCTGATCATCCAACTCAGATACCAGAAGATTGCCCCTTCCACTGTCCCAGCAGATCAGGTGAGGTGGGTCCCCTTGAATGACCACTTGAACAATTCCCACCTGCCTCAGTTTCAGCAATCTGACACAAGCACATGTCCCAGATGTGCAAATAAATGTTGTGTCAATAACATCAGGACATACTGCATGCCAGTTAATGTCCTTACCATGCTTTGCAGCCTTCATGAACACGCATGCCATGTTTAATGAATCTCAACCATTTGTTATCAACTATGTGACCTGCACGCAAGGATTATAACAAATTTCTTTGCGCATTGCACTCAATGCTGCAGTTTCCAAGCCCAGATATCTAAATATGCTTCATAAATGTCAGGTCAACAGAAGTCTTGGCCCAACAGGACACAAAGTGCTGGAGTAACTCAGCAGGTCAGGCAGCATCCCTGGAGAACATGGATAGATGCTGTTTCGTGTCGAGA
Organism: Amblyraja radiata; assembly: GCF_010909765.2. Classification (NCBI taxonomy): domain Eukaryota; kingdom Metazoa; phylum Chordata; class Chondrichthyes; order Rajiformes; family Rajidae; genus Amblyraja; species Amblyraja radiata. The sequence continues at coordinate 98,708,254 of NC_045960.1, forward strand.
CCCATCGACAGACCCAAAATGCCACCTATCCATGTTCTCCAGGGATGCGGCCTGACCCGCTGAGTTACTCCAGCACTTTCTATCCTTTTTTGGTATTTGCAGTTCCTTGCTTCTAGAATCTATGGTCTGTAACGTAATCGCTTTTGTCACCACCCCATGCTCCAGGTCAGGCTTCCCTTCCAGTTTAATTGCTTCATACCCACCCTGACGTCTCCTCATCATTCTCTAATCTTGGCCAGCCCTGCACTCTTTCAGTCTGCTCCTCTTGCAGATCACAGATTAGTTAATTATCATATACAGCTACACCAGGGTGCAATGAAAATTCTCATTCACAGGAAGCTCACAGAAATGATAAATACAACAATAAATATCATGACAAATGCAATCTGCAAGATTGTGGTGTGCAAAAACTGAGTAGTGCAAAAGAATGTTAAAGTATGAGAACAAAATAACCAATGAGTGAAGAGTACAAGATCATGGCAGCATATTCGTGCATATATCTGCTGGCAAAAGGGTCAAAGTTTACAGATGTTGAAAGCAACCTACCTGCATATCCTTCCACGCACCGACATAAAAAGTAGCCAACTAAATCAGTGCAGGAGGCACCATTTTCACAAGGTGAGCTTGCACATTCATCGGTTTCTGTCTGGCAAAAGCGTCCTTCATACCCAATCTTGCAGCGACAAGTGTAATTGTAGGTGTGATCCTGGCACGTGCTCTGCTCAGAGCACAAGTTTCCAATGCAGTTGTCTACGTCAATGTCACAGAATCGGCCTGTGTATCCAGGAGTGCAAATACATCTAGGAGAAAGAGGAGTACATTAAAATCCAGACGACAAAATTACATTTGTGGAAAGCATTAACAAATTACTTCTTTCTTTTTACTTTGTTCTAGCACTTAAAATGCTTCCATACATGGTATACAGTAGCAAAGTTCTCATGTGCTACAGATTTATTTTCATTGTGTGAATAGTGAGTGAATGATGCACATCTGTTCATCTGCAATCTGCAATTTGAGAGGGAGAAGGTTAAATCGGAAGTGTCAGTATTGCAGTTGAACAAAGAGGACTATGAAGGCATGAGAGAGGAGCTGGCCAAGGTCGCCTGGAAAAGGATCCTAGCAAGAATGACGGTGGAACAGCAATGGCAGGTATTTCTGGGCACAATCCAGAAGATGCATGATCATTTCATTCCAAAGAGGAAGAAAAATTCTAAGGGGAGTAAGAGGCAACCGTGGCTGACAAGGGAAGTTAGGGACGGAATAAAACTAAAGGAAAAGGTGAATAACATAGCAAAGAGTAGCGGGAAGCCAGAGGATTGGGAAACTTTCAAAGGACAACAGAAAGTAACAAAACGGGCAATACCGGGTGAAAAGATAAAGTACGAAGGTAAGCAGGCCAAGAATATAAAGAAGGAGAGTAAAAGCTTCTTTAGGTATGTTAAAAAAAAGATTAGTAAAGACAAATGAAGGTCCCTTGAAGTCAGAAACAGGTGAAATTATTATGGGGAACAAGGAAATGAACAGGCACTTTGGTTCTGTCTTCACTAAGGAAGACACAAACACTCTACCAGATGTACTAGAGGACAGAGGATCTACGGAGACAGAGGAACTGAAAGAAATTTGTAATAGGCGGGAAATAGTATAGGGTAGACGGATGGGACTGAAGGCTGATAAATCCCTAGGGTCAGATGGTCTGCATCCCAGGGTACTTAAGGAGGTGGTTCTAGAAATCGTGGATGCATTGGTGATCATTTTCCAATGTTCTATAGATTCAGTATCAGTTCCTGTGGATTGGAGGGTGGAAAATGTTATCCCATTTTTCAAGAAAGGAGCGAAAGAGAAAATTGGGAATTCTAGACCAGTTAGCCTGACTTCGGTGGTAGGGGAGATGCTGGAGTCAATTATTAAAGAAGTAATAACGGCGCATTTGGATAGCAGTAAAAGGATTGGTCCAAATCAGCATGGATTTATGCAGGAGAAATCCTGCTTGACTAATCTTCTGGAATTTTTTGAGGATGTGACAAATAAAATGGACGAAGGAGAGCCAGAGGATGTAGTGTATCTGGACTTTCAGAAAGCCTTTGATGAAGTCCCATACAGGAGTTAATGGGCAAAATTAGAACACATGGCATTGGGGGTAGGGTATTGACATGGATAGAGAATTGGTTGGCAGACAGGAAACAAAGAGTAGGACTAAACGGGTCCCTGTCAGAATGGTAGGCAGTGGCGAGTGGAGTGCAAGGCTCGGTGCTGGGGCCATAACTATTTACAATATTCAGTATATTATGATTTAGATGATGGGATTAAAAGTAACACTAGCAAATTTGCAGATGACACAAAGCTGGGTGGCAGTGTGAACTGCGAAGAGGATTCTAGGAGGTTGCAGGGTGACTTGGACAGGTTGAGTGAGTGGGCAGATGCATGGCAGATGCAGTATAATGTGGAGAACTGTGAGGTTATCCACTTTGGCAGCAAGAACAAGGAGGCAGATTATTATCTTAATTATGGCCTTGTACACCAGTCACTGAAAGTAAACATGCAGGTACCGCAGGCGATGAAGTAAACTAATGGCATGTTGGCCTTCATAACGTGTGGGTTTGAATATAGGAGTAAAGTGGTCCTTCTGCAGTTGTACTGGGCCCTCGTGAGACCACAACTGGAGTATTGTGTGCAGTTTTGGTCTCCTAATTTGAGGAAGGACATCTTGCTATTGAGGCAGTGCAGCGTAGGTTAATCCCCCGGGATGGATTCACTGGATGGATTTAAAAAAGAGTTAGATAGAGCTCTAGGGGCTAGCGGAATCAAGGGATATGGGTAGAAAGCAGGCACGGGTTACTGATTGTGGATGATCAGCCATGATCTCAATGAATGGTGGTGCTGGCTCGACGGACCAAATGGCCTCAAACACCTATTTTCTATGTTTCTAATTAATGGTCACTGGGTCTCACATAGGGTCAAAGTAGACTGTTCAGAAATCTCCCCACATCTGATGATAATGCGCGGAGAATAAAAAATGGGATTTGTGTAGAATTAGTTTAGTGATACAACATGGAAACGTGTCCTTCGGCTCACCGAGTTCATGCCGACTACCGATCATGTGTTCACACGAGTTCTATGTTATCCCACATTTGTATCAACTCCCTACACAAGGCGGGCAATTTGCAGAGGCCATTTAACCTACAAACCTGCACGTCTTTGCGATGTGGGAGAAAACCGGGGCACCTGGAAGAAACCCACGCAGTCACAGGAAGAACGAGCAAACTCCTCACAGACAGCAGCTGGTTGATGTTTTGTATAGACTCAGTGGGCTGAGCCATCTATTTTTGCAATATTTCTCTATGACTTGATTATTAAAACAAATCATCTGGACAATTCATAAGACATAGGAGCAGAATTAGGCCATTCGGCCCATTGAGTCTGATCCACCATTCGATCATGGCTGAACTATTTTTTCCCTCTCAACCCCATTCTCCTGCCTTCATCTGCAGTAATAGACTGCTCAGCAGTGTTCTTATCCATAATTATTTTGAAGCTAATAGAACTGTAGTTGCTGGTTCCACAAGGCTTGCCCACTGATACTTCAGTGACTTGCCCGTCCCAATTTATTAAGCAAGTAAGTAAGTTTATTGGCCAAGTATTCACATACAAGGAATTTGCCTTGGTGCTCTGCCCACAAGTAACAACATGACTTGCAGAATGACTCAGAAAACACTAAACATTAATAATAATAAAAAATTAATGATAGAACACCATTGATCAAGCATGTGAACCAACAAAATACCAGACCAGAGGGTGGCTACAGATTAAGAGTAGGACATGCTTTGCCCACTCCCTTGTAGGGCCCTCTACATATAAGCTTGGGATTGTTTCCTGAACACATTTGATAAATTCCACAAATGAGACAAAAATCAGCATTTCTTCCTAATTCTTTCTCTGTCAGGTAGTTATCAGCTGCCGGTTATACAGCAGCAGCTTTCCTGTAGGCACATCTGTTCCACCACAACAGTGGAATCACTTGAGCCAAGCAGTAACAACGAGTGGGAATGTACAAATTAACTTGAAGCAGTATAAACAAGACGAGGATTCAATGTGATATAATAGTTACCAAAAGATGAGAAACAGTCAGGATGAAAGAAAAGATTAGGGTACAAAAGGACACAGCCACTTCAGGAGCAAATAGACCAAAAAAGTACTAATAAATGTTTGATTGATAATAAGACATGAATAATGAACGATAGAAGTAAAGCATATCCAATTGTATATTGAACAATGTACAGAGCAATAACACCAAACCATTGACATTGGGGGTGATAATCACAGGTGCATATAGATTTAATAGGGAGAGTAAAATCATACTTGCAGATGGTACATGATTGGTAACTAAAGGCTGTGGGCTACAATATAACAAGAAATAATAGGAAAACCATGATGAGGGATATGGTGGTGCAATAATAGCAATAGCAAAATCAACAATAATTTATACAACCTATAATAAGATGGCAACAGAATCCATATAAATTGTGATTATAAAAGAAGAAAGAGATTGGTCGCACACTGCGGCCCACTAAATAATGAAAAGGAAGCAGTGGGAGAGATCCTGAGGTGAATATATAAAAACAAAGTACAGAATCATAATCATAAAATCATTTTAACTGCCCTAAAGAAACTAACTGGAGCTGGAGATGAAAGAGGAGGGGGTGTGGAGCGTAGGGCTCCAGAGGTTTTATATTGTGCACAATACTTGTTTCTGAGCCAGTACTGCAAGAGATGCCAGCAAAGGATGAAGGTTTGTGAAACCTTGTAATGAGAAAAGATTGGGAACGGATGGGAGAACAACGATACAAGCAGGTTTTCCATAACTGTCCTACAATTTCAAGCAAGAACAGATATTGAAAAAGATCATCCAAAAACATCAGAGATGGTGGATATCTGCAAATGCGTAAATAGTGGCACCTGCAGGCCAACCAATATCTGTGGAGAGGCAAGCTAATCTCTGTCTCTCTCCACCAATATAGACAAATCAACTGATTATTTCTATCACTCCCCATTCTCACTGCATTGATAATTGACCTGCGTCATACAGCAATCCCACGGATGGTATCTTATTTCATAATTATCTGAATTTTCCTTTAAATGTGTTATAATCAAGCATCACAATTAATTAAAGGGAACACCACACTCAAAGCATGGTACAGATTGGTGTTTAAGTTCATAGTTTTAAATATTCCTGTGCAACCCTGGTGGCGATACATTGACCACATTGACTGAAAGATACAGCATGGAAACAGGCTTATTGGCCCACCGAGTCCACACTAACCACCAATCTTCCATTCACACTAGTTCTATGTTATTCACTTCCACTCCGCACATATTGAAAGCAATTTACAGAGGCCAATTAACCTACAAAACCACATGTATTTGGGATGTGGGAGCACCCGGCGGAAACCAACACAGCTACAGGAACAATGTGCAAACTCCACAAAGACAGCGGCCAAGGTCAGGATCGAACCTGGGTCGCTGGCTCTGTGAGGTAGCAGATTTGTACGTTGCACCACTGTGCTGCCTGATACGCTTGCCTCAGATTAAAGGTTATTGGTTAAAAGCCCCATCAACAGGACAGAGCACAAATGTTTTGTCTACCTTTGATTTTCCAGCATCTGCAGTTCCTTCTTAAACAAATGTTTTGACTGCACTTCAGCCCTGAGAGAGTGATGAATGTTGAGTGCTACTTCTGCTCTCTGCCTTGTCCAACCAAGCCAATTTTGTAACCAATTTGCCAACTCACCGTGATTTAATCCACTGGAATAGAAACATAGAAAATAGGTGCAGGAGTAGGCCATTCGGCCCTTCGAGCCTGCACCGCCATTCCATATGATCATGGCTGATCATCCAACTCAGTATCCCATCCCTGCCTTCTCTCCATACCCCCTGATCCCTTTAGCCACAAGGGCCACATCTAACTCCCTCTTAAATATAGCCAATGAACTGGCCTCAACTACCTTCTGTGGCAGAGAATTCCGCAGATTCACCACTCTCTGTGTAAAAAATGATTTTCTCATCTCGGTCCTAAAAGACTTCCCTCTTATCCTTAAACTGTGACCCCTAGTTCTGGACTTCCCCAACATCGGGAATAATCTTCCTGCATCTAGCCTGTCCAACCCCTTAAGAATTTTGTAAGTTTCTATAAGATCCCCCCTCAATCTTCTAAATTCTAGCGAGTACAAGCCGAGTCTATCCAGTCTTTCTTCATATGAAAGTCCTGCCATCCCAGGAATCAGTCTGGTGAACCTTCTCTGTACTCCCTCTATGGCAAAAATGTCTTTCCTCAGATTAGGAGACCAAAAGTTTATAAAGAGATGCAGATTAATTTCCTTTTTAACAAAATAAGATAAAAAATAGAAGCAGGAAACCACCATTCACCCTTTACATCTGCTATTTAACGAGATAATGGTTGATCTTTTATCTCGGTGCTATTTTTCATGATCTCCTTAATATCTAATTACACTACTGCTTTCAAAGTAAAGCATTTGTTTTATTCTAAACTCTGGTTATTGGGGCAAATAGGACACAAAGGCAAACCTTTGAAAAGTCAGACATGGCCCGTCCCTTCTTTGACTTGCTAGCGATTTGATGGGGGGGGTTCCCTGGCAGAGTATCCTTGCCTGGATGAGTACAAGTCAATGATGGAACATTGAGAAGCAAAGTACCGTAAGTAAATTGTTTGGCATAGGACAAAAGAGATGAAGAGGGAAGTTTGCTTTTCTAATGACTAGAAGTAATAAACCGTATCTGGCTGACAGATGAAGAAAGCAAAATGAGTTGAATCCATTCATACTGATAGATTTTTAATTTTACACAGCTCATAATCAGCATCATTATGCAAAGGATGGGAAAAGCAACCGAGTGGGGAAGAAGTAGTTCTAGATTTGTTTTATTTTTGATTAAGATCATGTAATGGCATCACGAGTAAAATCAGAAAGTGCTGGAAATACTCATCAGGCAGCATTTGTGGACGGAGAAACAGATTTAACATTACACATCGAATAGCCTCCCCTGAAATATTAACTCCATGTCCCTTGCAATTGTGCTTCCTGACTGCTGAAGGTTTTCAGTATATTCTGTTTTTATTAGTGTCCCATGCATGATTTTGTTTCAGGTTTACAGCATCCACAGTATTTATTTGCTTGCTATTTAATACCACTACTAATATCCTCAGCTGATTACTTTATACTCCCATCTATGCCATCTTTGTCAAACCTCAGTAAGCTCCTATTTCCAATTTCTGTCTTCTGAACCAACTGTAGTTCAGCATTGAAACTATCCCCCACTCTGCTAAATCCTCATTCTATTTTCTCCTGGGCATCACCTTTGATGGCTGCACTTTCAACAAATAACTCCATCTTTTTTTTTTGGAAATTATTCCCTCACTACTCTCTCTCAATGCCTTTTAAAAACCTACTTTTGAATCACGATTTCAGCGCCACTTCCTAATTCCTATATAATAGATCTTTAAAAGTGCGGTATTGGTTCCAAGTAACATTGGAATGAACTGGGTCAGAAAAATTGTGATATGAATTCAAGTCATTTTTAAATGATTTCTTTCAACTGGAAGAAGAGAAACTGAAAAAGCTTCTGCTGATATAGATGCAACATTTTTAGGTCATTTTTTGTCTTCCATTGACCTTAGACTGTGCTCATTTGGAGCAAATCCCCAGTGCTCTTGAAAATATAGGCCATGATTAAACACAGTAACAAGCAGTTCCTTTCAACCCACTACTTGACAATAACTTGAATTAACATTTCAGGCTAGTTCACCAGTTCTTTTAGCAAACAAAATTTGGCATTGAGCCACATAAGATAATATTAGGTCAGCGTTTTACCTCTGTTTGATCATGTACAGGATGTGGGCATTACTGGGAATGTCAGCATGTAATAAACTGGTAATGACCTAGTGATTTATCGGCTCACTTCAGAGGGCATTGATGTGGTTACACAGAGGCACACAGGGCAAACTAGGTGAGGATGTCCATCAGCTGCAACTACAGTGACTACAACACTGAGAGTAGGGAAGATTCAAACAAGGGGACATGACTTGAGAATTAAGGGACAGAAGTTTAGGGGTAACATGAGGAGGAACTTCTTTACTCAGAGAGTGGTGGCTGTGTGGAATGAGCTTCCAGGGAAGGTGGTAGAGGCAGGTTCGTTTTTATAATTTAAAAATAAATTGGATAGTTATATGGACGGGAAAGGAATGGAGGGTTATGGTCTGAGCGCAGGTATATGGGACTAGGGGAGAATACGTGTTCGGCACGGACTAGAAGGGTCGAGATGGCCTGTTTCCGTGCTGTAATTGTTATATGGTTATATGGTTATAATGCAGTCAATTCGTAACACTATTATGAACGCCAAGTTTTCCCTACAATTTATTTGAGTAACTAAATTTAAGTTACCTCAAAGCTAGATCTGAACTCAGACCTCTAAATTAGACACCTCTAAATCAACAGCTTCAAGGTTACAAGTCCAATAAGGAAACCACTTGGAAAGGTGGATAGGTTTAGAGAGCCTCTCCTGGCTATGAAGTGATTAAAATTGAGGAGGCACAAGAAACTAGAATTAGAGGAGTGAAAAATTCTCAGGTGGTTTGAGGGCTGAACTGAGGGTAAGAGAGGTGAAACCAAAATGATAATGCAGAATTTTGCCTGTGCTGTTTTTCCAGAGTTAAAATAGTGTTAAGAACATCTCCAAAGTTTCAGAATGCTAAAAAAAAACCAGACTATTTGTCACCGTCAGCTTCAGAAGAGTGTCTACAAAACCATTTGCCAGGTTTCCGCATGGGTGGGTGGTATTGAAGGTTACATTATATGGGATCTAGCTAATTGGCCAGATATGGCTAATCAGAGCTGGCTGATTGGATGTAAAATTGTCTTGATGATACCAGGCAAAGTAAATGACTGCTTTCCTGATTGGATGATTGTGACCAGTGGTATCCTGCAGGGATCGGTGGTGAGACCTCCCTGTTTACAACATTAGAACAGGAAAACAAGGATAAACAACATAGGTATAATTCAGTCATCATACAGGAATACATTGACAGATACTACAGTTTTGTCCAAATTTATACAGATGCATCAAAAGATTCAGTAGATAAAGTAGGAGTAGCATTTATTGTACCAGAATTTCACATCAAAGTAGGGAAGAGGATCAATAATGAGGTCTCAGTATACACAGGTGAAATGATTGCAATATTGTTAGCGGTACAGTGGGTCGAGGATACTAGGCCTTTAAGGACAGTTATTTGCTCAGATTCAGGTTTAGCAATAAAGAGTTTACAGCACAGCCATTCAGACAGTAGACCAGACATTTTGATTGAAATACAACAAACACTATTCAGAATTCAAATGATGGGGCTTACAGTCATATTTTTATGGGTACCAGCACACATTGGCATTAGAGGAAACGAAATGGCAGATAAGGTAGAAAAAGAGGTAGCAAAAAGAAGTAAAATTGATTTAAGTATTAACATAGGTAAAACTGAAATCAAAGACATTATTAAGCAAAGACTGAAGGAAAGATGGCAAAAGCAATGGGATGAAGAGCGGAAAGGACGGTGGTTCTACAGAGTCCAGAGGAAAGTGGGAGAAATGAGATGTGCAGGAAAAAACAGAAAAGAGGAGACAGTAATCTCAAGAATTAGATTTGGACACACTGGTCTGAACAGTACACTTTTTATAATAGGCAAGCATAATACAGGTAGATGTGAATACTGTGGGCAAGAAGAGACAATAGAGCATGTCATTGTACATTGTGAGAGGTATGAGGAGGAGAGAGAACGGATGAGTGAGCAGTTCAGAAAAGAAAGAATACAATTTGATTTGGTAGATATTTTGCAAGGAAGTTCATATAAGTGCTATCAAATCCTGTTGCATTTTCTTAGGGTAACCAATTTGTTCGGAAGGATATAGGTTATTAGTATATGTAATGGTGTTGTTTGATCCACACTCCATGCCAGTTGGTGGCGGTAATGCACCAAAAAAGTTGTTTGCCAACCGCCAAAAAACACCACATAGAAGAAGAAGAAGAAGAAGGAGACCTCCCTGTTTGTGTTTCTCTTAGTCACTTGGATATAAATGTGCAAGGAATGATTGCCAACTTTGCAGAAGGCAAGAAAAGTGAATGTGTTGTGGATAACAAGGAAGGTTGTTTAATGTTACAGCAGGCTCTAGATCAGATGGAAATTTGGGCAGAGCGTGGCTAGATATAATTTAATCATAGCAAATACAAATAAACTAAATAAGGGTAGAACTGCACAGTAGATTATTGGGCACTAAGCAAAGCTGATAAACAGAGAGACGTTCAGTTCAAGTCCACAGTGGGCTAAAAAGTTGGTGAAGCCGACAGATATGCTTGCCTTCACAGGCTTAAACAAACAATATAAATGTTGGGACGTTATATTTCAACTTTATAACACAGCAGTGGAGCATTGTGTGCAGTTCTGGGCGCCGCACTATAGGAAGGAGGGGGTAGAGGAGGGAATATGATTGTATTGGCTACATCTCCAAAGTCTGAAATAAAGTCTAAAATATGTGTAAAAATCTTTGTAAGTGGCATAGCACTGGATAATTGGCTGGCAAAGCATATGGAATCTTGTGATTGATAAATGGAGGCATAAGAGCAAATACTGTAAGTAGGAAAGTTATGTTAAACAATTCTAAAACTCCAGTTAGGCAGCTCTTTGAGTAATGGATCCATTTTTGATCACCACATGTTAGGAAGAATGTAAAGCCCCAAGAGAGAATTACAAAAGAGTTGCTGGGCTGGTTCCACTAAGAACACTTTTCCTCGGGGGAAATGTCAAACAAATGCAGGGCAGAACTTTAAGGTGAGAGGGGGAGATGTGCAGGACATGTTTTCTTTTTACACAGAGGTTATTGGGTGCCTGGAAGGTAGTGGTGGAGTCATATATGATAGTAACATGTTGGAGACTTTTACATATGCAATTTACATGGCTATTCAGGGAATGGAGGGATATGGATCATGTCCAGGCAGATGAGATTAGTTTATTTTGACATTATGTTTGCCACATACATTGTGGGCTGAAAGGCTGTATCTGTGTCATACTCTGTTATGTAGGATTTCAATGACAGGTTATTAGATTGGAGAAACTTGGGTTGTTCTATATAGAGCTAATTGGTTGAGAAGAAATTTGACAGAGGTGGAAAAGTCCCTAACTGGCTGTAATAAGGTGAAGAGATCGGAGCTATTCCCATTAGCAGATGGGTCCAAGGCTAGCGGACACAGATTTGAAGTAACTGGCAAAAAGAATCAGGCAATGTGCAGAGAAACATTTTTAAGCTGCGACTGGTATTGATCTGGAACGCACTGCATGTAGCATGGTGGCAACAGGGTCACTCATACTTTCAAATGCATTTCAGAACTTTGCTGGGAATATGATTGACAGAAATGTTCTATAAAGAGCTGGAAGTGACTCAATAACCTTTCTGCACCATAATAACATTACTAATGGTCCTATGATATACCCCAACATAACCTTCTTCTAATAATTTACAAAAATAATTCATTCAAAGCCAGCCACATTTGACCAACATTTTTTAAATTTCTCTTGGATTCCCAATTTTGATTTACCAATTATATATTTATAATATTTTATGTTCAGATAAATATTATATATTCTATCTTTACACCTGAGTGTTTTATTTTTTCTAACTAAATTACTTAATGTTTCAATTTAATTAAAGTTTTAATTGTAGGTGCTGGTGAACAAAACGTTACATATGTTAGCCAACTGTGCTTATATTCAAAATCATTCTCACTGACAAAGATATATCATAGAATAATACAAATTCCAAGGCTAATCAGTCCATTATGTCAGTATTGATTCACTAAAATAACTGTTCAAATAATTTCACTCTGGTCCTTTCCCCTGAGCCTTGCAATTATTTTCCTGTTGAATATTTCTCTTTCTAAAGTCACAATTGAATCAGTTTCCACCATATGTTCAGGCAACATATTCCACGTCACAACACTTGGAGTGTAAATTAAAGTCTCCTTTTATGAGAACTTGATTTCTCAATAACAAGTGCAATTAAAGAACTGAACAACTGGCTTTCTTTTCCTTGGTGATCTGCCAGAAAATAGTTCTACAATTTCTTCTTGGCCCATTGCAAAAAGAAAATAAGACACTTTCTTCAAACTGAACATCAGTAGCAGGGAGATTAAAGAGAAAGAACTGCTGGTCACATGGAAATATTCACCTGGTTAGAACAGAAGGTGGAAAGAAGAAAGGAGACTCTCCAGCTGAAAATTTAATAAGCTGTGAAAATAAGGCTGAGTGATTGTAGTCCAAAGATTCAACAACCCTTTGTTGAATCTTAGATACTCCTGATCTATCTGTACATACAAATGCATCTTGCACATTTATCATCTTCACCGTGTCATACTGGAAGTGCTACATGTACACCTAATTGCCTTAAATATTTCAAGAAGCATTCATTTGCATCTGAGCTATTCTCTGACAATAAAGCCTCAACCAGAAAAACTATTGAACATTGATATGGTTTAAATCTAAAACGGGATTATAATGCAGTGATTAACAACAGATCTCAAGTAATTGCATAGCAGGATCAATCTTTATACATGTAGACAATCAGGATTATGTAAACCTTTAGGTACAAGTACTTGCAGCAATATATTGATCATTTTCCCAGTAAAATATGTGAAATGTTAATTTGGGTAAGGTAATGGGCAGCATGACGAAAACCTGTGCACTACAATGAACATACCAGAAAACAAGTCAGAACCTGTAAATTTAAACAAAGGTGTGGATTTAGTGAGAATAAGTATGTCCTTTCTGTATTCAATTAATTATAGTAAATCCTAGCAGTATTATAAATATACAGGAAATATATTTGCTGAAGGTCATGAAAGGAGGGAGTGGGAACTAACATTGAATTACTATTAAAAAGAAACCTAATGAATTCCTAAATTAGCTCCTAAATTACAGAGTACTTAAAAGCAACTTCATCCACAAAAATATAATTGAGAACAGACTTACCCAGCCAATTTGAGCTATTGAGATTCTGTATTTTAAATAGCATCTTATTTATTGCATTAGTAATTACTCTTTATAACAACTTCACTGACTGTAGTGTATTGTGGAGCCGGGTAGTTATATAAATGTAAATGCAGAAATTATGTAATTGTATTGTTGTTTGTGGACCCTTACTAGATGCAAAATGGTTCCCACACTGTAACAAAGCATACAATGCAAAGGAACTTAATTGTCTGAAGAAGGGTCTCGACCCGAAACGTCGCCTATTTCCTTTGCTCCATAGATGCTGCCTGAGCTTCTCCAGCATTTTTGTCTACCTTTAATTGTCTGCAAAGCACTTTAGGATGCCCTCAAGTCATGAAAGGCAACATAAAATTGCAGATAGACACAAAATGCTGGAGTAACTCTGAAGGATCGGCAGCATCTCTGGATAGAAAGAATGGGTGACGTTTCGGGTCGAGACCCTTAATTGTGTCCTTGTTCCTTTTTTTGAAATAGATGAAAAGTAAATCACCATTGTGTGTCTTGTTGCTGTCTTGACACACACTTTTCAAAATGCAGCAAGACGACTTTGCCCTAGTTTATATGCTTTTTATATCTGAACTTTTCAGAATTGTGCATGTGATGAAAAAATGTTGGTGCCAAAAAAATTTCACCATCCTGAAAAGACTCGAAATGAACAATAGGAAGTTATCAGTATGTAAAGAGGAAAGTCAGATTAAAGTTTACCTGCAGCCGGTGGATCTGTGGAATGAGCTGATGGTAACAAATGACGTGAGAGTCCACAAAGGAGGTAAGGAAAATGTAAAAGCTCTAGAGATTGGAAATGCACAGAAATAGGATAGAAGCATAAAATAGTCTGTGAAAGAAAAAATTGAAGATGCCAGGTTTAAATTTATTCACGCTTTCAGATTTTCATCGCTTGAGATTGTTATTAGATGTGAACCTGAGAGTCTCAGTTTTTTTTCCAATCTGCTATAGATCTTCAGGGTTGAGGGGTGGAAGAGAGCAAGGCAGTAGAAATGCTTCAGTGAAGCAACTCAATTGGTAGCTCCGGGTCTCTAGCAGAGGAGGTTGTCATGGGTTGTCCATGGGCATGCCTGTAAACAGCAGTCCCTTTCCTGAAGAAGCACTACTCTCAATTACATAGAAAATAGGTGCAGGGGGAGGCCATTCGGCCCTTCGAGTCAGCACCGCCCCTCGCCCTTCGAGCCAGTCCCTTGTGTGTGTAGGATAGTGTTAATGTGTGGGGAATGCTGGTTGGTGTGGACTCAGTGGGCCGAAGGGCCTGTTTCCTTGCTGTATCTCTAAACTTAACTACACTAAACTGGTCAATAAAGCCCAATTGAGATAGTTCAAAGGTCGGCAATGAGGTAGATGGGAAGTCAGTAACAGATTCTAGTTGATGAGAGTACTTCCCTTCACACTTTTCCACATTTCAGAAGTACAACATTCTTAGTTGAGTTTGTAGGAATTACTTCTGGTAATGACAGGTTCTAAATAAATACAGGTTATCGAGTTTCAAGATTGAAATCTGTGGGAAAACAGACCTGTGAAGGGAATCGATAAAAAATTTGGTTTTCAAATTTGAACATTCATGTGTCCCTGTGAAAATACTTCCACAACACCTAAACAACATCAAGGCATGGATTGTTCAGTGGGGTATAGCAGTAAGAAAGTGTTGAACCAGCTACCTTTGATATTCTATGGCATTACCATCATAGAATTCCACACCATCAACATCCTGAGGGAGCCACGATGGGCCTGAGAATCAACTGGATCAGCCACAAATGTCCCAGCTGGTCAGAAACTAGATATCCTGCAGAAAGCTTCTCACTTCCCGACACCCCAAGGCACAAATTAAGAACGTGATGGAATACTTTCATTTGACTGATGGACGCAGCTCAAAAAACTGTGAAGAAGCTCAGGGCATCCAGGGCAGAGCAGCCCCCTTCACAAACCCCCATCCTAAATGTACTATTGGTAAACAGAGTATACCACCTACAAAAATGCACTTCAGTCACTTACCCAGGCAACTTTGATCACACTTCCCAAACCCACAAATCCCACTGCTAAGGACAATACAGCAGGTGCATCTGAACATCATCACCTGCACGATACCCTCCATTCTAATGTGGAAATACATTGTCAGCCCTTCACCATTTCTGGTCCAAACCTTGGAATTCCCTGCCCAACAGCACCAGAAGCACCAGCACTGAGGGAAGCACAGTGGAGCAGCTGGTAGAGCTTCTGCATCACATCACCAGAGACCCGGGTTAAATTATGACCTCAGGTGCTGTCTGTATGGAGTTCGCAAATTCTCCCTTTGAAAATGTGGATTTTCATCGGGCATTCCGATTTTCTCCCACATCCCAAAGACGTGTGGGTCCGTAGGTTAATAACTGGTTGTCATCAATAATATACATTCCACATCAGGTGAACGATGAAATTCAAGGGTAACCACTTCTAACCCCTTGCTACTTAGAAACATAGAAAATAGGTGCAGGAGTAGGCCATTCGGCCCTTCGAGCCTGCACCGCCATTCAATATGATCATGGCTGATCATCCAACTCAGTATGCTGTACCTGCCTTCTCTCCATACCCCCTGATCCCTTTAGCCACAAGGGCCACATCTAACTCCCTCTTAAATATAGACTTCCTTCTGTGGCAGAGAATTCCAGAGATTCACCACTCTCTGTGTGAAAAATGTTTTTCTCATCTCGGTCCTAAAAGATTTCCCCCTTATCCTTAAACTGTGACCCCTTGTTCTGGACTTCCCCAACATCGGGAACAATCTTCCTGCATCTACTTCTTGGCTCATTCACATTTTGCTTGCACCCTGAGTCTTTCCTGCCCACTGTATCAAGACACCGCGATGCTAATGTGAAAACAGTGTTCAGGTAGATGAATTATATTGAAGGATGCTTGAATATTTGTACAGGGAATAGTAATTTAAAACCATGGCAAAACATGATTTAGGTTAATATAGCCGATTTGTTATTTTGGCAGGTTGGCTTCGACTAGCTTTGATCACATTTATAAATAAATATGCGCAAAGGCAGAAGTGTTTGGCTGGCAATTCATCAACATTCATAATGGACATCTGGTCAAATTTATTGCATGGCAGGGAAAACTGTAATAGTGTTATAAGATAGGCTGGATGTAAAAAAGAAAATTAACCTCTCATATGCTCACTTAAACTCTGCATAGTCAAAGAATTTATTGGACGAGTGTGGCTGATGGGTTTTCTGAAATGTCATTCGCATTTTCCTTGGTAGGAAATCACTGATAAGAATCTGTCAATAAATATTTATCTTGTTGCATCCTGACTTTCTACACAATGCTTAGATGACTTATGTGCACTGGGTACATTTGAAAGCAAATGTATTTCTTTAGCGATGCATGTCATCTGAACTCGTAAGAAATTCTGTGATGTGGGTAGATGGCTGACAACACAAACCAATGCCATTCTTTTCATAATGAGAGGAGTCTTGCCGATGTGCATTCATCACTAAGGGCAAATTAACGTAATCAGTGATTAAAGTGGTCAATTAATTCACCAATATTAGCCATGCAGAATTATCCCTGGTAACAAGATCACTTTTTTTTTAAATGACCATAAAACCCTGTTTTAGCACAAAATATGTTGTGGTTGAATTTCCATGGCAACCTTGCTGGAAGTGGGCTGATACACATCTGTACTGTTTTATAATTTTCTTATGCTGAAGATTAAACATGTTCTCTGATGCAACCCTTGCCTCTCCATCTGTGCACTGTAGGACTTTAAAATATGCTAGCCTGCCGGGTCAGCATGGTTCGATAACTGATTTAGTTAAGGAAAACAGCAGGTGGCACGGTGGTGCAACGGTAGAGCTGCTGCCTTACAGCGCCAGAGATCTGGGTTTGATCCTGATTATGCTGCTTCTCTGTATGGAGTTTGTACATTCTCCCCGTGACCTGCATGGGTTTTCTCCGGCTTCCTCCCACACTCTAAAGACGTTCAGGTTCGTAGGATAATTGGCTTGGTATAATTGTAAATTGTCCCTCGTGTGTGTAGGATAGTGTTAGTGTGCGGGGGGTCGCTAGTCGGGCTTGTTTCCTGTTTCCGCGCTGTATCTCTAAACTAAACTAAACTAAACTGTTCTAACCACCCCTTTACATGGTATGTTAGTGACTTTATTATGCCTCATTAATCTGGGCTCAGTCCAAAGTTTTGCTGCATTTTGCGATCTAAAGAATCAAAATATAAAATACTTCTAATATGATGCCTCTTTTCCAGAGAAATATGCACTGGCCATCTCAGGCTCCATATGGAGTTACAGTAGATTGTCTAAATTCTGGTAATAATACTCAAATTCTAACATGTACATTCACCAGGGCTACTGCATTCTTTTTATAGTATGAAGATAACAGTATCTAATACAACAAGCATGGTTCTGTTTCTGTGCAATTAATTCAATATTTTTAAATTGGGAGGCACAGTGGTGCAGCAGTAGAACTGCTGCCTCACAATGTCAGCAACCCAGGTTCGAACCTGCTGCTGTCTGTGTGGAGTTTGCACGTTCCGCCTGTGACCATGTGTATTTTCTTTAGGTGCAACGGTTTCCTCCCACATTCCAAAGACATGTAGATCTGTAGGTTAATTTGCTTCTGTAAATTGTCCTTGGTGTGCAGCATGTGAAAGTGGGATAACACGGAACTGGTGTGCAGGTGATCAATGGTCGGCGTGGACCTGGTGGGCCAAAGGTGCCTGGTTCCATGCTGTATCTCTAAACTAAATGGAACTAAAAATGTTACCTTTCCAGAAACGGAAGAGAATGGATTTTAAATAATATCTGCAAAAAAAATGCTCTATCACATTGATTTTAACAGCATAATTTGCTTGAATGCAAATCATCAATATTATGACATTTTAACATTTAACTAGTTTGATGTCATCCCACTTTTGCATCCTCTACCTACATAGTAGGGACAATTTACAACCAATTAATCCAGAGGAAATCGATGCAGTCAAACGGAGAACATGAAAAATCCATACAGACAGCAACGAAGGCCGGGATCAAACACTGGTCTCTAGCACTGTGAGGTAACAGCTGTACCTGGTGTGCCACTGTGCTACCCTCCTTTGCATAGATTTGCAATGTAACCATGTATCTTCTAATTAAACACTAAGATGATTTTCTGCTCCATGTACACCTTCGAACACCTGCAGCCACAATTCAATGTGTTCTGAGACTGCCATGATGTTGAGTTCTTCTTTCCCTCCACACTTAATTCTTTGGCAAGGGATCCATGCCATGACTGATTAAAATCCATCTTCTGTCTCTCACACTCTATATTGCCTGCTCTTGTCCAGTTCCTTCCCATCTACATCCAGGGTATTTCACATGCTCTCTACCACTTTAACAATTCCCAATTCCTTTGATAGCACAACCTCGTCTTTGCCACAAATGTCCAGTCTCTTTACACTTCCATTCCCCATCAGGAAGGCCTCAAGCCCACCGTTTCTTCCCTAGAACAGAGACCCTCAGGAAGGCCTCAAGCCCACCGTTTCTTCCCTAGAACAGAGACCCAAATCTCTATAATACTAAAACTCTTCATCTTGTTTGTGGCTGTGTGTGTGTGTGAATATCGGGTTAATTCCTATTTTCTTCCAAACGCTAGGCCACAGCCTTCCCATTTTCACACATCATACATACAATTTTCCCGTCGAGGCGATAAACATCTTCCCGTCACATTCCCACTTTTATTTCCAAACTTTTAAATCATTTAAAGTTTTCAAAACAGCCCGAAAACTCATCTATTTCGGAAAAAAAAAAACGGGTGACGTCACAATGCACTCGCAAGGCAGGATGGACACTCTGGGGGGGAGGGGCACTGCAGCATATCCGAGTGACATCACAATGCATTCACAAGGTAGGACAGGACAGGACACTCCGGGAGGGAGGGGCACTTCAGAGCTCGCGTGACGGCAGCTGCTGGCAACCGATGCCAGACGGGGAGGGTGGTGCTGGAGCTGGAGTCAGGGCCGAGCCCGGGGCTTGGGATGGAGACGTGACCAGGGCCGAAGAAGAAGCCGCCGCTGGAACCAAGGATGAGCCTGGGTCCGGGGGCAGGGATGAGCTGATGGCTGGAATCGACAGCCAGGGCCGGGACGAGTACGAGAGCCAGGCCGAGTTCCATGACCTGGCGCTGCGCTACATCCTGGGTAGGTCCTGGGTAAGGAAATGGGAGTGAGGAGAGGAGGATGAGGGAAATGAGGAGGAGGGAGATGGGGTGGGGAGTGGGGCGGCAGAGGGAGATGGGGGGGGGGGGTGAAGGGATATGGGGGGGGGGAGTGTGGCGAAGGGAGATGGGGAGGGGTGGAGGAAGGAGATGCCCCCTCCCAATCTACCCTCACTCCCACCCTCTCTACACCCTCCCTCTCAACCCCCTCCCTCTCCCTCCGTCGCCCTCTCTGCCCTCCCTCCCCCCCCACTCTACCCCCCTCCCTCTCCCTCCATCGCCCTCTCTGCCCTCCCTCCCCCCCCCACTCTACCCCCTCCCTCTCCCTCTACTCCCCTCTCTCTCTCTAACCCCCTACCTCTCTGCCCCTCTTCCTCTCTACCCCCCTCCCCCTCTCTATACCCTCCCTCTCTACTCCCCTCCCCACCCTCTCCATCTCTACCCCCCTCCCCCTCCCTCTCTGCCCCCTCCCTCTCGCTCCCTACCCCACCCCCCTCCCTCTGTACTCCCTCCCCTCTCTGCTCCCCCTCCCTCTCTACCCCCTCCCACTCTCGGGATTGAAGAGGGAGGGTGAAGAAGAGGAGGGAGTGCTGTGGGATGAGGAGAAATGAGCCGCACCTGCACAGTTGGGGGCTATGCGCTAGTGGTGCAATATTGCGTTGGGGGAACGGGTGAGTGGTGGAAACTTGCGTTGGGGGAGCAGACCCAACGGGTCTGCACCTAGTCTAGTTTCCTCTAAAATAACATAATTGAGTTAGTGATAGGAAGGAATGGGTGATGGTGGAAGGCTGCGATGGAGGGCCGTGACTAGTATTAATGATTTAGTTAAGAATGTACAGGGTTTGTTTGTCATTTTGCAGATGACACCAAAATAGGTGTTATATGAGACAGTGAAGAAGGTTATCATGAAATATAGCAGGATCTTGATCAGCTGGGTAATTTGGCTTCGGAATGACTAATTAAGCTGAATTCATACAAGCATTTTGGGATGACAAACCAGGGTAGGATTTTCACATTGAACATGGGCCCTGGGAGAGTTGTAGAACAAAGATTTGGGAGTACAGTACATAGTTCCCTACATGTGGCATTACAGGTGGATAGTGTGGTGAAGAAGTATTTTGGCATGCTGACATTCATCATTCAGTAAAGAAGTTGGGATGTTATGTTGCAATTGTACAAGGCATTGGTGAGCCCATATTTATATTATAGTGTTCAGTTTTGGTCAACCTGCTATGGGAAAGGTGCCAGTTCCTTTCACCCTTCCACCTCCTACCTCTGCTCATCAACCAACCCTCGCCCCTTTCGGTCTCGTATTTCTAACTCCCGCCCTCATCGATGCTACCCACCCAACCATCCACCCCCTCACACCCCTTTCCATCTAAACGTCATCCCTCCCCCAATATGATACTTCTAAAAGGCTCCTTCCTTGACTAAGATTTCATTGGCAGTCTCTTTACATGGCTTGAAATCAATCAGTTCCTCAGTTCCGATGGCAAGTCAAGTCAAGTTTATTTGTCACATACACATACGAGATGTGCAGTGAAATGAAAGTGGCAATGCTCGCGGACTTTTGTGCAAAAAGACAAACAACCTATAAACACAATCATAACACACATATACCTTTACATACTAAATAATGGAAGGAAAAACGTTCAGTAGAGTTAGTCCCTGGTGAGATAGGCATTTACAGTCCGAATGGCCTCTGGGAAGAAACTCCTTCTCAACCTCTCTGTTCTCACCGCATGGCAACGGAGGCGTTTGCCTGACCGTAGCAGCTGGAATAGTCCGTTGCAGGGGTGGAAGGGGTCTCTCATGATATTGTTGGCTCTGGAGTTGCACCTCCTGATGTATAGTTCCTGCAGGGGGGCAAGTGAAGTTCCCATAGTGCGTACGGCCGAACGCACTACTCTCTGCAGAGCCTTCTTGTCCTTGGCAGAGCAATTCCCAAACCAGATGGTAATGTTCCCGGACAAGATGCTTTCCACCGCCGCTGCGTAGAAGCACTGGAGGATCCTCGGAGACACTCTGAATTTCCTCAATTGCCTGAGGTGGTAAAGGCGCTGCCTTGCCTTACTCACGAGTGCTGAGGCGTGTGATGCCGATGTCATATCCTCGGAGATGTGGACTCCCAGATATTTAAAATAGTTCACCCTATCCACAGGATCCCCATTTATCCTCAATGTAGTGTACGTCCTCGGATGATGTGCCCTCCTAAAGTCCATGATCAGCTCCTTCGTATTTTTGATGTTCAAGAAGAGGCTGTTATCCTGGCACCAGAGTGCTAGACCAGCCACCTCCTCCCGGTAGGCCTTCTCATCTTTGTCTGAGATCAGGCCCACCACCACAGTGTCATCAGCAAACTTAATTATTGAGTTGGAGCTGAACCTAGCCACACAGTCATGTGTGTACAGGGAGTACAATAGGGGGCTGAGGACGCAACCCTGGGGCGATCCAAGTTCAAGTTCAAGTGAGTTTATTGTCATGTGTCCCTGTATAGGACAATGAAATTCTTGCTTTGCTTAAGCACACAGAAAATAGTAGGCATTTACTACAAAACAGATAAATGTGTCCATATACCATGATATAAATATATACACACATGAATAAATAAACTGGTAGTGCAAATAACAGAAAGTGGTTGCTAATAATCAGAGTTTTGTCCGAGCCAGGTTTAATAGCCTGATGGCTGAGGGGAAGTAGCTGTTCCTGAACCTGGTTGTTGCAGTCTTCAGGCTCCTGTACCTTCTACCTGAAGGTAGCAGGGAAATGAGTGTGTGGCCAGGATGGTGTGGGTCTTTGATGATACTGCCAGCCTTTTTGAGGCAGCGACTGCGATAAATCCCCTCGATGGAAGGAAGGTCAGAGCCGATGATGGACTGGGCAGTGTTTACTACTTTTTGTAGTCTTTTCCTCTCCAGGGCGCTCAAATTTCCGAACCAAGCCACGATGCAACCGGTCAGCATGCTCTCGACTGTGCACCTGTAGAAGTTAGAGAGAGTCTTCCTTGACAATCCGACTCTCCGTAATCTTCTCAGGAAGTAGAGGCGCTGATGAGCTTTTTTGATAATTGCGTTAGTGTTCTCAGACCAGGAAAGATCTTCAGAGATGTGCAGCCCCAGGAATTTGAAGTTCTTGACCCTTTCAACCATCGACCCGTTGATATAAATGGGGCTGTGGGTCCCCCTCCTACTCCTTCCAAAGTCCACAATCAGTTCCTTGGTTTTGCTGGTGTTCAGGGCCAGGTTATTGCGCTGGCACCATATGGACAGTTGCTCGATCTCTCTTCTGTACTCTGACTCATTCCCATCAGTGATACGCCCCACAATAGTGGTGTCGTCAGCGAACTTGATGATAGAGTTCGCACTGTGGTTCGCTACGCAGTCATGGGTATAGAGTGAGTACAGCAGGGGGCTGAGCACGCAGCCTTGAGGTGCTCCCGTGCTGATTGTTATTGAGGCTGACACATTTCCACCAATACGAACAGACTGTGGTCTGTGGACGAGGAAGTCGAGGATCCAGTTGCAGAGGGATGCGCAGAGACCCAGTTCTGCGAGTTTGGTAACCAGTTTGGAGGGGATGATTGTGTTAAATGCCGAGCTGTATTCAATGAATAACAGCCTGACATATGAGTTTTTGTTGTCCAAGTGGTCCAGTGCGGAGTGGAGGGCCAGCGAGATCGCATCCACCGTTGATCTGTTGTGGCGGTATGCGAAGTGCAGTGGGTCTAGGTTTTTGTCGATGTAGGAGTTGATTTGCTCCATGATCAACCTCTCAAAGCACTTCATCACCACCGGCGTTAGTGTCACTGGTCGATAGTCATTGAGGCACGTCACCTTACTCTTCTTGGGCACCGGTATAATTGATGCCCTTTTAAAGCAGGTGGGGACCTCAGACCTCAGAAGTGAGAGGTTGAAAATGTCCGTAAAAACTCCCGCCAGTTGGTCCGCACAGGTTTTTAGAACACGGCCCGGTATACCATCAGGTCGAGGTGCTTTTCGGGGGTTCACCCCTCTGAAGGATTTCCTGACATCGGCCTCTGTGACTGAGACTGAAATGCCATCACAGCGAATGGGGGATCGGGAAGGCACATCAGTATTCTCCCTGTCAAAGCGTGCGTAAAACGCATTGAGCTCGTCAGGGAGTGATGTTACACCGACATTCGAGCTGCCTCCTGGTTTTGCCTTGTAGGAGGTGATTGCATTCAGACCCTGCCACAGCTGCCGAACATCTGTCTCGTCCTCCAGTTTGGAGCAGAAGTCCCTTTTGGCCTTTTTGATGGCCTTACCAAGGTCGTATCTGGTCTTCATGTAGGCCACTGTATCGTTGGATGTGAATGCCCTGTGTCTGGACTTCAGGAGAGTGCGGATCTCAAAGTTCATCCAAGGTTTCTGATTGGGAAACACTCGGAAGGTTTTTGTAGGGATGCAGTCCTCCACACATTTCTTTATGAAGTCTGTAACGACTGTGGCATATTCGTTCAAGTCCGTTGCCGAGTCCTTGAACATTGCCCAGTCTACAGACTCCAAACAGTCCTGGAGTTGTTCTTCTGCCCCCCCCGACCAGCTCTGTGCTGTCCTCACTTCTGGGGGTGCGCTCTTTAATTGCTGCTTGTAGGCTGGAAGAAGCAGCACCGCGGTATGGTCGGACTTACCGAAGTGAGGGCGAGGGATAGAACGATAGGCATTCTTGATGGTGGTGTAGCAGTGGTCGAGGGTGTTAGGTCCTCTGGTGCAGCAGGAGACATGTTGGTGGAAGTTGGGGAGTGATTTCTTGAGGTTCACCTTATTGAAGTCCCCAGCAATGGTGGTAAATGCCTCGGGGTAAGACGTCTGGTGTTTGTTGACCACGGCCTGCAGCTCCTCCAGTGCCAGACGGACGTCTGCCTGGGGTGGGATGTAGACCGCGGTCAGGATAACGGAGGTGAATTCTCTCGGGAGGTAGAAGGGACGGCACTTCACCGCCAGATGTTCGAGGTGTGGAGAGCAGGAGTTGGACAGGACTGCCACGTCGGAACACCACGCAGAGTTGACCATGAGGCAGACGCCCCCTCCTCTCCCTTTCCCAGATGCCAGGGTACGGTCCATGCGGTGCTCAGAGTGAGGGACTTCGATGTATCCCTCCCATCTTGACTACCTGGAGCCTGGCGGTGAGAAAGTCCAGGACCCAGGCACACAGGGAGGTGTTGAGCCCCAATTCTATTAGCTTCCCGGCCAGTCTGGTGGGGACTATGTTAAGAATGCCCTATGAATGCAAGATTTTTTGTGTGCTGACATAAGATCTATTATATCTGCCTGTTTAACATTTCAAACGAAAGATATTATCTCACAACAATGTTGTCGTCTCACAGTTTAGGGTCCTGGTCCAAGGAATTAAAGCTTCAACCTTCCCAACTAGCAGATGATCTCGCTCTTGCTAAACTGCAATTGGACACTTTCCAAGATTAATTTCATACAATAGGTCCAAGTATCATGGGGGAATCAATGACCTCTGTAGATGCAAGGTTGAAAAATGTCTCTGTGATTTCAAAACACAGCAGCCTAGAATGGGGGGTGGGATGGGGGGGGGGGCGGAATGGGCAATTGTCACACAACACAATATGAATTACCTAATTAACTGCACTCCCCTACACTTTCCCCTATGGCTGTATTTTTTCATTTTCAATTATTTAATCAATATCTTTTCAAAACTTCTTTCTGCATCTAGTTCCACTAGCCTTTCAAACTATCATCTTTTATTCATAACAACTCACTGCATTGAAGATTATTTCCTTGTGTCACCCCTGTTGCTTTTGCCAATTACATTAAATCTGTAACCTTCAGCTATCAATCTGCCATTGGAAACAATTTTTCCTTATTTACTCTGTAAAATTCCTGCAAGGATTTGAACACAACTAACAAATCTCTTCTTAAAGTTCTCTGCAGTAAAGACAATAATCTTAGCTTCTCTGGTCTTTCCAAGTGACTGAAGTCATTCATCACTTGTACCATAACAGTAAATCTCTTCCATACCCTCTCTAAGACCTTGAGATCCTTCCTAAAGTATTATGCCAAGAATTGGCTAAAATAATCCAGCTAGGGTCTAACAGTGTTTTATTAAGGTTCAGTATTATGTCTTTTCTTTTGTATGCCTCAATATATCAAGATAAAAATCCCACATACTTATTTAACAGTCCTTTCAACCTATTGTATACGGCTATCTTCAAAGAGCACATCTTAAGCTCCCTGTGTTGCTGCACTCACTTTGGAATTATAACATTTGTTTACATTGCTAATCCTCATGTTTTAACCCAAATGAGCCATTTCTCACAAACCTGTGGTTTCCCACATTGGTATATTTTGTCAGTCTGGGTTCTTCTGAAGTTTTTTCTTATTGTTTACTGTTTTATTGAATTTTATTTTATCTGCAACCTTTAAAATTATATCTTGTATGAACCCATGTTATTTATGCATTGCAAAAAGAGCAATATTCCAACACTGTCCTAAAGGAATAACATTTCATATTTCCCTTGTGGCATGGGTCATGATGCTGGATCAGCAATGGACACACAATAAGATGAACACACCCGATGGGCTTTATTTCCAACAACAAACACGAGAATCTAAAATCAGCTTTCTCGCTGATGAGGATGGGGTAATGCATGTTGGCTACATAGATTTTACTAAGGCATTTGATAAAGTCCCCCATCGTAGGCTGATCCAGAAGATTATGATGCAGGGATTAACATTGATTCAGTCGTATGGATTCAGAACTGTCTCAGAACTGATGGAAGACAGAAGTTTTGTGGCAGAAGGACAATATTCAGTGGTGATGCACAGCGTCTCTGTTGGGACATCTGCAGGTCATGATATTTATAAATGGTGTGGACGTAAATGTTGGCAGGTTGGGTAGTAAATTTGCAGATGACGTCAAGATTGCGGGGATCATGGATTGTGAGGAGGGCTGTCAAAGTATACAGCAGGATATAGATCAGCTAGAAATGAGCGAAGGAATAACAGATGGAGTTTAATCTAAGCTAGTGTGAGATGTTGAACCTTTGGGAGACCGAATGTAAGTGGAAAATATTCAATTAATGACATGATCCTTAACAGCATTGATGTGCAGATGGATGTTGTGGTCCAAGTTAAGTCCCTCTATGGTAACACGTAGAAAGAGTAGTAAAGAAGGCATATAATTTGCTTGCTTTTGTGGTATGCCCAGTGAGTATAAGTGTCAAGAAATCATGATGCAGCTTTATTGGACTATGGCTAGGTTGCATTTGGCGTTTGTGTGCAGCTCTGGTTGCCCAATTAGAGGAAGTATGTGGAGGCTTTGGATAAGATGCAGAGTGAGGTGGACAGACTTGGATTGTTTCCTCTGGAACTCCGGAGGTTGTAAGGAAACATGATAGAAGTATATATAATTATGAGAGGCATAGATAGGGCACAATCTATATAATTAAAACTTAAATCTTGACCACTTCCTGTTTGCACTGCATATTGATTTTAGAAAAAAACGCTACTACTTACGGCTGTGATTTTTGGCATCTTACTCAGAGTCCCACTCTGCTGCGCGACACAAAAGGATTTTTCCCATCGATGAAAAATAAAAGACTTATTAATGTTTTTAAAATGTTGAGATTCTCTCTCCTGTCAATCATGCCATGAAGGCCACGCCCCTTCTGGTGGGAGGGGGGAGTGAATATAAAACCCGTAAGTGTGGACTGCCTCAGTTTCTGCAAGATGGGGGAGCGAGAGTTCACGACTCTCAGTCTGAGCTGTGAATAAGCAAATGTGGTGGTGGTGGTGGTGGTTGGTTTGAAAAAGCTAAGCAAATGTGGTGGTTGGTTGGTTTATAAAAGCTAAGCAAATGTGGTGGTGGTTAGTTTGAAAAGCTAAGCAAATGTGGTGGTGCTGGTGTTTGGTTTGTAAAAGCAAAGCAAAAGTGGTGGTGATTGGTTGTTTTGGAAAAGCTAAGCAGTGGGATTAAGTTAGCTATCTACCAAATCATATTGAACTAAGACCATGAATCACCTCCACAATCCTATTCCTTTCAACCATGCGACTCTCAATTCACTGACACACCTGTTGCTATGGCTGTTCAATGTGCCACCTTAAACCACAAGCCATAAACTGAGGTCCAGCCACTGGACTGCCCAGTTATTGCTTTTGATGGCTCATGTTGGTTTTGTCACAGGTCGTTTCTATGGTTTCCAAGTCTTGATGATCAGAAACATTTAGAAACAGTAAATAAGTAATAAAAAAAATACTTTCTCTAAAACTACATTTAATTTGGATAAATCAATTAAAAATATTAAGAAGTGAAAACGAGCCCGCAACACTTTCATTGAAACTTAGCGCCACCATGCAAATAATCTGGGCTGAGTCCTTCACCGTCTCCATCTGACCGTTGTGGGCCTGTCCCACTTAGGCAATTTTTCAGCAGACTGCCGGCGACTGTCAAGTTGCCGGCAGTCGCCTGAAATACTGGCAACTGGAACTGCAACTGTCGGAGTGGAACACACACACACATCGCTTCCTTCGCCAGCCCGTTATACAGGTGGGGGACAGGGTAAGCGGAGGGAGCGCTGTCTAAAAAAGTCACATGGTGCAAAGCCAAGGTGAAACAGCCACACACCGCGATGAACAGGAAGGTTGGCGTTGTAAAAAGACGGCTAAAGCACAGTGTATGGTAAGTCCTTTAAAAGAGGGGGAGGGGGGAGATAGATATAGATAGATAGATAGATAGATAGATAGATAGATAGATAGATAGATAGATAGATAGATAGATAGATAGATAGATAGATAGATAGATAGATAGATAGATAGATAGATAGATAGATAGATAGCCTTTATTGGTGGAGGGGGCGAAGGAGTGGAGACAAATTTTAAGAAGCTACAGATACACGGCTGTGAAGCTCGGCGGACATTTAACATTACCGGTCGGTTATCCTTGGTTCTGAAAACTACTGCTTACCCTTTTTTCCCCCAATGAGCCAATGAAATTCACTGGTCAGCACCGGCTACAACCTACGAAAACCTCCGAGTACCTTCGACCTCCTGGCGACCCACCTATGGCTTGATAATTCTCGCTACTCTCCATGGCGGCTTCATTCTAGTCGCCGTTCATTTTTCAACATGTTGAAAAATTCACGGCGGCCATAATGAGGCCCCGACTAGTTCCCAGAATGCGGGAACCCCTCACAGCCATGAAGGCAACTCCCCAGCAACCACCCACAAACATGTTGTGACCATGTGGCAACTGCATAGTCTCCTGCAGTCGCCTAAAAAGTCGCCTAAGTGGGACAGGCCCATTAGTCTGTGTTTTACTGCAATGTGAATGTGCGGATGTTTAGAATGAGTGGACATATATGCTACATTGCCCAATGCTTCCCTACAGAAGCCCTGGTTGGCCAGCTGTGTGCAATGTATACCACAAGGAACAAGCATCCATCCTTCGGATGTATCATTCTCTGAATGTTCCATGCAGAGGAAATGAACAAACTAAACTAATTAGAGGGGTCATGTTTGTTCTTGTCCCAACATGTTTCAGTTCATCTTTGTAAAATGGATACATGAAGGAGTTCTTGAAAGTCATGGTTAGCTGCTTCAAATCACAGGGGAGCGTCTTATCCTTGCATCACTTGGAGCTATTGTATAATTAAGTGATACCTGCAGGGGTACATTTCCAAATGTAAGTCATTCTGTCCTCATACTCATGGAAGCAACAAAACTATCTAAGACAAAATGCGAACCTGCATCAGAACTTTATACTTGAGGGCACAAATACTTTCAACCTAAGAAATATGAATCTTAACTTCCTTGTTACAAAATTGACTTTCCTCAGAGAATACTGGTATTGAGATTAAAAGTCATTAAGAGGGTGTCAGGGCTTGATCATAATAGTTTTATTCTGTGTTGCCAGCTGGTATTCCTTCAGTCTCCCAATTGTTCCTTGAATAAGACAGCACATTTAAACATTTGGTCAGCCATCTCAGAAATAGCTCTTTAAAAGAACTATTAGTCCCACTGCTTTGCTCGTTTCCCTTTTATCCTGCAAAATTATATTTCAAAACATTTATCCAGTTTCATTTTGAAAGCTGCTACTGAATTTCTCCTTTTCAGTTGAGACATTCCTTATCACAACTCTGAAAATAAAGCATTCTCTTAAATTCCCTGCTGGCTTTCTGCCAATTATTTTAAATCTACACCCTCAGGCTACTGACCCTCCTGCCAGTGGAGACAATTTCTCCCTCTCTGCCCTGTCAGAATCTGTCTTCAGTTAGATTGATGCCAATATTGATTATTGGTGTGTCCTTTCTGAGGCCTTCTTGCCTGTAATTATAAACTCAACTCTAGTTCATCCATTTAAAAATGTCACGACAAATTTAGACAAAAATGATGTGTAAATTGAGTAAGAATATTGCTACCAGCGAAATAATAAGTTACCTTCTCTCCAGTCAGCCTGACTTGTTAAAACACTGCTCTGTCAGAGAGCAGTGCACAGTCTATGTGCTACGTCTTCAAGATGTTGCAGAAAGGATTCTCAACTCCCCATCAGTGAACAATGGTGCAATAATCCCAATCATCAGGGTTAAACAACAATATAAACTGTGAAAGTGAAGCCAATGCCAGTGTTGAATAATTATATTAGTTTCTGAATCAGCACATCCTCGGTTTTAATATTCTCGTCCTTGTGTTCAAACCTCTCTGCAACCTCTTCTTTTCTTTATAAACTTGTCCAGCCTATAAGTCTTCGAGATATCTGTGCTTTCGCAAGTCTAGTCCCTGTTTTCAAATGTTCCACACTCAGTGACCAAGTGTGTTGGAAGGAATTGCGGATGCTGGTTTACACTGTCTACACACAATGCTGGAGTAACTCAGCGGGACAGGCACCATCTCTGGAGAAAAGGAATGGGTGACGTTTTGGGTCAAGACCTTTCTTCAGACTGCGAGTCAGGGGAGGGGGCGACATAGACGTATGAGATTAGATATGACCAAGTATTCAACAAACTAAGCCAAAAGCTCAGGGAACCAAATATTTCCACCTTTTCCTTCCTTTGAGGTCCTCTCTCCTTAAATCCACAGAAGCATTGAGGGGGCGCTGACCTGTGCGCGGCTGCCCAGCCAGCAGCTGTCCGTCTTTTCATCTTTTTTTTTATTTTTAGTTAGTTAAAGTGTTTTTGTTTCTGGAGTTCTAGACTTTTTTATGTGGGGGGTGGGGGGGGGAAGGGGGAAACTACCTTTCAGGGTCCCTACCTGGTCGGAGAGGCAGCTTTTCTCCGGGCTGCAGTTTCGACCCGTCCTCGCGGCCTACCAGTGGGCCTGGAGCGGCGTTTCCTGTCGGGGACCGCCCAGAACCACGGCTTCGGCAGCGGCACAGCGCTGGAGCGCTATCGTGGAGCGGGCGATGCCTTGCCCGGGTCGCCACGCTGGAGCTCCGGTGAGCTGAAGACCGCCGGGAACAACATCGCGGAGCTGCGGGTCTGAGGAGCGGCCAGCGGCGCTGAACTGTACACCAGGAGCCTGGGATCTCGCGACGAGATCGCCAGTAGTTGATCTCCAACCGGCGCGGCCTTGTCGGCTTCGGAAACCGCGGCCTCCAGTACGGAAGCGGCCGTTCCAGGTGTCCCAAGCCGCTGTGAGGATTCTCCCGACGCCGGAGCACCATCACCCGGCGAGAAAGGCCAGGAACATCGGGCCTCCGTAGAGGCAACTGTGGAGGCCTCAATAGGCCCGACTATGGGTGAACTGGGGTTGGGGACTGGACATTGTGCCTTCCCTCATAATGGGAACCATTGTGGGGGGATGTTCTTTATGTTTAAATCTCTTATTAATGTTATGTCTGTATTCTTTCTTTATGTGCTGCATTGGCAAGAAGCACTTCACTACACCTAGGTGTATGTGACCAATAAATAACCTTTGAACCTTTGAACCTTTGGCATTGGTGACCTGTCCCGCTACAGAATGTCTTGCTCATCATTCATTCTCACGTACGACCATGACATCTAGTCCTTAGTGTTGTGATATGTATGGAGATGGATGATAAGACTAATCTGGGCTTTAACGTTCTTTCCACACAGGTGAATGGTGTAAGGATGCTGTAGCACGGTTGTTCTTGATTTTTGAGATGCTTTTATCTCTTTGCTTTCTTGAATCTCGTTTGCTCATATAACGAGCACTGATTTTTATATGGGTGTCAAGCAGGACGATCCAATGCTTCTTGTTACTAGTCATGTGTTTCAATGTTGAAACTCTTCAGGGATATTTTAAGGGATGAATCTCTATTCTGTTCAGTCAGCTTTCCATAAATTGGATGCTTTGCCATTTTGTCATCAGACATTCTTCTTATGTCATGTTTGTGAGCAAGGTTGTATTATGCATGTTTGAATTAGATGCACAAAACCTTTGATTAGAATATGGCGCTGACTTTACTTAAAAGTATTTAGTGCATACCAGATGGCGTAATGTTTTCCTACTGTGAAGATACAGCTCTCATTATCAATCGTGTGTTGCATATACCTTATTGTAGCACAACACAACATGAATTATTAGGTTTTACAGTATGTTGCAGAAGCTAAAGGATCAAAACACTTCTGCCACAGCAGCATCGTGTGCGAGAGGAATTCAGAGAAATCTTCAATTCCCGGAATTAGCATTAGACTGAAGGCAGAACAAAAGCCAGAGATACATGTCTTAATTCACTAACACTGTCATTTATTCTGGATCTGATCTACACAGTAAAGATTCAGCTGAATATGTTGACCAGCAAACCTGCAAAATTTGGTTTTATAAACAATCCCGGAAGTGGTGGCGCTGCCCTGGCAGCAGCGGCTCACCTGCAGTCCGTTTGTTTTTGCTTTTTTTGTGTTGTTTATTTCGTTTTGGCTAGTCCAGTTTTTGTTTTTTTAGTTTGTGTTTTGGGGGGGGGGGGGTTGAAACGTGGCTTGCTGTCTCTCCCTGCGGGGGAATGCGACTTTTTTGTCGTATTCCCCTTCTCTGCCTCCGTCTGCGCTGAGGCCTAATGGCGGAGCTGGCGACCTCGAGGCTCAGGAGGCAGAGCCCGCCAGGACTCACCCTGGGCTCGCTCTCGTGAGGACGGCCCGGCTCGGGGCTGGAACAGGGCTTCTGTGAGGGGCTGCGACGCTCCCGGGGGGCGGCCTGGTCCGAGGAAGGAACGGTGCTCCCGTCGGAGTGGCTGAGCTCGAGGAGGTGCGGCGCTCCCAGCCCGAGGGAGGAGCGGCGCCCATGTTTGGACGGCCCAGCCCAAGGGAGGAGCGGCGCCCATGTCGGGGCTGCCCGGCCCGAGGGAGGAGCGGCGCCCATGTCGGGGCTGCCCGGCCCGAGGGAGGAGCGGCGCCCATGTCGGGGCTGCCCGGCCCAGCCCGAGGGAGGAGCGGCGCCCATGTCGGGGCGGCCTGGCGCGAGGCTGAGACAGTAACGGCACTCACGTGAGGGCGATCCGGCTCGGGGCAGAAACGGTGCTCCGGTGGCTGGGATGGTGTTCTGGCGGCGGTGACCTGAGTCCGGGGTTCGGCCACGGGCCAGCGGCTGTGTCAGCAGGACTGGTGGACGGCAGCTTCGACCACCCCGGGGCCGCGGTGTTTGAGCCGCGGGACTGTTTGCTACATCGCCCGGTGGGGTATCGCCTCAGCGCAGAGAGAGACGAGGAGGGAAGAGACTGCAGCCCTAAGACTTTTGCCTCCATCACAGTGAGAAGGTGCTATGTGGACTCACTGTGGTGGATGTTAATATGTGTTTATTGTTGTTTTTTTTATTGTATTGTATGTATGTATGACTGCAGGCACGAAATTTCGTTCAGACTTCGGTCTGAATGACAATAAAGGAAACCCTGTAACCCTGTAACCCTGTAATCTGCTGGGGGAATTCAACTTGTCAAATGGCATCAGTGGGAGGAAAAGTATGGTTGACATTTCGGGTCTAAACAGTGCTTCAGGACAGAGAACAGAGAAGGGGTAGATAGCCAGATGGCCTCTGTCTCTCCACTTTATACCAGCTTTCTCCCATCTCCACTCTCAGTCCTGATGCAGAGTTCCTCCAGCACATTGTGTAAGAAAGAACTGCAGATGCTGGTTTAAACCAAAGATAGACACAAAAAACAGGAGTAACACAGCGGGACAGGCAGCATCTCTGGAGAGATGGAATAGGTGATGTTTCAGTCGAGACCC
Source organism: Amblyraja radiata (assembly GCF_010909765.2). Classification (NCBI taxonomy): domain Eukaryota; kingdom Metazoa; phylum Chordata; class Chondrichthyes; order Rajiformes; family Rajidae; genus Amblyraja; species Amblyraja radiata. The sequence goes on from NC_045960.1 coordinate 98,741,712, forward strand.
TTCTTCAGACTGGAGTCATTCCTTCCCTCCAGAGATGCTGCCTGTCCCGCTGAGTTACTCAGTCATCGCGGTGTGTGTCTGTTTCACATTGGCTTTGCACAGTGTGAATTTTTTAGACAGGGTAAGCAGGGGAGCGCTGTCTAAAAAATTCACATGGGCTGGTGAAGGAAGCAATGTGTTTGTGTGTGTTCCACTCTGACAGTCGCCGTTCCACTTCCCGGTTTTTCAGGCGACTGCCGGCAACTTGACAGTCGCCGGCAGTCCGCTGAAAAATCGCCTAAATGGAACAGGCCTATTAGAAACCAGAGGCAGCATATTGTATGAATGGTACACAACCATCTGAAAGTTCCCTTCCTAACTCATACATAAATCTGACGTAAAACTGTATCCAAGTCAGATTGCATCAAAATCCTAGAATTCACCTTCCCAACAATAGTTCAAAAAGGCAGCTCACCACGACATTTTCAAGCGCAATTAAGGCTGGGCACATCTCCAGTGACGTCCGTGTCTCATTAGATTAATTAGAAATGATAAAAATAGCCAGTCTTATTGAAGGAGCAAATGTGTTTTGAAACCCACCATTCAGCCATCATGATATTTAGGCTGTGAAGGATCTGGCGCTGTTTCAGAAGACTGCTCAGGATAAAAATGTTAAACGGAAGGTGCCACACATTAAAAACAAATGCTTCTCTATATTTTGTGGTCTGAAACTAAATTCCAAAGAAACCTTGTATTATAGAAAATTGTGTTTTAAATACAATTATGTCATTGAGGATAAGGAAATTAGAAGGTTTCAGACTCACAATAACCAAGTTTTTTTTTTGCCCAAGTTTTTTTAATTAACTTTCGAACATAAAGGTCTTGTTAACAGATGTAAGTTTTTTTAGTTGCCGCTAAAATTACTGAAGTATGTTATAATATTTAATAAGAGTATCATTGCACAAATGTCGATGAAAGAGATTGCCAATTCAAATGGCCACCTGCATTATACCGTACAGACTGTGTTCATAAAGAGATAATGGTATCTGATCACTGCAGGGAGGTTACATGGATACAGTTTTTTTTCAACGTTTTTTTTCCCCATTACAGCTTTTTTCTGCTTGGCAATTTTGAAGGCAACATTGACGGTATTTCAAGAGAACATAGGTACATTTCTGAAGGATCGGGGGAATTGAGAAGCTAGTGGAACTGACACAGAAGAGGATTTGATTCCTGGAGTAGATTAGCCATGATCATATTAAGTGGTGGGACAGGCTTGGGGGAGTCAGATGGCTCTTTTCTGTTCCAGTTGTTCTTGAGTTCTTATGGAATGGTGGAAGTGATGTGGACACCCAAGGACAGCAAACTATGTTTGATAACCCGGGGATAGTTGAGGGGTTGGCAATTCAATTGGAATAGGATCAAGGGAATAAGAGATAGATCCTATTGACAAGAGCACAAGATTGTTTATGTGGCTGAGCAATTCACAGAGACAGAAGCATGGGGGGGGGGGGGGGGGGGTGGAGGGGGTGGTTGAGCTGTTGGGCTCACATCCAAAACGTTACTCCAGATGCTGAAAAATCACTCTAAAGTCATTGATGGAACTTCCACAGCCAGATGTGGGAGGAGGGTGGTGTAATCAGAGGGCAAAGATTGAAGATAATTGGAAAAAGAATCAGTAAATTGTTTCTTAATCACTGAAAGTTATGATCTGAAATGCAACATCTGAAAGCTCAGTGGAAATAGTTTCTCGAATAAGTGTGAAAGGGAGTAGATGAGTACGTGAAGGATAAAATTGTCAGGCTATGGTGCACAATGAACAAGATAGCTTTTTCAACAGGTTGACATCAAAACAAAAGACCCGTGGCCTAATTTGTTCTGTTTCATTTATTGATAGTGTGAAATTGTGGAAAGCCAGCTATATCAGCAATGCCTCTGTCAGTGACAGGATACTTTCGCAGAAGGTTTAAAGTCAGTCTGTCGACTTTGGAGTACCAATAGAATGATGAAAAAAAGACAGCATGGTAACAGGCCCTTCAGCCCTCAATAGACGTGCGGGTTAGTAGGTTAATTGCCTTCTGTGAATTGCCTGTAGCATGTAGGGAGTGTGGATGTGGAAGTAGGATAATATAGAACCAGAGTGAGCAGGTGATCGATGGTCCGCATGGTCTCAGCGATGGGATGTGCTGGGAATATGGAGCACTTGGAACAAACCATTGTAGTCACAGAGAGAACCTGCAAACTCATCAGAGACACCACCTGAGGTCAGGAACGAATCCGGGTCTCTGGTACTGTGATGCAGCGGCGTGACCAGCTGCGCTACTGAGTCACATTCACAAACTGAGTGGTTGGATGAGGCCTCAAACTAAAACTCCATCTGACCTCTCCTATGGATGGAAAAGATACTGGGCTGCAGTTTTAACAAAGAGTCACAGAATATCCCCCTTGTCCTCGAGGATATTACTTCCTCCATCTGACCATTTACTTCATTGCTGGTTGTGGGAGTCTGCTGGGCTTCCTGTATCAGAATACAGTTCAAAGAATTTAATTGACTGTGAAGTTCCAAAATTGAGAGGCATGCTATATAAATGCAAGTCCTCCTTTTATTTAAAGGCTGTAAAAGCTGAATTTCACAAGCAAGGTGAATTGATTGAACCAAAATTGCTGTTAATTTTGCCTTGTTACATATATAAGTTGCTGAATGTAATGAAACTCTGCCCAATCACCAGCGCTGACAAGGATTGCTGTGCACTACAAGCCACTAAGACACAATGGTGTTCATACCAATGGATTGATGGTGCTTCTACAAGATTTCCCAGCAGCAGTCATTCATTGTTGATAGACGAGATACCCTGGGGCATTAATATATTAGCCTTTAATGTGTTATCATATAATTTTCCTCGGTGAGTTTGATCAAAGGTTCAAAGGTTATTTTATTAGTCACATACACCTAGGTGTAGTGAAATGCTTCTTGCCAAAGCAGCACATAAAGAAAGAACAGACATAACAGTAATAAAGACATTTAAACATAAAAACATCCCCCCACAATGGTTCCCATTATGAGGGAAGGCACAATGTCCAGTCCCCATCCCCAGTTCATCCATAGTCGGGCCTATTGTGGCCTCCACAGTTGCCTCCACGGAGGCCCGATGTTCCAGGCCGTTCTCGCCGGGTGATGGTGCTCCGGCGTCGGGAGAATCCTCACAGCGGCTTGGGACACCTGGAACGGCCGCTTCCGTACTGGAGGCCGTGGCTTCTGAAGCCAACAAGGCCGCGCCGCATGGAGCTCCACAACTGGTGATCTCGCTGAGAGACCCCAGGCTCCCGATGAAAAGTCAGCGCCGCCACCCGCAGCCGGCCGCTCCACAGAACCGCAGCTCCGCGATGTTTTTATTGGCGGTCTCAGCTCACCGGAGTTCCAGCGCGGCGACCCGTGCAAGGCATCGCCCGCTCCGCGATAGCACTCCAGCGCTGTGCCGCCGCCGAAGCCGAGGTTCTGGGCGGTCCCCGACAGGAAACGCTGCTTCAGGCCCGCTGGTAGGCCGCGAGGACGGGTCGACGGTGCAGCCCGGAGAAAAGCTGCCTCTCCGACCAGGTAGGGACCCTAGAAAGCAGTTTCCCCCTCCCCCCACATAAAAAAGGCTAGAACTCCAGAACAAAAAACTCAACTAACTAAAAATATTAAAAAGAGAGAAAAAACGGGCAGCTGCAGGCTGGGCAGCCATACCATACAGGACGGCGCCCCCTATTGGAATTGGAATTAGGAAGGGAGGCCACAAAATACTACATTTGAGCCATTTTACATATGCACTGCAAATTGTGTGCAGCCTTTAAATGCAAAGAGCTTCTGAATTGGTACGACTCCACATGCAAAGTCAGTCACAGAAGGGCAAGGAAAGATGCATACAAAGAAAGCAATGCAAAATTACTAAACATGAACATTTTCCCATTATATGGTCAGCAGGAGAGGGTAATAAATGAAAAATATTTCACACAAAACCGTCATAAATGCAACAAAAAAAATCATTCCAAATGGCAAAATGAGGCATTGCCAGCTCTAACAGAAACAATGGCCCATACTAGCTATTCTATTGCAATATGTTGTGATGATTATGAAAAAAAAATCCAAAGTAAAATACTGCATGTGTTGTAAATCTGAAAAGAGAGTGCCAGAAATACTCAGCTAGTCTGGCGGCACCTGTGGATACAGTTAGTGGTCCACGTTAATTAACTTTCATCAGAAATGGAAAAAAATAAAAGAACATTTCTCCCAAAGACAAATGATGAAAGGGCAGATAAAAGGAAAGGTCCGTGACTGGAGAGATTGAATACTATTAATGGCACTGATGCTAATTATGATGATTCCACCCCGTCATGAATGAAATATCTTGTGAAGTTAGACACAAGGAACTGCAGATGCTGATTTACCTAAAAGACACAAAATAATCGAGGAACCTAGTGGGTCAGGCAGCATTTCTGGAGAACATGTATAGGCAATGTTTTGGGTTGAGACTCTTTTTCAGGCTGATTGACCTCTCTTCCTGCTTCCTCCCCCCCCCCATACGACAATCTACTGCCTGACCCACTGAGTTACTACAGCACTTTGTGTCTTTATATCATGAAGTAAGCCCAGCTCTTCTCGGTACAGAAACGACTGGAGCAATTTTACAACCGATATCTAACTATAATTCAACATTAAGCATTCAGACCATCCGGGAAAAAACACAGTGAACCTGTTGTTTTAAAGCCCAGATTATAGTGCATTAATTTCCTCATTCCATATCCATCCTTTGACAGGCACATGCTGAAATGAAAACATTCAGATTCCCCCTCAAAATTGTGCCAACAAATGGTTAGGAAGGAAGCTCACTTTTAACATTCTAGTCATGGAATCTTGCAGAAAACATTAAGAGAGTAATAAAGAATCTTAATGCATCTCCCTTGTTGAACTAACAAACAACACAGAACATGCAGTCACCAAATCTGGAAATATAAAGTACTAGTAGTTTAGAAAAGGTAGAAGATTTAGTGTGATGTTGAGGATCAGCAGAAAGACAGAATCCTCCAACCACAACATTACTCCAATTAGGCAAGCTGGGATTTGTAAAATTACAAATATCTAAATCTGAAGGAAGCAAAAGAGTAAACTCAACGACTTCCAAGACAAAGTACAAAAATGTGCAACATATTCACAATTTGGGCCACATAGTGGCACAGCTGCTGCCTCATAGCACCGGAGACCCAGGTTCAATCCTGACCTCGGGTGCTGTCTGTGTGGAGTTTGCACATTTTCCCTGTGACCGCTTTAGGTCTCCTCCAAGTGATCCAGTTTCCAAATGTGCAGGTTTGTAGGTTAATTGGCCGCTGTAAATTGACCCTAGTATTTAGGGAGTGGATGCAAAAGTGGGATAACATAGAACCAGCGTGAATGGGTGATCGATGATCAACATGGACTCGGTGGACTGAGGGGACCTGTTTCCATGCTGTATCATTAAACTAAACTAAAACTAAACTAAACAAGCAGAGTCAGAAAGGGACAGAGAGATAAATACAGCACTAGGATAAAAATAGGGGGGAAAAAGTAAAGGATAAAGGCACAGTAACAATATAAACAAATTAATGGCACAAATAGAAGTAAATGAAATTGATCTAACAGCCATTACACAGCTGTTACATGGTTGCAGATTGTTGCATTAGAGGAACTGTTATTTCGAAGCCAAGACTGAAGCACATTAATTTTCCCATCCTTAGACTGGCAAATGCTGAAATAAAGGATGGATTTTATTTTATAGCTGTAAAAAGTCATGGTTGCAGATTGACCAAGGCTTGGAACTAATTATTCCAGAGTTTTGGGAAAGATGTGGAAAGTACAAAAGGTGGAACAGGGAGAGAGGAGGAAAATAGCCTCTATAATATAGGATGGGATAGCTTGGAATGTTAAAATGTAAATTTAGTTAGGGCAGGAGATAGCACCCATAGTCAGGATCGAACCCGGGTCTTTTTGTAAAGCAGCAACTCTACCACTACGCCGCCCATAATATAAAAGTAAATACAATGATTCTTCCACAAGTTGATGAAAATATGGGAAGAATAAAAAAAAGGAATGAATGTAGGATCGATACGAGTAAGTTGGTGATCAGCTTGGATTTGGTAAAACATGGAATGTGTTTCCATTGAGGAATTAAAGAACTCCATGAGACAAAAGCAGAGTTAAAATAGCATTTAAATAAAACTCATATATTTCCAAGAAGAGCAATAGATCTTGAAAATTGGAATGCTTTGACATTTGTTGGCTATTGATCGATGATACACCAACGAAAGACATTAAAAAAACATTGAGCAGAAGCCTTGATGGTTAATGCATACAAAGGCATCCCTAAGAGACAGAGAAGCAGGAGGCTATACGAGCTCATAGGGAAATGCCAGAGATATTAGACAAACAAGTTGCATCAGTCTTCATTACAGAGAAACAAATATATTGTACAAATAGGAAAACTAGGTTCCCCCGTGAATGGGGAACCTAGAAAGCAATGAATAAAGATGCTTCGGAAAAATTAATGAGGTTAACAGCTCGCGTCAGCACCCTTCCACCACCGTCAGCCATTGAAATAACACTGAAATGGTGAAAGCCAGACAGAGGGCAGGTATTGTGCAAATGTACAGGGGTCACAAATGATGTGTGTATGCAATTTGGCATGGTCCCATGTACTGTATGCTTAATGAATATTTAAAATCACAGTTGCACAATGGTATGCAGACACTGTGTAGGTAAGTAATGGAGGAAATGCAGTAGGTAGGACGAGTGAATGGGGAATGATGATGTTTATTGTTGTCATAGGCAGATGAGCTATTAATCTAGTCAGAAAGGGAGTTTTGAAAATGCCTCCTCACCTTCCCCAGCTCTGCTTCCCACTGCTCCTCTTCCTCTGCTGATGGTATAATGCTGATGGCAGGAGCCTCAAGATAGAGGGGTGATGCAGCTTACAGAAGACCCTAACGTTGCAGGGCTCTTCCAGAAAGCATTGCTGCATTCTATCACACCACGTTAGTACTCATTTAACTTACGTTGAAGGTGGTGGCAGTAACCTGTTACATTTTGAAAGCTTCCTTATGTAGGAAGGAACTGCAGGTGCTGGTTTAAACTAAAGCAAGACACAAAAAGCTGGGGTAACTCAGCGGGTCAGACACCATCTCTGGAGAAGCCGAATAGCTGATGTTTTGGGTCGAGATCCTTCATAGAAACATAGAAACATAGAACATAGAAATTAGGTGCAGGAGTAGGCCATTCGGCCCTTCGAGCCTGCACCGCCATTCAATATGATCATGGCTGATCATCCAACTCAGTATCCCGTACCTGAGTTGGATGATCAGCCATGATCATATTGAATGCTTCAACGCTTCTTGTTCAGCTGTTGTCCTCCTGGCCACCGTGTTTTTGCGCTTATAAAATCATGAAGTCATAGAGAGGTAGAGCATGGTAAAAGGGCCTTCAGTCCACCAGACCATCCAGCACATATTTCTATTTATCCTATTCTAATCCATTTTACTCTTTCCATCAAGGGAAGTGATGGAAATGTGGGAAAGTCTACATGTTAGAGACAAATTTACAGTAGCCAGTTACAAAAGTGTATACCAACTGGCACATTTTTGGAATGTGGTTTGAAACAAGAGTACCCAGAGGAAATACACACAATCACAAGGAAGAACATGCAAACTCAGATAGTATCCGATAAAAGGGTTGAACCAAGGTCACTGGAGCTGTGAGGCAACGGTTCTATTAGCTGTGCCAATGTCACGCCCATATAGCTCCACTCAGGCTGGCTGTGGAAGGACTAAAATGTTCTTAGTTTGAGTACACTTCCTGGTTGATATGTGAAACATTCACTCTGGTGTTCATAAGCCAATGGTACTTTCCACCAAGGGGATTCTTGAAATCTTCCAGAGTGCATATTCATTCCCATCACTTCTCTCTGGCAACACAGCATTAGAAGCATTTCTTCTTTCACGGAGAGTGCTGGTGTCCTCCATTATGCTACAGACTTTGAGATGCTTCAGCCTGCAGGGCACTAGATGCATAGAACTACTACTGCAGTGACCTTCACAGCTTCTGACAGTGAACTCCTCAACCTGCCCCAAGTTGTAACTGCACCAGGCAAACAGGCAGAAATCAGTGAGAGTGGCCTTACAAAAGTACAGACATCTCAATTACTGCCCACTGAATATATTGGCGAGAACCGTATGTGCCCTTCATCTTCTTCAGAATTTGTCAAGCTTTGTGTACCCTCTGCTGACTCACCCAGTCATTCCATGGTCCAAATGCAGCATCTACTAACACACCCATATCTGGTCTCTGTGAAGCATTGATGTTAGGACAAAGTCCTTCAGCACCTGAGAAAACTCTCTGTAAGTAGGTTCTTGGTGCACTACACACCTGTGGAATCTCAGAAATTGCAAATAGAAATCTATTGGCGACAGATTAATAAGGAATTGATCACTTTAAATTGTAGCTGTGATACAACCACCAATATTGTAAGAATAGCATTGAGGATTGTATTGCAATGGTAGAACAATGGAAAAGAGCAATTTAGGTGGGGCTGGGGTAAAGCCAAGAAAGCTTGCAGTCTTTACAAAATAGGGTGGACAGGTTTATAATCTAAGTTAAATAAGACAAATGCAATTTTAAGATAGGGGTTTCTTGTCCAATTCCATTTGATTACACACCCCTTGAAGTGCCGGGTTACCGTATAATGCTAAAGGTGCTTTATCAATACAAATTATAATTTTTTCATTTTCTAAAATTATTGTTTGGATTTCTTTTGCTTGTCTTCACTGCAGGCAGAACACACAGATTGACAGTTCCATCATCAGTAATACTACAAACAGTCTTTCATTGCTTAGGATGTTAAATGACACCATGACGCACTGCATGAAAAAATCCTCACTGGTAGAACTGCTCCCTCACTGCGCCAGAAACCCAGGTTCAATCCTAATGTCAGGTGTTATCCATGTGGAACTGGCACATTCTTCCTGTGACCACGTGGGTTTTCTCCCGGTGCTCCAGTTTCCTCTCGCATATCAAAGATGGCAGGTTTGTAGGCTATTGGGCCTCTGTGAATTGCCCCTTGTGTGTAGGGAGTAGATGCGAAAATGGGACAAGAGTGAATGCGTGATTGATAGTCGGTGTGGACTCAGTGGGCCAGAAGGTCTGTTTCCATACTGTACCATTGAAAGCCGCACTACCACAGATATCCCTTGAAACAAAGTATCCTCCAAGTGACAACTAATTCTCATTATCTTGCGGCCGTAGCCCGTATTACCCTGATGGCCTTTTGTCAGTTCAGGCTGTGTAAGGTCTTATCTGTTTACAAATGATCAAAGACTTTGAAAAACATTTGAAGTAGATTTAAAAAGCTAAAAATTGTTTGGAAGAAGGACAAAAATAATGAATTGATTTAAAAGATGATTAACTAATATAAATTAATTATTTTAAGAAGGTAATGCTAATTAAGATAAAAAGGAACCTACCTACACCCACCTTTTCTGGCCACACTACAGTTAAGGAGCTGAGTACAAAGTGTATCTGGCTCCTCAGATCAGTACAACTGGGCTTTTTGTGCCTGGACTCAATGTTATATCCACGATGATGTGAATCAGCTGGCTGAGGGACAGCACCACCCAGCCCAATAACAACCAGGAGAAAATGAAAAGGGCTGAAATGCCTTCAACCCCGGAGGAACGGCCTGCCGACTGTTATTAATGCAAGATAGCAGAGACATGAAACGGGAGACAACAGCATCAATGTCTGTCAGTGTGAAGGCAGCAATTCCAAAAGTATCAAAGAGATCAAATCTGCTTCTGCCCCATGGTTTTCCTCTGAAGAACAAGATACTGCTGACCTGCCAACAATCCAGGAACCCATCTTCAAATTCGCAGGCAATCCTTCAACTGGAGTCAACATCAAACAGTTGACGGCAGAAAACTCTGCTGACATTCAATTGTACTGGGTTTGAACTGCATACTGTACATACCAAATATTTGAGTTTATCTGGCCTTTCTTGTTGAATAAAAGAAAAATGAGGGATGTAGTTAACATTCCCAAGGCACTGTTTACTGCTCACCCTTGGTTACCCTAAGCCCAATAACTGCACTACGTATAAATTAAGTCACATGAACGGCAGGTCAGGTAGGATAGAATGGTGGAGCTATCGGTGGCTTAATGTCTGTTGCGCTTGGTTTGGTACAGGGAAACAAAGCTCCACCGAGGCACATTCCCCCATTCTCCAGTTTAGTTTAGTTTATATTGTCACATGTACCAAGGTACAATGAAAAGCTTACATGATTACAACAAGCCATCCATTACACAGATGCAGAATAAAGGGCATAACATTTAGTGCAAGATAATGTCCAATAAAGCCGTATTAACATAGAAACATAGAAAATAGGTTCAGGAGTAGGCCATTCGGCCCTTCGAGCCTGCACCGCCATTCAATATGATCATGGATGATCATCCAACTCAGTATCCCGTACCTGCCTTCTCTCCATACCCCCTGATCCCTTTAGCCACAAGGGCCACATCTAACTCCCTCTTAAATATAGCCAATGAACTGGCATCAACTACCTTCTGTGGCAGAGAATTCCAGAGATTCACCACTCTCCGTGTGAAAAACGTTTTTCTCATCTCGGTCCTAAAGGATTTCCCCTCTATCCTTAAGCTGTGACCCCTTGTCCTGGACTTCCCCAACAATTCAATTAAAGATCGTTTGAAAGGATTCTAATGAGGTAAATGGAAGGACAGGACTGCTATCTACAGTAGCTGATGAGAGGATGGTTCAGTTGCCTGAAGTAACTGTCTCTGAACCTTGAACAATCTTTGAACATAAAAACTCTATTGTAGTCCACTATTCCCATTCATGTCACAAAAAAAACCATATTAGACTATATTTTAGACTTCAGACGTTAGACAAGCCATTTGGCACACCGAGCCCGTGCCAACAGCGATCACCCTGAAAAAGCTACTTTTATAACTACTAAACCAGGTTCGCTTCTTAATAAACAGACACCACACAAACTGTTTGGTAGACCAGTTCACAACTTTACTTATTATCGGCCGATGGAAGGGAGGGAGAACTCCAGTCAAGTGACCATTACAGACACTTGACCGTCCTCCGTCCACTACACTGAACAACAGAATTACATTGCATTATATAGTGTTTCTTTGTCACCTTAGCACATTCCACAGACATTAGTCATGGTCAGAGGTACAGGAAAAGGCATCACATCAAAGGCCTTTTGTCACATGGTACAAGATAACATTGGCCATTTGGTTTACGACATTTTATCTTCACAGAGATCACCCTAGCTCTTTCGCTGCTTCCTCTCTGTCACTTGGTCCCTCATAAACATAGGCCATTTGGTTTATGGCATCTTACTTCACAGATATGACTAGCTGTTTCTCTCTTCCTTTCTCGCCTCCTCCCCCATAACATTGGCCATTTGGTTTACGGCATCTTACTTCAAAGAGATCTCTCTAGCTTCTCCTCTCTGCTCCTCACTTGGGAGACAATGTTATAGGATTTATTATCCCACACACCCGCAACCTGAGGCAAGCCTAATTTGAGACTAAATATAAGCTGTAAGCTAGCCCAGAAGCCAATTTAATATCTTCTTATATTTTAACTAAAATTCAGCTTCATCAACCCCATACACTAGCATTATCCTACACACTATGGACAATTTTACAATTGTTTACAGAAGCTAATTCACCAACAAACCTGCACGTGTTTAGAGTGTGGGAGGAAGCCGGAGAACCCGGTGAAAACCCACGTGGTCACAGGGAGAACGTTCAAACTCTTTCCAACAGCTTCCAATGATGTGGCGGCATTGTGGCGGATTTGAGTATAGGAGCAGGGAGGTTCTACTGCAGTTGTACTGGTGAGACTACACCTGGAGTATTGCGTACAGTTTTGGTCTCCAAATCTGAGGAAGGACATTATTACCATAGAGGGAGTGCAGAGAAGGTTCACCAGACTGATTCCTGGGATGTCAGGACTTTCATATGAAGAAAGACTGGATAGACTCGGCTTGTACTCGCTAGAATTTAGGAGATTGAGGGGGGATCTTATCGAAACTTACAACATTCTTAAGGGGTTGGACAGGCTAGATGCAGGAAGGTTGTTCCCGATGTTGGGGAAGTCCAGGACAAGGTGTCACAGCTTAAGGATAGAGGGGAAATCCTTTAGGACCGAGATGAGAAAAACTTTTTTCACACAGAGAGTGGTGAATCTCTGGAACTTTCTGCCACAGAAGGTAGTTGAGGCCAGTTCATTGGCTATATTTAAGATGGAGTTAGATGTGGCCCTTGTGGCTAAAGGGGTCAGGGGGTATGGAGAGAAGGCAGGTACGGGATACTGAGTTGGATGATCAGTCATGATCATATTGAATGGCGGTGCAGGCTCGAAGGGCCGAATGGCCTACTCCTGCACCTATTTTCTACGTTTCTATGTTTCTTTGACAGCCTAGTCACCTGTAATTGCCTAAAAAAAGTCTAAATGGGACAGGCCCTTAAGGATTATATTCAACAATTGTGCAATGTCTGGCATAACAGTCTTTACACATCATCCAATTGAACATTCCTCCCCCAACCCCCCTCCCCCTTTTTGGAAATAATATGGACAGGACTGCTAAAGAAAATAGCTAAACACATTATAGTTTGAGTACTAGGTAGACAAATGTGCTGGAGAGACTCAGAGGGTGCGGCAGCATCTATGGAGCGAAGGAAATAGGCAATATTTGGGGCCAAAACCCTTCTTCAGACTGATGTAGGGTGGGGGGGCGGGGGGGGGCGGGAAGAAAAAAGGAAGAAGCTGAGCCAGAGGGCTGAGGGAGAGCTGAGAAGGGGAGGAGACAATAAGAGCTATTGGAAATTGGAGAAGTCAATGTTCATGCCGCTGGGGTATAAACTGCCCAAGCAAAATATGAGGTGCTGCTCCTCCAATTTCCGGTGGTCCTCACTCTGGCCATGGAGGAGGCCCAGGACTGAAAGGTCAGATTCGGAATGGGAGGGGGAGTTGAAATGCTGAACCACCGGGAGATCAGGTAGGTTATTGCGGACCAAGCGGAGGTGTTCGGCGAAACGATCGCCAAGCCTACATTTGGTCTCACCGATGTAGATCAGCTGACATCTAGAGCAGCGGATGCAATAGATGAGGTTGGAGGAAGTGCAGGTGAACCTCTGTCGCATATGGAACGACTGCTTGGGTCCCTGAATGGAGTCGAGGGAGGAGGTAAAGCGACAAATGCAGCATTTTTTGCAAGGGAAAGTGCCCGGGGAGGGGGTGGTACGGGTGGGAAGGGAAGAATTGACCAAGGAGTTACGGAGGGAGCGGTCTTTGCGGAAAGCAGACGGGGGGAGATGGGAAGATGTGGCGAGTGGTGGGGTCACGTTGGAGGTGGCGGAAATGACGATGGACTATTTGTTGTATGTGACGGCTGGTGGGGTGAAAGGTGAGGACTAGGGGGACCCTGCCCTTGTTACGAGTGGGGGGATGGGGAGAGAGCAGTGTTACGGGGTATTGAAGAGACCGGGGTGAGAGCCTCATCTATAGTAGGGGAGGGGAACCCCCGTTCCCTTTAAAATGAGGACATTTCTGATGCCCTGGTGTGGAACACCTCATCCTGGGAGCAGATGCGGCGTAGACGGAGGAGTTGGGAGTAGGGGGTGGAGTCCTTACAGGAAGCAGGGTGGGAAGAAGTGTAGTCTAGATAGCCACGGGAATCAGTGGGTTTATAGTGGATGTTGGTCAGAAGTCTATCACCTGAGATGGAGATAGTGAGGTCAAGAAATGGTAGGGAAGTGTCGGAAATGGTCCAGGTGTTTTTGAATGCTGGATGGAAGTTAGTGGTGAAGTGGATGAAGTCAGTGAGTTGTGTGTGGGTGCAGGAGGTAGCATCAATGCAGTCGTTGATAGTAGCGGAGGTAGAGTTTGGGGATGGGGCCCTGGTACGTCTCGAACAAGGATTGTTCGACGTACCCTACAAAGAGGCAGGCATAGCTAGGGCCCATGCGCGTGCCCATAGCTACGCCTTGTATGTGGAAGAAATGGGAGGAGTCAAATGAAAAGTTATTGAGGGTAAGGACCAGCTCCACTAGGCAGAGGAGAATATCTGTTGATGGGGATTGGTTGTTTCTCCGGTCGTGGAAGAAACGGAGGTCTTTGAGACCCTCCTGGTGGGGGATGGGGGTGTAGAGTGACTGGACGTCCATGGTGAAGATGAGGGGATGGGGGCCTAGAGAATGGAGACGCCGGAGAGTGTCTGAGGTGTCTTGAACATAGGTAGGGAGGGATTTAACCAGGGGGGATAGGATGGAGTCGAGGTATGTGGAAATAAGTTCGGTAGGGCATGAACAGGCAGAGACAATGGGTCTACCAGGATAGTCAGGTTTGTGGATTTGGGGAGAAGGTAAAATCGGGCCGTGCGGGGCTGGGGAACGATGAGGTTGGAGGCTTGTGGGGGCAGGGAGCCAGAGTGGATGAAGTCAGTGATGGTGCTCGAGATAGTTGCCTGGAGCTCGTCTGTGGGGTCATGGTCCAGGGTCATGGTCCAGTTTGAGTACTGTTGCCTTTAACCACAGTAGTCCACAATAGTCCAGATTGTCACGCTGAAAAGAGGATATTACTGAGAATATGCCAGTAATTTACATTGCACACAGTCTAAATGCAACACCATAGCCACCTCGTTATTTTTTTGCAGTTGTTTTGTTTCTGCCATATTTGGCTCTGAGTTGGGGGCAACTTTTCAGCACCATATTGCTGATCATAAATGCTAAAAGTCTACTAGAAGTAAAATTTTCTGAATCTCATTTGTGCCGTAAAAAGCTGTATTTTAAATCAAAACAGTGAGTGAATATTATTTCCAGCCTAATGCAAAATATAAACTGCTGAAGAGTTCAGGTGGTGAAACAGCATCTGTGGAGGCAAAGGGATGGTCAATATTTCAGGATGAGATACTGCATCAGCCCATGGTGTGTCGACGTAGGGTAAGGTAGGTTGTATAAAGAGGAAAGGGGGAGGGGGAGACAGAAACTGGTAGGCCATAGGTGGAATCAAATGATGGTGGAGGGGAAATGTTGAGGCAGGCTGGTAGTGATAGGTGGAAAGATAAGATAATATTTAAAAAAATAGATTGCTGAAGCAGCCGGATAGAAAAAGTAGAGAAAGCTTATTCCTGGGATGGCGGGACTGTCATATGAGGAAAGATCGAAAAGACTAGGCGTGTATTCACTGGAGTTTAGAAGGATGAGGGGGCATCTTATAGAAACATATAAAATTATAAAAGGACCGGACAAGCTAGATGCAGGAAAAATGTTCCCAATTTTGGGCGAGTTCAGAACCAGGGTCCTACAGTCTTAGAATAAAGGGGAGGTCATTTAAGACTGAGGTGAGAAAAAACTTTTTCACCCAGAGAGTTGTGAATTTATGGAATTCCCTGCCACAGAGGGCAGTGGAGGCCAAATCACTGGATGGATTTAAGAGAGAGTTAGATAGAGCTCCAAGGGCTAGTGGAGTCAAGGGATATGGGGAGAAGGCAGGCACGGGTTATTGATAGGGGACGATCAGCCATGATCCCAATGAATGGCGGTGCTGGCCCGAAGGGCCGAATGGCCTCCTCCTGCACCTATTTTCTATGTTTCCCTTATTATCCATCTCTTATGTAACACAACCCCACTTGGCTCAATCTGCTCAGTACCCTCCACACACCCCCACCAACCTATTTCTTACCAACCTGTCTCATCCCTTCCTCTCACCTCTATTTATTGGCTATCTTCTCTCCACACTCTCTCATGCAGGGTATTAAACCAAAAAGTCGACCATCTTTTTGCCTCCATAGATGCTGCGTAATCCGCTGAATTGCTCCAGCAATTTAACTTTTCTACTCGACTCCTGCTCAAGATCCAAAGGGAAATCAACCGAAATACCAATTTTTTGCCTTGCCCCTGGACTAACAGTGGAGATTCAGTCACAGTTAGTCTTCAATGGTTCATTGACTATCTCAAGGGCTTGAGTGGAATTTCTATCCATACTTACGATTGAATGAGGGTAAAGAGGTGAGAACTTCCAAAGTTCTTGAATTCACAAAACTCTTCAGATGCTGGAATCTTGAGCATAAAAAACAAACTGCTGGAGGACCCGATGAGTTCCTCCAGAAGTTTGTTCAAAGTTCTTGAAGGTCTGTTGGAAAACTGGAGTTATTGACATCACTCCAGCTCCAATAGGACATACAACTGTGCTTTCAAGCAGCTTAGATCCTATAGAAAGACAGTACTTCTCCTATTTCCACAAGTTTGGGTATCAAGGTTATTGTCAATCATCTGCAGTCATTAATTGGAACGAAATGTGCAGTTCCAGCTGCATGGTTTATCGAATTCATCATTCACTCACAAAAATCTCTACGTTATAAAAAAAGGAAAGATGTGCAGTTATGCTATCAAAAAAAATACAGAGGCACCAGAGAAGGGGCAAATTAGATATACTGGACTGTTTTCAGAATAAAGAGATTATAATTATCAGAGAGACTGGCTTATCAGGCTGCAGATAGTTCTACAAGAACAAAAAAGTGACAATGGTTGACCAGATGAAACGTTTTATACTTAGGACACAGGAAAGGGCAGACAAACTAAACATGTCTTCACTTAAGGGTGTCCAAAACTAGGGTCATACATTTAAGATAGTGGCTAATAAATGGAAAACAAGGCTTGGTTACCTAACTTAAGCCTGATGAAACCTTGTAATTGGTTTAGACACCACAATAATTATAAATCCTTGACCTCAGGCATGATTTGGATTGACTGCAGTTTGGCTAGGTTTGGACTGGTGACAGTCGATTTCATTCAGATTAAGCAGGGATGGAGAAGCATAAAGGGCCTGTCCCATGAGCATGCGACCTGCGTGCGGCAAGCCTGACCTAGCGGGCTGGTCCCAGCAGCATGCGCCTGCAGGCGGCAAGCATGACCAAACCAGAAGCGGAAGCCGCGCGGGGGTCGATTGAGTGACACGCCGTCGAGGCGGCTGAGGGCCGGCAGGTTGTTGCCGCGCGGAATTTTTAAACACGGTCAGTTTTTCGGTGCCCCGTGCGATGTCGGGACCATCTCCGTACAACTCCATATGGCTCCGGCGATCGAAGTGGGACCGGCCACGCGAGGCCGTACGGCTCAAGCGACCACGTTAGGTCGCGCTCGCCGCATGCAGGCGCATGCTGGTGGGACAGGCCCTTTAGGTCGCGCTTGCCGCATGGAGTTGTAAGCTCGTGGGACAGGCCCTTCAGATTGGCCAGGTTGAGGTTGGTTTGGATTGGCTGGACAAAGCTCAGTTTTGACTGGTCAGGATCAAGTCAAGTTTAGTTTGGCTACTATCAAAACCTTTGTACACGTTGTCATTAATATATTCCTCTTTTTGTTCTTATTACTAATTATATTGAGAAATAGCATAGCATATTTTCCTGCGTTATCCTCAGACACTATTGAATTCCTCAGAATGAAGAACTTTGTCATTGATGAAAAACATTTTAACACTGCACAAACAAGTGACAAAGTAATTGATTTTTCAATATCTGATGTGATATGTGCAATGGGTGGTGAAATAAATTGAACAAATTGTCCCGCCTGTTGTTAAATTGTAGAATCAGCTCAGGTCAGTGAAAGCAATTTTTCATCAGGCTTTTTCTAAGTGCTGAGGTGATGTGTGTCTCTGTCTTCTCCCTTTCCTTTGTGAGTCCGTGGAGTAAATAGTGAAAGGCTTGGGTAGGGTGAATGTGGAGAGGCTGATTCTACTAGTGGGAGAGTCTAGGACCAGAGGCCATAGCCTCAGAATAAAAGGGCTTCCCTATAGAAAGGAGATCAGGAGGAATTTATTTTGTCAGAGTGGTGAATCTGTGGAATTCATTGCCACAGATGGTTGTGAAGGCCATTAATGGATATTTTTAAGGCGGAGATAGCGGGATAGGCTCGATGGGCCGAATGGCCTAATTCTACTCCCAGAACTTATGAGAGCTGGCTTTGTTCTATGCAAATGCCCTGCAATTCACAGTTAAGTACATTTTGAAATATCTGTGCCAGTGCAGAGTGAGATAATGCACCACCCAGGTCAACTCATATCTGTGAGCACCAACATCTCTCCACGGGGAAGTTTATTCTGGGTATAAACAGCAACCAAATATCAAGCTGGTTTCCATTGTCAAAGGCTGAGAAGTTGCCTGAAGTTTTCCCTCGAAGTTTGAGGAACTTGCTTTGCAATTATATAGCGTGAAAGACAGATGTTGGAGATACTCAGCAGGTCGGGCAGCTTCTGTGAATGGAGTAACAGAGATAATTTTTCAGGTTGGTGGCCTTCCATCAGATAAAGGCATCCCCAGTATTTTCTGCTTTTGTTTTAGATTTCCTGCATTTCCAGTTTTGTTTTTGTTTGGCAAACAATGTCATATACACACACAGTGATATCCCACAACTAGCAACAACTAAATGGTCCAGTTGCTGTGATGTTTCCTGGGGAGTAACTAATGGGCTGTAAACTGGGAGAACAACTTTTCAAATATTACCATAAAATCTTCTGGTTATATTTAAGAAGGAACTGCAGATGCTGGAAAAATCAAAGGTCGATAAAAATGCTGGAGAAACTCAGCGAGTGGGGCAGCATCTATGGAGCGAAGGAATAGGTGACGTTTCGTGTCGAGACCCTTCTTCAGACTGATGTGGGGGTGGTGGGGTTGGGAATAAGAAAGGAAGAAGCGGAGACAGTGGCCTGTGGGAGAGCTGGGAAGGGGAGGGAAAAGAGAGAGGGAGAAAGCAAGGACTACCTGAAATTGGAGAAGCCAATGTTCATATCGCTGGGGTGTAAATTACCCAAGCGAAATATGAGGTGCTGCTCCTCCAATTTACGGTGGGACTCACTCTGGCCATGGAAGAGGCCCAGGACAGAAAGGTTGGATTCGGAATGGGAGGGGGAGTTAAAGTGCTGAGTCACCAGGAGATCAGGTTGGTTACTGCGAACTGAGCGGAGGTGTTGGGCGAAGCGATCGCCAAGCCTCTGCTTGGTCTCACCGATGTAGAGTAGCTGACACCTAGAGCAGCAGATGCAATAGATGAGGTTGGAGGAGGTGCAGGTGAATCTCTGCCGCACCTGGAAAGACTGCTTAGGTCCTTGGATGGAGTCAAGGGGGGAGGTAAAGCGACAAGTGTAGCATTTCCTGCGGTTGCAAGGGAAAGTACCAGGAAAGGGGGTGGTTTGGGTGGCAAGGGACAAATTGACCAGGGAGTTACAGATGGAGTGGTCTCTGCAGAAAGCCATAAGGGAAGGACATGGGAAGATGTGGCCAGTGATCAATTCAACTGAGCCAGAACCACACCAAGATGCATAAATTTCCACCTTTGCCCTGCACTGATTTACCTCCTTCTGTCTGAGATAATAGAGATAGTCCTGCAGCGTGGAAACCCGTCCCTCGGCCCAACTTATCCATGCCGACTAACATGTCCCATCAATACTATTCCCACCTGCCTGCATTTGGCCCATAGATAGAAACAAAATGCTGGAGTACCTCAGAGGGACAGGCAGCATCTCTTTATAGAAGGAATGGGCCCATATCTCTCTAAATCTGTCATATCCATGTCCTGTCTAAATGTTTCTTAAATGTGCAATAGTACCTGCCTCAACTACCTCCTCCGGCAGCTCGTCCAATACACCCACCACTGTGTAAAAAGGTTACCCCTCACCTTACTATTAAATCTTTCCTCCCTCGTCTTGTTCTCGATTCCTCTCCTCTGGGCAAGAAACTCTGCGTTTACATAATCTATTCCTCTCATGATTTTGTACACCTCTATAAGATCACCATAAGGTCATGCAGTGACTAAAATAAGAGGCTGCAGAAGAAGGGAAGAGCGCTGTGATGTAGAGTTTCGAAGAGGTGATTCTTCACAGCATCTGAGACCAGGGTGTAACCCTGACCTCTGGTGTAATTTGTGTGATGATGTAGGATTTCCCCCCAGGTTCTCTGGTTGCCCTCTCATATCCCAAAGATATGCGGGTTAAATTGCCATGATAAATCTCCCTTAGTGTGTAGATGTGGTGGAATCTGGGGGGAGTTGATGAGAATTTTGAGGTGGGATAAAAATAGGGTTACGGTAGAATAGTGTGAAATGGGTCATTGATGGTCGATGTGGACACGATGGGTTGAAGGGACCCATTTCATGCGATATCTATTATTCTACAGCAAGCCAGGAGTATTCGTTCTTTAGATGCAGGTGGCTGGCTGGTGACTCTAACTGTTCTTGCCAGCATTGTTACACCAACCAGATTAGTTGCTTTGCCTGACCTTTACCATTCGGGTCCCACAGGTACTTGAATCATTTAAGCAGGCTGTCACATGCTTCCTGGAACTGAGCAATGACAACAAAAGGAAATCACACACAAAAATAACTACATCCTCCAGCCTCCAGCCTCTACTTCTGAATGCCACTGACTGCAAAGAAAACATCTAAAACTTTATTGTGTGGTCGATCAATACAATAGCAAAGATGTGAATTGATAAACGGACCATTTACTGACATCATGGGTATCTGGCTGAAAAGCCATTAGGTTTATTTCACTGTAATGCTTCTGCGCTGCTGGTGTGTGAGACTAAAAAACCTAAGTAGGTGAGAGTGGTTGTGAACCCCAACATTAGCTGGTAGGTTCACTCTGACACTAATGTACTTCTGTAACATTGTGTTAAAGAGGCATACACACTCACCGTTGAAATGTATTTTAATTCCAGGTGTGTTCCGCTCTGATCATTGATTCACACTAGTTTTAAGCTATCCCACTTACACATTTACAGAGGTCAATTAACCTCCAAACCCGCACACCTTTGGGATGTGGGAGGAAACTGGAACACCCTGAGAAAACCCACACAGTCACAGGAAGAACGTGCAAACTCCACACGGAGAGCCCCGCAGATCAGGATTAAACCCGTCTCTAATACTGCATTACATGTAAAATAACCATAGATGCCATCTAGCCAATTGAACGTTTCCAGTATTTTCATAGTCAACCTCTATCAAGCATAAATAATAGATCTGTGGGTTAAATTACCTTTAGAATCTAAATTGCCATCTGAGAAATGCGCCAATGGAAGACTGCAGCAAAATGTTCTTCCTTTTGCTTGCAGCTGTGCTAATATTTAATTACCATGAAGATTGCTGAAATGTCACCTTAGTCCAATATCTATAACACATGTTTATTTCTCAGTGAGTAACAAGTCTATCGGGGATTCTTTGAATAACAGAAATTTAATGGTACAGATGGAAGTTGCCTCGTCTATGATGTTTTGCTGGCTCTTTAATAAACCCACACGTTTAATTATACACTCACTTTCTTGTTTATAACCTTGCAAGTTTCTGATCTTCAAGTAGCTATGCTTTTGACATATTCTAAAGAAAACTATATGCCCTTTATTATATGGCTTATAGTTGCTTTTGAGGTTATACTGCAACAGAGCCTGTTCAGCCCTTTTGCCAATTCATTAGATCATGGACAATCTGGTTTTTACCTTAATCTCCTGCCTTGGTCCATAAGTAATTCTCATTAATCATTAACCAACGACCCCAAAACCGATTAATTTCACTTCTTAAATGTTCAAATGATGCTCTTGATTCTATTTGACAGATTCAAATATTTAATCATTCAGAGGAAAACTTGTAAAATTTTATTAAACTTCAACTCTCATTGCTACTTTTCAAAGTCTGTGCGGATGAAAACACTGACAACATAACATTTTCAGAAAACATTACCATTGTTGTATACTTTTAATAAATGTCCATTCACTTTCCAAAATCTTTTCTAGTTATCAACAATGATAGCAATTTTCAGCCATTTGTATGGTTGGAATGTTTAAGTGCATTTCAGCACTGGGCGTAACTTTCATAGCTGCAAGCATTGATGACAAGTGCCAAATGACTATAAAGTGCTAAACCATAACCTTCTAAAGGCATTCACACTCTGGCATAAAAGCAGCAACAGTGGCATCAACAACAGATTATAACATCTGGAATCTTATGTGTGGAAACATAAGAGACTTGACTTGCATCAAACAGCTGGTGCTTGGCACACTCGGAATAAGGATAATGCAAGGAAAATGCCTCATCAAAATTATGTTTGGATTCAGTACTCATATTTTGCATATTTTACAACACAGGAAGCCATTTGGCCCATCGAGTCGAGGATGAATCTCAAAGCAATCTCAAAAGCTTCATAGTTCTACTTATGAAATGGAAATATATTCTCCATCACATGGTGACAAACTCTACCCTGGTTCTACCACCACCTAAGGAGATGACAGACACTTCACACTGAACATTTGCTCTATCAGCACTTTTTTGAGGATCAGCAGGGGGAGGAAATTGGAGTCCCCAGGGGAAACCCACACAGTCACAGGGAGAATGTACAAATTCCACGTAAGCAGTATCAGAGGACAATATTAGACCTGCATCAATGGAGGAGGGAAACACTGTGTCCCCACTAATAAAGCCCCGTGAACTTCTAATCACTTGCTTGAGATTTATCCTCTTGATTGCCAAATGCAAACATGAACCAAAGGGGGAAAAAACTGCAGATGCCGGAAATTTGAAACTGAGGGGAAGAAGAATTAATGTTCTCAGGTGGGTTCACTATTAGAAACATAGAAAATAGGTGCAGGAGGAGGCCATTCGGCCCTTCGAGCCAGCACCGCCATTCATTGTGATCATGGCTGATCATCCCCAATCAATAACCCATGCCTGCCTTCTCCCCATATCATATAAACATAGAAACATAGAAAATAGGTGCAGGAGTAGGCCATTCGGCCCTTCGAGCCTGCACCGCCATTCGATATGATCATGGCTGATCATCCAATTCAGTATCCCATCCCTGCCTTCTCTCCATACCCCCTGATCCCTTTAGCCACAAGGGCCACATCTAACTCCCTCTTAAATATAGCCAATGAACTAGCCTCAACTACCTTCTGTGGCAGAGAATTCCACAGATTCACCACTCTCTGTGTAAAAAATGATTTTCTCATCTCGGTCCTAAAAGACTTCCCTCTTATCCTTAAACTGTGACCCCTAGTTCTGGACTTCCCCAACATCGGGAATAATCTTCCCTTGACTCCACTAGCCCCTAGAGCTCTATCTAACTCTCTCTTAAATCCATCCAGTGACTTGGCCTCCACTGCCCTCTGTGGCAGGGAATTCCATAAATTCACAACTCTCTGGGTGAAAAAGTTTCTTCTCACCTCAGTCTTAAATGACCTCCCCTTTATTTTAAGACTGTGGCCCCTGGTTTTGGACTCGCCCAACATTGGGAACATTTTTCCTGCTTGTCCAGTCCTTTTATAATTTTATATGTTTAATAAGATATCCCTTCATCCTTCTAAACTCCAGTGAATACAAGCCTAGTCTTTTCAATCTTTCCTCATATGACAGTCCTGCCATCCCAGGGATCAATCTCGTGAACCTACGCTGCACTGCCTCAATCACAAGGATGTCCTTCCTCAAATTAGGAGACCAAAACTGTACACAATACTCCAGATGTGGTCTCACCAGAGCCTTATACAACTGCAGAAGAACCTCTTTACTCCTATACTGAAATCCTCTTGTTATGAAGGCCAACATTCCATTAGCTTTCTTCACTGCCTGCTGTACCTGTAAGCCAACTTTCAGTGACCGTTGTACAAGGAAGCCCAGGTCTCGCTGCACCTCCCCCTTACCTAACCTAACCCCATTGAGATAATAATCTGTCCCCTTGTCTTTGCCGCCAAAGTAGATAACCTCACATTTATCTATATTATACCGCATCTGCCATGCATCTGCCCACTCACTCAACCTGTCCAGGTCACCCTGCAACCTCCTAACATCCTCTTCACAGTTCATACTGCCACCCAGCTTTGTGTCATCCCCAAACTTGCTAGTGTTGCTCCTAATTCCCTCTTCCAAATATTCTAAGTTTTACCTTTATACTGCGGGTATTGAAGCAATGCAATTTATAATTTGGGATCTGGAATTGATTGCAGGTACAGATGATAGAAACAGAATCGACCAGTGTCCTCAAAAGAGAGCTGGAATGTACTTGAGAGAGAATAATTTACAGAACAATGGAAGAAGAGTGGGTGAATGGGAAGCACAAAGTGCTGGAGTAACTCAGCGGGACAGACAGCATCTCTAGAGGGTATGGTGAGTGATGGGAATGATGGAAATCCTCTAGTCAAAACCAGAAAAAATGTGACTGTCTGAACATCCATCTTTGGTGCCTGCAACAAATTTGTGAAACAAATTGTGTACATCAACACCCTCAAGAAACAAAGATAAAAGACCATACTATGTCTCAATGATATTGGATGAGAGATATTGCCAGCCAGGACAGGCAATTCTTTACATAGTATTACACACAAGAGAGAGATGATAGGTAATAAAGTAAAACAATATCTTAGATCAAAAATATTTTGTAAATATAGAAGTTCCTTAATGGTGCGAGGGTGCCAGGTCTATAAACTCCAATGCTGCAAGATATCCCATTCTAGTAAGACAAGGTGCAAAATCCACAATGTAACTTTGTCAAGCCAGTTGGCAGTTTCCCTTCCTTCTTGATAACAACCATCAGCAACAATGATAAAAAAAAATACAAATCCAATTGTAATGTTGCAAGTGTGAAGATTGATTGAATACAACAATGTAACCCAGTCAGGCTCCATACCATACATTACAGCTCTGAAGAATGAACAATTTGTGAGCGTGTGGGAAGATTGTTAATCCAGCTTCTAACCACTGGAAGAGAACTTGTCTGCTCCTTCAATGTGCTTATTTTACAGCAGTAATATGCACCTCCCTTAGCTGAAGTTAAGATTTCCATCCATCTTTCTTCAGTGCAGGCTGATTGCCTAAAATCCTGGCAGAATCAGAAAAATGTCACGACATCCATTTGCACCTACAGTGTGAAAGATACATATTCTAGATGCGCTGGGATGCATCCTCAGTGATGTGACCTGGGGTCATCGGGTGTTTCGGGTCTCACAACATCAGACACCCTCGTCCAGGTGACCCAGCCGGGGTTGATCAAGCCCGACTTACGTCCCAGCAGCAACTGCCCACGGATCAGCCCTCTTAATCCAAAGCCACCTTTCTCTGCGGCTTCGCTTGCGGATTGAATTGCCCTCTTCTTTGCCAGCCCCGTAATGTCCAACCGGTTGAGGACTTTGCAGAGTGAGCGTCCTGCAAAGCATCTACAGACCACCTCTATGGGCTCATAGTATGTCTTCCAGCCTCTGTCCTGGCACATCTCCACCAGTTTCTGGTACTTTGCCTCTCATTAGCCTCTTCAATACGCTCTTCCCAGGGCACTGTCAGCTCCAGAATGGTCAGCTGTTTTGTCCCATCGGAGGTGATGATCATGTCTGGCTGGAGTGCTATTGGCATGTAAAAAGGCTTGAAGTGATTCTCATCATCGGGCAGTCTTTACAAGTCACTGAGAACAGTAAACAACTTAAACAAAGATGAAGTAGAGCAGAATCTACAAGGCACTTCAAGCTGGAAGGGAGCCAGTAATTGAAGGGATGTAGCTACAAAAGTGGCGCCAAAGCAAGAAAGACTATTCACCAACAAATTCTTGGGTTGTTCCTTCAAATATTTTCAATTGATAAATGCTAAAGCAACAGCACAATTAAAAATACAATACAATATTTATTCAATGTCATTTGAACATCAGTGAGGCTCAGCCATACAAACAAAACTATTCCTACAAGACACACAAACAATTCAATTCACACAAACATCCATCATAGTGAATCTCCTCCTCACTGTGATGGAAGGCAAAGTCTTTTCTCTCCCCTGACCACCATTTTCCCCGATGTTTAAGCCCCAGGCGGGCGATGAGAAGTCCCACAACCATTAAGGGCACACTGGGCGATGAATGGCCCTGCTCCAGGTCTAAATGTCACAGTAGGAGCCCCCGGCGGGCGTTGGAATGTCCTGCAGACATTAAGGCCGCGCCGGGCGATGTACGGCCCCACCCCGCAACACGGGCTGGAGAAGTTGCGTTGCGAGAGCTCCGAAAAGTGATCTCCCACCCGGACCCACAAGCTCCCAATATCACAGTCCACAGGCCTACAGCTGCAGCCTCCGAGCTCCGGAGTCGGGCCGCAGCAGCGAGCCACCACCGCTCCCCATGCTCCCCACGCTCCGAGGCAGGCCAGCCCCATGATGGTGAGTAGTCCGCAGCTCCGCAGGCTCCGCGACTGGAGCCCACAGGTCGTTCCGGTTGGAGGCCGCTCCACGGTGCTAGGCCCCAACGACAACGGAGACCCGACAGGGAAAAGGTCGGGTCTCCCGTGCAGGGAAGAGATTTTAAAAGCCCTTTGATTTGATTTACTATCACATTTAATTTTAATGCTAGCAGTTTGCAATTCTTAAGAAGTTGATGAACATTCATGTGAGTTGGTCAACCTTTCATCATAAATAGTTATTGAATATTTAAATATTTAATAGAGATAATATTTATCTCAATTATGGTTGACAATGGCACTAGTAATTGACTGCTTTGCAAATGTATCACGTAGAATTAATCAGTTAAGGGCCTGTCCCACATGGGCGTCATTTGCGTGTCATTTACGCGACATCATTTACGCGTCACGACACATGATGCATGCATGGCATGCATTACGCACGCATGACACGTGGTGAGGCGTGGTGGTGTATGCAGTTACGTGCGGTAGCGCGCGGCGCCCCAGGATTTTGGGATTCTCAAATGGGATGCCCAAGTGGGACAGGCCCTTTAGAAATTGCCAAGTATGATGTTGTGGGAATTACAGAGACAGGGCTGCAAGAGGACCAGGGCTTGGAACTGAATATTCAGGGGTATACGTCCTATCGAAAAGACAGACAGGTGGGTAGAGGGGGTGATGTAGCTCGGTTGGTGAGGAATGAAATTCAATCCCTTACGAGGGGTGGCATAGAACCAGGAGATGTAGAGTCAGTATGGATAGAACTGAGGAATTGTAAGGGTGAAAAGACCCTAATGGGAGGTTCTCTACAGGCCCCCAAACAGTAGCCTGGATATAGGATGCAAGTTGAATCAAGAGTTAAAATTGGAATGCAGCAAAGGTAATGCTACAGTGGTTATAGAAACATAGAAACATAGAAATTAGGTGCACGAGTAGGCCATTCAGCCCTTCGAGACTGCACCACCATTCAATATGATCATGGCTGATCATCCAACTCAGTATCCCGTACCTGCCTTCTCTCCATACCCTCTGATCCCCTTAGCCACAAGGGCCACATCTAACTCCCTCTTAAATATAGCCAATGAACTGGCCTCGACTACCCTCTGTGGCAGAGAGTTCCAGAGATTCACCACTCTCTGTGTGAAAAAAGTTCTTCGCATCTCGGTTTTAAAGGATTTCCCCCTTATCCTTAAGCTGTGACCCCTTGTCCTGGACTTCCCCAACATCGGGAGCAATCTTCCTGCATCTAGCCTGTCCAACCCCTTAAGAATTTTGTAAGTTTCTATAAGATCCCCTCTCAATCTCCTAAATTCTAGAGAGTATAAACCAAGTCTATCCAGTCTTTCTTCATAAGACAGTCCTGACATCCCAGGAATCAGTCTGGTGAACCTTCTCTGCACTCCCTCTATGGCAATAATGTCCTTCCTCAGATTTGGAGACCAAAACTGTACGCAATACTCCAGGTGTGGTCTCACCAAGACCCTGTACAACTGCAGTAGAACCTCCCTGCTCCTATACTTAAATCTTTTTGCTATGAAAGCTAACATACCATTCGCTTTCTTCACTGCCTGCTGCACCTGCATGCCCACTTTCAATGACCGGTGTACCATGACACCCAGGTCTCGCTGCATCTCCCCTTTTCCTAGTCGGCCACCATTTAGATAATAGTCTGCTTTCCTGTTTTTGCCACCAAAATGGATAACCTCACATTTATCCACATTATACTGCATCTGCCAAACATTTGCCCACTCACCCAGCCTATCCAAGTCACCTTGCAGTCTCCTAGCATCCTCCTCACAGCTAACACTGCCCCCCAGCTTAGTGTCATCCGCAAACTTGGAGATATTGCCTTCAATTCCCTCATCCAGATCATTAATATATATTGTAAATAGCTGGGGTCCCAGCACTGAGCCTTGCGGTACCCCACTAGTCACTGCCTGCCATTGTGAAAATGTCCCGTTTACTCCTACTCTTTGCTTCCTGTTTGCCAGCCAGTTCTCTATCCACATCAATACTGAACCCCCAATGCCGTGTGCTTTAAGTTTGTATACTAATCTCTTATGTGGGACCTTGTCGAAAGCCTTCTGGAAGTCCAGATACACCACATCCACTGGTTCTCCCCTATCCACGCTACTAGTTACATCCTCGAAAAATTCTATAAGATTCGTCAGACATGATTTACCTTTTGTAAATCCATGCTGACTTTGTCCAATGATTTCACCACTTTCCAAATGTGCTGCTATCCCATCTTTAATAACTGACTCTAGCAGTTCCCCTACTACCGATGTTAGACTAACTGGTCTGTAATTCCCCGTTTTCTCTCTCCCTCCCTTCTTAAAAAGTGGGGTTACGTTTGCTACCCGCCAATCCTCAGGAACTACTCCAGAATCTAAAGAGTTTTGAAAGATTATTACTAATGCTTCCACTATTTCTGGAGCTACTTCCTTAAGTACTCTGGGATGCAGCCTATCTGGCCCTGGGGATTTATCGGCCTTTAATCCATTCAATTTACCCAACACCACTTCCCGGCTAACCTGGATTTCACTCAATTCCTCCAACTCCTTTGACCCGCGGTCCCCTGCTATTTCCGGCAGATTATTTATGTCTTCCTTAGTGAAGACGGAACCAAAGTAGTTATTCAATTGGTCCGCCATATCCTTGTTCCCCATGATCAACTCACCTGTTTCTGACTGCAAGGGACCTACATTTGTTTTAACTAATCTCTTTCTTTTCACATATCTATAAAAACTTTTGCAGTCAGTTTTTATGTTCCCTGCCAGTTTTCGTTCATAATCTATTTTTCCTTTCCTAATTAAGCCCTTTGTCCTCCTCTGCTGGTCTCTGAATTTCTCCCAGTCCTCCGGTATGCTGCTTTTTCTGGCTAATTTGTACGCATCATCCTTCGCTTTGATAATATCCCTGATTTCCCTTGTTATCCACGGATGCACTACCTTCCCTGATTTATTCTTTTGCCAAACTGGGATGAACAATTTTTGTAGTTCATCCATGCAGTCTTTAAATGTCTTCCATTGCATATCCACCGTCAACCCTTTTAGAATTAATTGCCAGTCAATCTTGGCCAATTCACGTCTCATACCCTCAAAGTTACCTTTCTTTAAGTTCAGAACCATTGTTTCTGAATTAACAATGTCACTCTCCATCCTAATGAAGAACTCAACCATATTATGGTCACTCTTGCCCAAGTGGGCACGTACAACAAGACTGCTAACTAACCCTTCCTCATTACTCAATACCCAGTCTAAAATAGCCTGCTCTCTCGTTGGTTCCTCTACATGTTGATTTAGATAACTATCCCGCATACATTCCAAGAAATCCTCTTCCTCAGCACCCCTGCCAATTTGATTATGGGAGATTTCAACGTGCAGGTAGAATGGGAAAATCAGGTTGGTACTGGATTGCAAGAAAGGAAGTTTGTGGAATGCCTCCGAGATGGATTCTCAAAGCAGCTTGTACTGGAGCCTACCAGGGAGAAGGCAATTCTGGATTTAGTGTTGTGTAATGAACCGGATTTGATAAGAGAACTCAAGGTAAAGGAGTCATTAGGAGGTAGAGACCATAATATAAGTTTTAAGCTACAATTTGAGAGAGAGAAGGAAAATCGGAAGTGTCAGTCTTACAGTTGAGCAAAGGGGACTATGGAGGCATGAGGGAGGAGCTGGCCAAAGTTGACTGGAAAGAGACCGTAGCAGGGATGACAATAGAACAACAATGGCAGGTGTTACTGGGAACAATACAGAAGGTGCAGGATCAGTTCATTCCAAAGTTAAGAAAGATTCTAAGGAGAGTAAGAGGGAACCGTGGCTGACAAGGGAAGTCAAGACATGTGTAAAAATAAAAGAGAAGTATAACATAGCAAAGATTAGTGGGAAGCCAGAGGATTGGGAAACTTTTAAAGAGCAACAGGAGATAACTAAAAAGGAAATACAGGGAGATAATATGAGGCACGAAGGTAAGTTAGCCAAGAATATAAAGGAGGATAGTAAAAGCTTCTTCAGATATGTGAAGAGGAAACAATTAGTTAAGACAAATGTGGGTCGCTTGAAGACAGAAACAGGTGAACTTATTATGGGGAACAAGGAAATGGCAGATGAGTTGAACAGGTACTTTGGATCTGTTCACTAAGGAAGACACAAACACTCTCCCAGATGTACTAGTGGCTAGAGGACCTAGGGTGACGGAGGAACTGATGGAAATTCACATTAGGCAAGAAATGGTGTTGGGTAGACTGATGGTACCCTCAGGGCCTGATGGTCTGCAGCCCATGGTACTTAAGGAAGTGACTCAAGAAATAGTGGATGCATTGGTTCAATGTTCTATAGATTCAGGACCAATTCCTGTGGATTGGAGGGTAGCTAATGTTATCCCACCATTTAAGAAAGCGGGAGAAAGAAAACAGGGAATAATAGACCATTTAGCCTGACATCGGTGGTGGGGAAGATGCTGGAGTCAATTATAAAAGATGAAATAGCAGCACATTTGGATAGCAGTAGCAGGTTCGGTCCAAGTCAGCATGGATTTACAAAGAAGAAATCATGCTTGACTAATCTTCTGGAATTCTTTGAGGATGTAACTAGGAAAATGGACAAGGGAGAGCCAGCGGATGTAGTGTACCTGGACTTTAAGAAAGCATTTTATAAGGTCCCACATAGGAGATTAGTGGGCAAAATTAGAGTACATGGTAGAGGAAACAAAGAGTAGGGATTAACGGGTCCCTTTCAGAATGGCAGGTAGTGACTAGTGGGGTACCGCAAGGCTCGGTGCTGGGACCGCAGCTATTTACAATATACATTAATGATTTAGATGAAGGGATTAAAACTAACAATAGCAAATTTGCAGATG
Organism: Amblyraja radiata; assembly: GCF_010909765.2. Classification (NCBI taxonomy): domain Eukaryota; kingdom Metazoa; phylum Chordata; class Chondrichthyes; order Rajiformes; family Rajidae; genus Amblyraja; species Amblyraja radiata. Next base: position 98,772,825 of record NC_045960.1, read on the forward strand.
ACACAAAGCTGGGTGGCAGTGTGAAATGTGAGGAGGATGCTATGAGGATGCAGGGTGACTTCAACAGGTTGGGTGAATGGGCAGATGCATGGCAGATGCAGTTTAATGAGGATATATGTGAGGTTATCCACTTTGGTGGCCAGTTATTATCTAAATGGAGTCAAGTTGGGAAAAGGGCAAGTACAACAGGATCTGGGGGTCCTTGTTCATCAGTCACTGAAAATAAGCATGCAGGTACAATACAATAAAATATAATACAATACAATACAATACAATATGGTTTTATTCGTCACATTGCACATAAAGTGCGAGTGAAAAGTGCAAGTGCAAGTAAAGTACAGCAGGCAGTGAAGGAAGCTCCGTGTTGTAATTGTTATATGGTTATGTGGTTATAAGCTAATGGCATGTTGGCCTTCATAACAAGAGGAGTTGAGTATAGGAGCAAAGAGGTCCTTCTGCAGTTGTACAGAGCCCTAGTGAGACCACACCTGGAGTATTGTGTGCAGTTTTGGTCTCCAGATTTGAGGAAGGACAATCTTGTTATTGAGGAAGTGCAGCGTAGGTTCACAATGTTAATTCCCGGAATGGCAGGACTGTCACATGGTGATTGAATGGAGCGGCTGGGCTTGTATACTCAGGAATTTAGAAGGATGAGAGGATATCTTATTGAAACATTTAAGATTATTAAGGGATTGGACACGCTAGAGGCAGGAAACATGTTCCTGATGTTGGGGGAATCCAGAATCAGGGGCCACAGTTTAAGAATTACGGGTAGGCCATTGAGAACGGAGATGAGGAAAAACGTTTTCACCCAGAGATTTGTGAATCTGTGGAATTCTCTGCCTCAGAAGGCAGTAGATGCCAATTCTCTGGATGCTTTCAAGAGAGAGTTAAATACAGCTCTTAAAGATAGTGGAGTCAGGTGATATGGGGACAAGGCAGGAACAGGGTACTGATTGTGGATGATCAGCCATGATCATATTGAATGGCGATGCTGGCTCAAAGGGCCAAATGGCCTACTCCTGCATCTATTGTCTATTGTCTACTCTTTAACATGTTTACAAGGCAAGCCAGTCCATGGCAGACTGTACAGACAGGAAAACAAGAGAATTCATAGGATTAATCTATTGGGTGCTATATAAAATTACGTCAAATTCCTACCCATGTCCTCCACTGATGCTGCCTGACCCACTGAGTTATTCCAGAATGTTATGTTTTACTTACAATTCCAGCACCTGCAGTTCCTTGTGTATCAATCTTACAGTGAAACTTAACTATGAAATGATACAACAGCCACAAGAGAAATAAGGTATTTATTATCACATACATTTAATTTAAAGGATGTAATGCTGGTTCTGCACCTCAACCCCCTGATCTAAATACCTTCACATTTTGTAGACATGAGTAAACACAGATGCTGGTTTAGAACTAAGGCACAAAGTGTTGGAACAACTCACTGGGCCAGGCAACATCTCTAGAGAATATGTATAGGTGACGTTTTGGGTCGGGTCTGAAGAACGGTCCTGACCAAAAATGTCACCTATCCATGTTCACCAGGGATTTGTGCTTGAACCATCAAGTTACTCCAGTACTTTGTATCTTCATGTTTTAATGTGTTCCAACATATTACTGTGCCATGCTATCTTCTCCTGACAACTTGCACGGGCACCTTTTAAAACTAACCTTTATTGATGTTTTCTTGGATTTGTTTGTACATTCAAGATCAATCTGAAGTATGGTTCATCTCAGTTCAGAGTGCTGCCTCGTGGAGTGAACAATGCCAAAACAGGCCCTTCAGCCCACCAGGTCCATGTCAACCTCAGTACCATATACACAAATCTTATTTGGTTCCATTTTATTCTACAAACATTCTCATAATACCTCAGATTCTACCACTCACCTTCCCACCACAGGAAACTTACAGGGGCCATTTAATCTGCAGCCTGTCTCGGAGATGTGGAGGGAAACCGACAACCCCTGGAGAAAGCCATGCAGTCACAAGAAGAATGTGTAAACTCCACACAAACGGTACCAGAGGTTGCTGGATCTAGGAGGCTGCATCCCTTTTTGCTACATTACACCGCCAACTCAGAAATACTGTGCACAAATATCTGCCCAGTCCCAGTGGAGCCATGATGATCCCTGGCTCACCTCTTACCTCCATGTTAAAGGCACAATGGGAGTTTTATCAAGGCTGGAGATCAAGGACAAATGGGCCTTTCATCCTCTTCCTGTCCACCTACAGCATTAATGGAGATTAGACCAAGCGGGACCCGTTGGGTCCCTGTCACATGGGAAGTCTGTGATTGCAACATTGTTGCAAATGAGATCCCATTGTGGTCAGTCTCATGGTCAGTCATGACTGAGGGGGGCCTACAACAAATTGCCACTGCAGTGTTCAAGTAATTCTTTCTCAAACTGGATTTTGTAAAGTTAAAAATGTGACTAACTTGTAAAATATAACATAAATCCGAACGAAACTTGATGAAAACACACCACAAGACAATGGTGAGTAAGGTGGTGCAAAAATTATAGCGCTATCGTGTACCGTTTTGGTGTAATTTCAGGATCACATACACACACACACATAGAAACAAACAAGATGAGAGTTTTAGTAATATATAGATAATGTGATGAGTTATGTCTGCTGTGCCCAACTGGAGTTAAGGAGTCAGAAAAACCTGCTATATGCATCTTCTATTTCCATCATTTATTGTTCGTTAAGCAAACACCACATTCATTCAAAGATGTCTACAATGGTGGGAGGCAGAGAATGGGGAACAGAGTAAAACAACTCATTGAAAATCCTGCGCGACCGAAGAAGAGTCAGTATTCCCATTCCTCATTATCAAACAGTAAATTCATTACACAAAGGTGAAAGGATGAGTTTCAATATCGCTGCTATTGTGAACATAGGAACAGAATTAGGTAAGTCAATCCCTCAAGCTTCATTGACAATTCAATTAGACCATCGCAAATATGTATCATAACTCCATCCACATAACCTGGTTTGCAATTTTTAATTCTTTGTCTTATGGAAATCTATAAATGTGAGTCATTAAATGTTTAAGTGAGCCTTGGGTGCAAAGGCTTTTAGGCAGCAAATTTGTTTCCATCGTGGAAATTTCTGGTGTGGAAAAGTGCTTCTAGTATTACTTAAATCTTGACCTTCCTTCCGGAGGAAATCTAAATGTCATATTAAATATTTCAATCACCTTAAACAACTCAATTAATTCATCCCTTAGTCTTTAGTTTTAGAGTTGCTTAATCATTAACATTTGCACCAGCCATTTGTCTTGGTAATACCTGGGTTTCAAACATAGCCAAATGTCTCAAAGAGAGACAGAAAAAGTAAGTTCAGAAATAATTTATGAATAGAATATCAAATGATTAAAGCAATTGGTCTGAAGTAAAATATGGTTATTACCTGTATCGATTGATTCCATCTTCGCAGAGGCTGCCATTTTGACACCAGTGGTCTTCACAATCATTTCTGTTGTGGGTACAATGATCTCCCATCCATCCAGGTGCACAGAAGCATCGTTCCAGCATGTCCTCACTCAGGAAACAGAAACCGCCATTTGCACAGGGCTATCAATATAACCGGGTGGGAGGCATTGGAGGATGGGAAGAAGAAGGGGAGAAAACATGAAGTTACGGTTGTTGATGCGATTCCGCATTATATTTTAGCTATTCCATAATCTGATGGCATGCTAAAACTGATCTGAGAAACACTGAAACAATGCACAACCTTGGATACAAGTTCAGTCAGCTATTTGCTTATGCCACATGTACCAAGAGATGAACGGCTGAAATGGTAAAAATGATGAGCAGCGTGGTTATCAGGCAAGGAAACAGTTTCTCATTTAGCTACAGGAGACAATTCACAGAGCCAATCTGTAGCAATAAATCAATATGTTGCGTTTGAGAGATATCATCTTAATTCAGAGGAAACAAGGTGATCATATTTTCTATCTCAAATGCCACCAGCAAAAGCTGCAAATTGTCTCCATATTCTCCCATTCTTCTTTTCAAAATAATATTTTTTTGTGAAAAAAAAACAGTTACGTTTATTGACAGCTGAAAGGCAACTGGCATCCAAAAGAGAAGATGTCTGTCACCATGTCGAGCATTAACCAAGGCCAGGGAGTTTTATTTTCACCCAACTCAACTAGAATGGTCACAAAATACATCAAGACTTTCCCTGTGCTAATTTTTACTTCTGAGAATACTCTGGAGAGTTGACATAATTTTAATAGAGATAACGATGGCCTTTATGTTCATTCCTGTTGTGGACACACTGTTTCCATCCATCCAGACATCAAATACACAAATATTCAGGAAACCAAAATAGTTATATGGGATACCAAATTGATTACCGGGAAGGATGATATTGATATATCATTGATTAGAGATGAAGCAGGCTGAATAAAGATGTGCAGTTGATGGTTCCCCTTGCCTAGAATATCGAGAGTGCTTATTGTTGTATGTATCAAAACAGAAAAATAAAATTCTTACTTGCAGCAGCATAACTGGTCTATAAACACAGTACAGGGATCTTGCATTGTATGTGTGGTTGATTTTGCACGTTTTTAAGAATAATGTGGTTGTCTAATTACTACCAAAGTTTGATTTATGCACTCCTATTTTTTGAAGGGGTGGGAGATAGGGGGAAACCGTTTCCCAGTCACTTCCTGGTCAAGATGCGTCTTTGCTGCCAGAGACCAGCCAGAGCTTCAGCAGCGGTGCAGCACGGAATTAACATCGCGGAGCGGGACAATGCCTTATCGGGGATCGCCTGTGTTGAAGCTCCGGAGTGTTGGGCCTGCTGATTAACACCATAGAGTTGTGGATTGCAGAGCGCCCAGCGACAGGCGGCACTGACTTTAACATCGCCGAGTCCTGGGATCTTTTGCCGAGGGCCGCCAGTGTTGGAGCTCTGTCCAGTTCGGCCAGTGGACTTCGGGAGCCGCGATCTCCGGTAGGAAACAGCCGATTCGGAAACACCAAGCAGCTGAGTGCGTTCTTCCATTCCAACGCCGGAGCTCCGATCATCCCGGCGAGAGGGCCTGAACATCGGGCCGCCGCCCCGGTGACTGCGGAGTGCTCAAAGGCCCCGACCATGGGTGAACAAAGGGGAAGATGACTGAACATCCCTCACAGTGGGAAACATTGATTCCGCTGTGTGGGGATGTTCATGTTAAATCCGATCGTGTATTGTGTTCATTTTATTCGTGTGGCTGTATGGTAGCTCAAATCTCACTATACCAATTGGTGCATGTGACAATAAATGTAACTTGAACTTGAACTTGAACTTGACAGTGAACAACTAGAACCACTGAGCAAAGTTATTCTTCAGTTTCTGAACATGTGATTTCAAATTTTGGTGGTGATCCTACTCACTTTTGGAGTTTGTGGGTTTAGTTTATAAAGTTTTTTATTCAAACATGGAAAAATGAAGAAAACATGGAACAATCATCACATGGTAAAAATGATGTCATGCTGTTTTTTTTTCACTATAAAAAGCCTCCCTTGTTTAAATCGGCTCATTTGGAAACATGGCTGCAAGCAGGCAATTGGAGTCCAGGATGGTGATGTTTTTTATTCGAGTGCTGTATGCAGCAGCCCTTTATGTCATGCAAGGACGTTTGTACAATGAAGGCAGAAGGGAAAGATAACTCTGTTTCTCTCTCTCCACTGACCTGTGCAGCCTGAGTTGTGAAAGCATTTTCTACTCTTTTCTCTATCTTTTTCTGATTTTCGGGATCTGCTGTAACTTGCTTTTGACTCTTATTATTAATGTGTGAAGTGTTGATTTTAGCCAGAGCCATTTTACTGGCGTATCTTCCCGAGCAGAAATAGTGTACAAATAACTAAACCTCAAATATTTCAGGAATAATCTGTATAAATTTGTCTCATTTTCAAATAAATGCTGCTTTACCTCTGAGATATTTGTACTGACCAGAGGCGCAGCACGTTTTAACTTTTTTCCCCCTAATGGTACAACACTAGCGCCCAGTGAGATTGGGTAAAACATAATCCTTTACTGTATTGTAACTTATGTTGTTTAAAATGGTTTTAAAATGTTGACTTATCCATTGTGCTATTTGTAGGAATTCAAAAAGCAGACGCTTCTAACCGCAGGGATTGGGGTCCTGCCTGGAGTGTTTATGTCCTTCTCAGGGGGGGTTTCTGCTTCCAATTAGCCATCATCCTACAACTTGCTCCCAAAGACAACATAGCCAGTTTTATCCGATTACATTATATCTGCTGGAAGAGCCGACTTCAACGCTGGATCAAAATGTCAGCAGTCCTCTCAATGAGTTGATGCAAAGCCTCTTGGTCACTAACAGACTATTATCTAAATGGTGGCCGACTAGGAAAAGGGGAGATGCAGCGAGACCTGGGTGTCATGGTACACCAGTCATTGAAAGTAGGCATGCAGGTGCAGCAGGCAGTGAAGAAAGCGAATGGTATGTTAGCTTTCATAGCAAAAGGATTTGAGTATAGGAGCAGGGAGGTTCTACTGCAGTTGTACAGGGTCTTGGTGAGACTACACCTGGAGTATTGCGTACAGTTTTGGTCTCCAAATCTGAGGAAGGACATTATTGCCATAGAGGGAGTGCAGAGAAGGTTCACCAGACTGATTCCTGGGATGTCAGGACTGTCTTATGAAGAAAGACTGGATAGACTTGGTTTATACTCTCTAGAATTTAGGAGATTGAGAGGGGATCTTATAGAAACTTACAAAATTCTTAAGGGGTTGGACAGGCTAGATGCAGGAAGATTGCTCCCGATGTTGGGGAAGTCCAGGACAAGGGGTCACAGCTTAAGGATAAGGGGGAAATCCTTTAAAACCGAGATGAGAAGAACTTTTTACACACAGAGAGTGGTGAATCTCTGGAACTCCCTGCCACAGAGGGTAGTCGAGACCAGTTCATTGGCTATATTTAAGAGGGAGTTAGATGTGGCCCTTGTGGCTAAGGGGATCAGGGGGTATGGAGAGAAGGCAGGTACGGGATACTGAGTTGGATGATCAGCCATGATCATATTGAATGGCGGTGCAGGCTCGAAGGGCCGAATGGCCTACTCCTGCACCTAATTTCTATGTTTCTATGTAACTCCACACGGACAGCAGCTGAGCTCAGGATCGAACCTGAGACCACGAGGCAGCAGCATTAACTGCTGTACCACCATGCAGCGGAGATGGTCCAGGTCTAATGCAATGTGATTCCTGATGTCTGAGGGTCAGGGGAAAATGATCTCTCGTCTCCCTTTCCCCTGACTCACAGTCTGAAGAAGGGTCTCGATCCGAAACATCACCTATTCCTTTTCTCCAGGGATGCTGTCCGACCCGCTGAGTTACTCCAGCTTTTTGTGTCGGTTTGAACCAGCGTCTGCAGTTCCTTCCTGCAATGATTCCTGATGTGTCCGAGTATGGTCTAAGAAGACGTCCAGAGAGCTTCCAGTTGTGCTCCAGTACAATTCCAGCTGTGCTCAGGCATCGTCCCAGGGCTATTTCTGTGTGATTCCAGATGTGCTTCTGTAGGCTTTCAGTCACAACCATGACCAGGCCTTGCTTTGTGCTGCCTTTGTCCCAGTTTCTGCTGACAATCCCTTCCGTCTTCAGCAAGGACCTCAGGAAGTTCCAAATTGCGAGGGCATATTATGGTCATGGGGTGGTAGTGGGGGGGTGGAGGAAAGGTGAGACAAGGGCCTGGACCATCTAATTCCAGCACAACACGCTCACTGCAAATTCCTCCCCACACTGCTGTCTTTACAGAATGACGATTTAATCTGATTTAAACTTTTTTTTTCTCTGTCCAGCTGCCAAGTTCAGAGTGCCCACGAGTTAACACGGTAGACTCAAGAGTCACTAAGTTTAACTGAAAGGCCACCAAGTTCTTACAATGAGTTTAAATGTTTCAATTTTTAACTTCAACAGTACATTTTACTCGTGGTAAACTTTAAACATGTTTGAATTTTGTCAAGAGTTATCAAGTTTCACAGGTACCTGCCGTTAGCGCCACGAGTCGCTAAGTTGCGTCCACGAGTTCCGGCGTTCCCGTTACGTTAATTGTACGTGATTACCATGAGTTAAATTTGTTTTAAACCCGGGGTACCTCGTGGGTCAACTCGCATCGTGAGACAGGGGTTTAAGAATTTCACTGTTCTATCTGGGACATATGTCAATAAAACACTCTTGACTTGACTATTATCTGTGAATATTGTGAATGGGTTCATTCTCAGACATGTAAGCTCCTAGATAGTGAACTTTTTGTATTAAGCTCATTTGCAAACAATTAACAGCTTCAGCTTAACTATGAGAGGCTTCTTTTTAATATCCTAATTTGATGGCCTCCCCATTAGTCACGGCATTGCACAACAGACAGAACACCATCAAGCTTTATGTTTCTCCTGTCTATGGCAATAACACATCTCTCAAACCCTGTAATGAAATCAGTATTTTCCCCCAATGAATCCACTGCATGAATGAATACTGTGCTTTATTGACATGGTTCTGCTTATCAAACTTAATCCTAACCGAAGCTTAAAAGGTCTTCATGGACACTGAAATTGAACTTTAAACCTCAGCTTTCTAAGTGGAGGCAGAGAAAATAAATCATAATGATTTATAAAATACAGATCCTACCTCTGTTGGAGGATTCAATCAAGAGAAAACTAAGATGTGGACATGATAACATTTTATTCATATGAGAGGCAAGCAAATCACAATTAAAAAAGTACACCAGACAAATCAGGCTAACCCACTGTGTAAGAAGGAACTGCAGATGCTGGTTTACACCGAAGATGGACACACAATGCCTGTCCCACAACTCAGGGGGACAGGCAGCATCTCTGGAGAGAAGGAATGGGTGATGTTTTGGATTGCGACCCTTCTTCAGACTGAGAGTCGGGGCACAGGAAAATGAGATATGGAAGGGTACAGAGCATGTAAGGTGTGAAAAGGACAGATCAAAGCAGACAATGCTCAAGGAAATGTACAATGGTTCATTGTTCGCTCAGGAGAAGGTGACGACGAGGCATACAAAAAGTAAAATTGATCGGAATAGAAGTACTTCATTGTACTTTCATAGGCACAGTGAAATTCTTTGCATGTATACAGAATGTATACAAATAGCAGCCACCTACGCAGCTGACAAAGTTACAAAGCACGCTGGCTCCCCCTTTTGTGCCCCACCACCACCCCCCAACAGTTCCCCCACGCCGCGTCCCCATTGTCCATTCCGCCCCCCCCCATTGCCCATTGTTCTCCCCCACTTTCCCAATGGCGGTCCCCCCCCATGCCATGTCCTCCATTTTTCTTCCCCATCCCCACTCACGGAGGTCCCCCCACACCAGGAGGACAATGAAACTAATAGGAGAACTTGGGCAGGAGAGAAACAGAGAGAGAGGGAACCCCTGACTTTAAAGAACTAGATGATACATCAAAACTAAGAATAATCCTTGGCGAAGGAAATACGGCACATCTTGGTGCACAATACGTAACAGCATGCCATAACCTGAGAGACGGTGAATGATCAACATGCACATATGTACCACACACTAATTGACATTAAGTAACGCTAAGAAATTAATATAGAATTGCTAAACTTGCTATTGTGTTGTACTGCTTACAGCTGCAAGAACGTGTAGCAATCAATAAAGGGCTATAGGTGTATCGCGAGTTTATGTACAGGGACATATCTATCCATGCGCTGTATACTTGTATTTATACTTATGCATTTTAAATATGTATGTCATGTTTTATACTTTGGCAATATAACAATGTTTTTATCATGCCAATAAAGTTTTTTAATTGAATTAAAATTGAATTGAAATTGGGAAAGCTAGGGTTACTTGAAATTAGGGAAATCAATATTCATACCGCTGGGGTGTAAGCTGCCCAAGCGAAATATGAGGTGCTGTTCCTTCAATTTGCATTGGCCTCTCTCTTACAGTGGAGGATGCCCAGGAAACTAGAACGGTTGGGGGGAAGGACTCAAATAGAGAAAGCTAGTAGATAGTGTGTGAGGCAGGAGGCAGAGAAGGGAAGCACTCAGACCCAACATGTAGAAGAAAACAATAATAAACAGAGAATAAGAGGTGGTGGGGTTCTTAAATGGGTGAGCAGAGAGACAGAGGGGTGTAAAATGGGGGTGGAAGCAATAGGTAGCAAGGTGAAAAGTAAAAGTGGCAGGCAGACAAATCCAGAGCAAAAATCAAAAAGGGCCACTTTTCAACATAATTGTAAAAGGGGTAAGAGCGTTGTAAAAACAAGCCTGAAGGCTTTGTGTCTCAATGCAAGGAGCATTCGTAATAAGGTGGATGAGTACAATGTGCAGATAGCTATTAATGATTATGATATAGTTGGGATCACGGAGACATGGCTCCAGGGTGACCAAGGCTGGGAGCTGAACATCCAGGGGTATTCAATATTCAGGAGGGATAGACAGAAAGGAAAAGGAGGTGGGGTAGCATTGCTGGTTAGAGAGGAGATTAACGCAATGGAAAGGAAGGACATTAGCTTGGAGGATGTGGAATCGGTATGGGTAGAGCTGCGAAACACTAAGGGGCAGAAAACGCTAGTGGGTGTTGTGTACAGGCCATCTAACAGTAGTAGTGAAGTTGGGGATGGCATCAAACATGAAATAAGAAATGCGTGCAACAAAGGTAAAACATTTATAATGGGTGACTTCAATCTACATATAGATTGGGTGAATCAAATTGGCAGGGGTTCTGAGGAAGAGGATTTCTTGGAATGTATGCAGGATAGTTTTCTAAACCAACATGTAGAGGAACCAACGAGAGAGCAGGCTATTCTAGACTGGGTATTGAGTAATGAGGAAGGGTTAGTCAGCAATCTTGTTGTGCGTGCCCCCTTGGGCAAGAGTGACCATAATATGGTTGAGTTCTTCATTAGGATGGAGAGTGACATGGTTAATTCAGAAACAATGGTTCTGAACTTAAAGAAAGGTAACTTTGAGGGTATGAGACGTGAATTGGCCAAGATTGACTGGCAATTAATTCTAAAAGGGTTGACGGTGGATATGCAATGGAAGGCATTTAAAGACTGCATGGATGAACTACAAAAATTGTTCATCCCAGTTTGGCAAAAGAATAAATCAGGGAGGGTAGTGCATCCGTGGATAACAAGGGAAATCAGGGATAGTATCAAAGCAACAGATGAAGCGTACAAATTAGCCAGAAAAATCAGCATACCAGAGGACTGGGAGAAATTCAGAGACCAGCAGAGGAGGACAAAGGGCTTAATTAGGAAAGGGAAAATAGATTATGAACGAAAACTGGCAGGGAACATAAAAACTGACTGCAAATTTTTTTTATAGATATGTGAAGAGAAAGAGATTAGTTAAAACAAATGTAGGTCCCTTGCAGTCAGAAACAGGTGAATTGATCATGGAGAACAAGGATATGGCGGACCAATTGAATAACTACTTTGGTTCCGTCTTCACTAAGGAAGACATAAATAATCTGCCGGAAACAGCAGGGCACCGCGGGTCAAAGGAGATGGAGGAACTGAGTGAAATCCAGGTTAGTCGGGAAGTGGTGTTGGGTAAATTGAATGGATTAAAGGCCGATAAATCCCCAGGGCCAGATAGGCTGCATCCCAGAGTCTTAAGGAAGTAACTCCAGAAATAGTGGATGCATTAGTGATAATTTTTCAAAACTCTTTAGATTCTGGAGTAGTTCCTGAGGATTGGAGGGTAGCTAACGTAACCCCACTTTTTAAGAAGGGAGGGAGAGAGAAAACGGGGAATTACAGACCAGTTAGTCTAACATCGGTAGTGGGGAAACTGCTAGAGTCAGTTATTAAAGATGGGATAGTAGCACATTTGGAAAGTGGTGAAATCATTGGACAAAGTCAGCATGGATTTACGAAAGGTAAATCATGTCTGACGAATCTTATAGAATTTTTCGAGGATGTAACTAGCAGAGTGGATAGGGGAGAACCAGTGGATGTGTTGTATCTGGACTTTCAGAAGGCTTTCGACAAGGTCCCACATACGAGATTAGTATACAAACTTAAAGCACACGGTATTGGGGGTTCAGTATTGATGTGGATGGAGAACTGGCTGTCAAACTGGAAGCACAGAGTAGGAGTAAACGGATCCTTTTCACAATGGCAGGCAGTGACTAGTGGGGTACCGCAAGGCTCAGTGCTGGGACCCCAGCTATTTACAATATATATTAATGATCTGGATGAGGGAATTGAAGGCAACATCTCCAAGTTTGCAGATTACACTAAGCTGGGGGGGCAGTGTTAGCTGTGAGGAGGATGCTAGGAGACTGCAAGGTGACTTGGATAGGCTGGGAGAGTGGGCAAATGTTTGGCAGATGCAGTATAATGTGGATAAATGTGAGGTTATCCACTTTGGTGGCAAAAACAGGAAAGCAGACTATTATCTAAATGGTGGCCGATTAGGAAAAGGTGAGATGCAACGAGACCTGGGTGTCATGGTACACCAGTCATTGAAAGTAGGCATGCAGGTGCAGCAGGCAGTGAAGATAGCGAATGGTATGTAGGCTTTCATAGCAAAAGGATTTGAGTATAGGAGCAGGGAGGTCCTAATGCAGTTGTACAGGGTCTTGGTGAGACCACACCTGGAGTATTGCATACAGTTTTGGTCTCCAAATCTGAGGAAGGACATTATTGCCATAGAGGGAGTGCAGAGATGGTTCACCAGACTGATTCCTGGGATGTCAGGACTTTCATATGAAGAAAGGCTGGATAGACTCGGCTTGTACTCGCTAGAATTTAGGAGATTGAGGGGGGATCTTATAGAAACTTACAAAATTCTTAAGGGGTTGGACAGGCTAGATGCAGGAAGATTATTCCCGATGTTGGGGAAGTCCAGGACAAGGGGTCACAGCTTAAGGATAAGGAGGAAATCCTTTAAGACCGAGATGAGAAAAACATTTTTCACACAGAGAGTGGTGAATCTCTGGAACTCTCTGCCACAGAGGGTAGTTGAGGCCAGTTCATTGGCTATATTTAAGAGGGAGTTAGATGTGGCCCTTGTGGCTAAAGGGATCAGGGGGTATGGGGAGAAGGCAGGTACGGGATACTGAGTTGGATGATCAGCCATGATCAGATTGAATGGCGGTGCAGGGTCGAAGGGCCGAATGGCCTTCTCCTGCACCTATTTTCTATGTATCTATGTATCTATGGAAAGAAAGGTCAGTATGGGAATGGCAGAGGGAATTAAAAGTGTTTAGCTACTGGGAGATAGGCCCTGGCAGACTGAGCGAAGGTGTCCAGTGAAACAATCTGCGCTTGGTCTCGCCGATATATAGGAGTGTGCTTGGTCTCCTGAAAGGTGAGGACTAAGACAACTCTATCTTTGTTCTGTCTGGGGGGATGGCAAGCCAGAGGAAAACTATGGGACACAGAGGGGATGTGGGTGAGGGACTCATCTTTGACAGCAGAGGGAAACCACATTTACAAACAAATGAGGACATCCTGGAGTGTTAGTACTGGGAAAGTGATTGGGTCTCAGTTGAAAGAAGAACCAAAGAGCCTTAAGACCATCATGATGGGGGATTGAGGTGTCAAGGAACTGGATGTCCATGGTAAAGATAAGGCAATGGGAGTTGTGTTATTGGGGATGATGCCTGGTACGGTAGTGACCACACCGACACTCGCAGTAGGGTGAACTCACATGATATGTTTTCTTTACAGTGACATGAAAGTCGAGGACCATATGTGGACACTGTCCCTCGTCATCAGGGCACATGTACGGTGCTGCTGGCAATCTCAGAGTTGGCCCGGCAGCTCAGCACTGGTCTCGAAGGAAGAGGCATGGCAAACTCAGGCTTTTCCCCACAGTTCACCCTTATCTTGAGAGGAGGCACTGGCAGCCCCCGGGTTATCCTGGTACAGGGCCCTAGTGAGACCACACCTGCAGTATTGTGTGCAGTTTTGGTCCCCTAATTTGAGGAAGGACATTCTTGCTATTGAGGGAGTGCAGCGTAGGTTTACAAGGTTAATTCCCGGGATGGCGGGACTGTCATATGCTGAGAAAATGGAGCAGCTGGGCTTGTACACTCTGGAGTTTAGAAGGATGAGAGGAGATCTCATTGAAACATATAAGATTGTTAATGGTTTGTTCACGCTAGAGGCAGGAAACATGTTCCCGATGTTGGGGGAGTCCAGAACCAGGGGTCCAAGTTTAAGAATAAGGAGTAAGCCATTTAGAACGGAGATGAGGAAACACTTTTTCACACAGTGAGTTGTGAGTCTGTGGAATTCTCTGCCTCAGAGGGTGGTGGAGGCAGGTTCTCTGGATGCTTTTGAGGGAAAGCTAGATAGGGCTCTTAAAGATAGTGGAGTCAGGGGATATGGGGAGAAGGCAGGAACGGGGTACTGATTGGGGATGATCAGCCATGATCACATTGAATGGCGGTGCTGGCTCGAAGGGCCGAATGGCCTACTCCTGCACCTATTGTCTATTGTCTATTACCTCTGTTGTCTCTCTACATCTCCTCACAGCTATCCAGCTTTGAAGCATCAACCGACTTGACAATGTTATATTTGATCTCTTAATCCAAATCACTAATATAAATTGTGAACACTTGGGGCCCCAGCACCAGCCCTGGAATTGAGTATTAGGGCATAGTTATTAAAGATTATAAAAGCTTTATTTATTTAGTAACCAAGTTTAAAAGCTAGGTAGGTTTGCTAAAATTAAAGCAGAAAATACTGTCAGGCAGACGCAGAAGAATTTTACTACAACGATGAGGGATTCGACAAAGGTGGATTCATTGGGAAGCAGAGTTTGTTCTCTTTGTAACACAGAAAGTTAAGAAGGGTTCAAAGTCAAAGATAATTTTGCTTGGGGGAATGAAAGGAAACTGGGGCAGAGGTTGCCAAAAGGCAAAGATTTAAGGCAAAGAGCAAAAGATTCAGACGTGGATACGTTATTTTACATAGTGAGTTGAGAATGATGTGGGATGACGTCTGAAATAGTCAGAACAAAATTGAGGAGTAGCTTCTGAGGTGAATAAGGTAAGAATGAAATATTATCTAAAGGTCTATTGGGAGAGAGAGAGAAAGAAAGAGAATAGGCCAAGTTGACAACCAGGCAAAGACACAATAAGATAATTCTGAATCTTTGATTATGTTTCCTTCATGTTACTTCGTAGCATCAGCCCTTACATCAACTTGTCAATGGACCATTTATCAACTTCATTCACAGGACAATTAGGTGAGGCAGCTCCTCACAATAGCACACCTTGATAACATCCTCCACACATTCTATTGATTCTGTTGGTGGTTAACTCTACAGATGAATTGCATTAAAAAAACTCAGTCAATTCACAGAGCTTGTCAAGATTAAAAAAACACAAAAATGATTCATTTAGCATATGTCATTTCATGAACCTGCACTGTGGAAAGGAGAATACAAGGAACTGCATAGGCTGGTTTATCAAAAAAGACACAAAGTGCTGGAGTAACGACAGTATGGCCAGGCAGCATCTCTAGAGAACATGAATAGGTGACATTTTGGGTCAGGGACCTTTGTACTGATTGTAGGGAGCGGGGGAAATAAAGTTGGAATAGAAGAGGAGCAGGACAATAACTGATCTTTTATCCCCACCTCATCCATATTAACTGTGATATCTATTTACGCCTCCACTTGCCTGCATCAGGCCTGTAATCCTCTGCATTTTTCCTATCCCAGTACCAGTCCAAATTATTTTTGTACATTGTTATGCTATCTGTCCCTATCAACTTGTTTGACAGCTCATTCCATATGATCGTCACCCTCTATGTGGAAAAACATATGCTCCAGCTCATGAAATTTCTCCCCTCCAATTTGGGTACACTAGTTGTAGGGTTTCCTGCCACGGGAAAAAGACTCGATCTAGCCTATCTAAGCCCTTCATAATTTTATAAACCTCTCTAAGGTCACTCCTCAGTCTCCTACATTACCGCAATAAACCTCCCTCTCTAATTCCTCCTATAACTGCAGTTCTCCATTCAAGGCAACAACCTGGTGAATCTCTCCTGCACTCTCTTAATTGTAATCACATCTTTCATATAATGTGATGACTAGAACTGTGCACTATACTGCAAAACCTGTCTATTCAATGCTTTGTATGACTGCAACATGACATCCCAACTCTTATACTCAATTCCGTGGCCTATGAAGGTAAGCTTAGGCCACCTGCGTTGTCAGTTTCAGTGAGCTATGACCTTGCATCCAAAGGTTCCTTTGTATGTCAACATTCCTAAGATCCCTGCCATTTATTCCATGTGTCCAATCCAAAATTGACCACACAAAGTGCTATACTTCTCTCTTATCTGGATTAAATTCCATCTGTCATTATTCTACTCAACTTTTCAGCTTATCTATGTGCCTCTTGAACATGACACAACACTAACCAGTGAATACTGGGGCTACTCTAAGGATGTTGGGCTTTATATTGCACTTCTATTGTGGTTATTAATGTATTGGAATTTTAGGTTATCTTGTATTATTGATGTGCATTGTGCCACAAGCATGTTATGCTATGACAGATTTGGGACGACAGATGGCACAATGGGCTAAGTGTTCGGCTTGCAACCGGAAGGTAGCCGGTTCGAATCCCGCTTGGAGTGCATACTGTCGTTGTGTCCTTGGGCAAGACACTTCACCCACCTTTGCCTGTGTGTGAATGTGTGTGAGTGATTGGTGGTGGTCGGAGGGGCCGTAGGCGCAGATTGGCAGCCACGCTTCCGTCAGTCTGCCCCAGGGCAGCTGTGGCTACAGAAGTAGCTTACCACCACCGAGTGTGACTGAGGAGTGAATGGATAATGCGATGTAAAGCGCCTTGAGTATTAGAAAGGCGCTATATAAATCCCATCCATTATTATTATTATTATTACTGCAAGTAAGAATTTCATTGTACTGCGGTAGATACAGGCATGACATTCAAACACTTGTTTCTTGTCACTTCTCCTGTATGCTTGGCCAGAAGGGTTTTGGCCCGAAACGTTGCCTATTTCCTTCGCTCCATAGATGCTGCTGCACCCGCTGAGTTTCTCCAGCACTTTTGTCTGCTTGGCCTACATACTTTGCTACTTGTGACTCCACCAATTTTCATGTTGTTTTTCAACTTACCAAGCAGATCAGCAACATTCTCATTCAAGTCATTTACATTTATTACAAACAAAGATCCCAGGAATGATCTTTGTGGTACACCACTTATTACTGACTGCCAGTCAGCAAAATAGTAATCTGTCACTACCTATCATCAAGCCAATTTTGGATCCAGTTTACCAACAAACTTAGGTAAAGAAAGGATCTGCTGAGGATGTCCTCGCAAGCACTCGCCATGCTCCAGCACCATCTTGATTATGTTTGGAGATGTAGAAAGGTGAATAGTGTTCTCTATTTCAATATATAGATCATCCCTCCAGAAAAAAAATGTTCACACAATGGAATCATTAAAACATCTTCCACCAGCTTTCAGGAATTGCATTCCAGCTTAATGGATATAAACAGAAAAATGTTGTCATGTTGTCTCTGATTCTTTTGCTTTTCATCTGAAATCTGTGTCTCCTGGTCCCTAATCTCCAGTCATCTATAAATAATGTATTGAACTCGATACTGAAGGATGCATTCCACCCATTATTTATGAATTTGCCAATTTAATAAGCTTCTTAAATTGTCTAAACCTGAAAACTATTGCCTCAGTTTGTAGTCATTTGTACTATTTCCCCCACTTGCTCTATTATCCATTATTCCAGTTTCCAAATACATAATGGTGGATGACTGAGAACAAGTATGTATCCCAGGCCCATGCAATTAAAATGTTCTATACCTGAATAATTAACGTTACTTCAACATATCGGATTAACTTGTTCCAGATCCAAAAATATGGTTGATAGCAAGGATAGACCAAAGGCCATGTGACCAGAGAATATTCCAGCTGTTAGTATATCCTAGCTGCAGTATATCCCAGCTAATTGCCCTCCTGAACTAGCCATGCATCTGGCCAATCTGTTTCTATGCAGAGGTAATGTGGGAACTATCTGACAATATGGAAATTTAGCCAGGTATGTTCAGTCTGCAAAATGCATGGCAAGCCTAACCCAGCTAATTATCACCCAATTAGTCTCCTTTCCATCATCAGTGACAACAGCTGTTCTCAGCAATACTATTATGCTGCACTTACTCATCTATAACCTGCTGACTAATGTAGACATCACAAATGCTGGAGAAACTCAGCAGGTGAGGCAGCATCTATGGAGCAAAGGAAATAGGCAACGTTTCGGGTCGAGACCCTTCTTCAGACTCCATAGATGCTGCCTCACCCACTGAGTTTCTCCAGCATTTTTATCCCCCTTCGATTTTCCAGCACCTGCAGTTCCTTCTTAAACACCTGGTTACTAATGCTCAGTTTGTGTTTTGTCCAGACCTGACCTCATCATAGACTTGAAATCTATAGATGAGAAAGAAGTAATCCATAGATGAGGAAAAAGTAACTGTCACTGATATCAAGGCAAAACCTGACTGAGTGTGCCCTGATAAGGATGATAATGCATCAAGGGGAAAACCTTCCAATAGTTAGGGATATACGTCACAAAAGGAAGCTTTGTTTGTGGTTGCTGGAGGCCTATCTCCTAGCCCAGGATGCCAAAGCAGGTGTTCTTTAGAACAATATCCTAGGCTCCACAAATGATCTTTTTTTCAATGTAAGATCAGAAGTGGAGATATTTCTCAATGTTAATTTGCACTCCAAAATGTCACACAACAAAGCACTGCATACTTCAAACAGCAAGTAATGGACTGACCATTGATGCCCGGCCACTGGGTAGTAAGTATTGTATCATGTTCATCACATAAAGGTACTCACTGCCACCTTCTCATGGACAGCAAAAGCTGGTCCTGGCAAAAATACCCACATCCTGTGAATAAATTATATAACATTTTTTGTTTAATTTAAATGTTTTCTCTTGGTTACTATTCTCCATGTCCTTGTGATGATGGAGATTAAATGATCATGTTCCAAGTTCTTTTGAATGTCATGTTACAGTTCATTGAAATTAACGTTCTATAAATTTCCAACTGAAAGCTGGGGGAACACTTTTTCTTGTTTATTTTCCTATTCCATGAGAAAAATATACAATTTCTACTCAGCTTATAGCAATATCATGGCTGGGAACAATCAAATAGT
This sequence comes from Amblyraja radiata, assembly GCF_010909765.2. Lineage (NCBI taxonomy): Eukaryota > Metazoa > Chordata > Chondrichthyes > Rajiformes > Rajidae > Amblyraja > Amblyraja radiata. Next base: position 98,792,010 of record NC_045960.1, read on the forward strand.
TGTGAGATATGGGTATTGCCGGAGTGATAACCATCCATTATTGTTTTTTGAATGTTGGCAACTTTCCTGAACTGCTCCAGTATAAGAGATAAAATAACTCTCACCATGCCCTCACTTAGGACATTCCAAGGATTTAACCCAGCATAAATGAAGGAATAGCAACACAATTCATCTTGTGATAGGAAGGAACTGCAGATGCTGGCTTATCCCAAAGAAAGACACAAAGTGCTGGAGTAACGTAGCACAGGATAGGTGACGGTTCAGGTCAGGAGAAACAAAGATGTACTGGAGGACAGAGGATCTAAGGGCGTAGAGGAACTGAAATAAAATTTCATTCGGCGAGAAATAGTATTGGGTAGGCTAATGGGACTGAAGGATGATAAATCCCCTGGGCCTGATGGTCTGCATCCCAGGGTCCTCAGGGAGGTGGCTCTAAAAATAGTGGACGCATTGGTGATCATTTTCCAATGTTCAATAGATTCAGGATCAGTTCCTGTGGATTGGAGGATAGCTAATGTTATCCCACTTTTCAAGAAAGGAGTGAGAGAGAAAACAAGGAATTACAGACCAGTTAGCCTGTGGTGGGAAAGATGCTGGAGTCAATTATTAAAGAGGTAATAATGGGGCATTTGGATAGCAGTAATAGGATTAATCTAATTCAACGTGGATTTATGAAAAGGAAATCATGCTTGAATAATCTTCTGGAATTTTCTGTGGATGTGACAAGTAAAATGGATGAAGGGATGCCAGTGGATGTAGTGTATCTTGACTTTCAGAAAGCCTTTGATAAGGTCCCACTGGAGACTGGTGACTAAAATTAGAGCACATGGTATTGGAGGTAGGGTGTTGACATGGATAGAAAATTGGTTGGCAGACCGGAAGCAAAGAGTAGGAGTGAACGGGTCCTTTTCAGAATGGCAGGCAGTGGGGAGTGGAGTGCCGCAAGGCTCGGTGTTGGGGCCCCAACTGTTTACCATATATATTAATGATTTGGAAGAGGGAATTAGGAGCAACACTAGCAAGTTTGCGGATGACACAGGCAGTGTGAACTGTGAAGAGAATGTTAGGAGGTTGCAGGGTGAGCTGGATAGGTTGAGTGAGTGGGCAGATGCATGGCAGATGCAGTATGATATAGATCAATGTGAGGTTATCCACTTTGGCGGCAAAAACAAGGGGGCAGATTATTATCTCAATGGGGTTAGGTTAGGTAAGGGGGAGGTGCAGCGAGACCTGGGTGTCCTTGTACACTGAAAGTTGGCTTACAGATAAAGCAGGCAGTGAAGAAAGATAATGGAATGTTGGCCTTCAAAACAAGAGGATTTCTGTATAGGAGTAAAGAGGTTCTTCTGCAGTTGTATAGGGCTATGGTGAGACCACATCTGGAGTATTGTGTACAGTTTTGGTCTCCTAATTTGAGGAAGAACATCCTTGTGATTGAGGTAGTGCAGCGTAGGTTCACGAGATTAATCCCTGGGATGGCGGGACTGTCATATGAGGAAAGATTGAAACGACTAGGCTTGTATTCACTGGAGTTTAGAAGGATGAGGGGTTATCTTATAGAAACATATAAAATTATAAAAGGACTCGACAAGCTAGATGCAGGAAAATTGTTCCCAATGTTGGGCGAATCCAGAACCAGGGGCCACAATCTTAGAATAAAGGGGATGTAATTTAAGACTGAGGTGAGAAAAAAACGTTTTCGCCCAGAGAGTTGTGAATTTATGGAATTCCCTGCCCCAAGTCACTGGATGGATTTAAGAGAGAGTTAGATAGAGCTTTAGGGGCTAGTGGAGTCCAGGGATATGGGGAGAAGGCAGGCGTGGGTTATTGATTGGGGACGATCAGCCATGGTCACAATGAATGGCGGTGCTGGCTCGAAGGGCCAAATGGCCTCCTCCTGCACCTATTTTCTATGTTTCTATGAGAAGGGTCTGAAGAACATTGCTGACCCAAAACATCACATATCCTTTTTCTCTAGAAATGCTGCCTGACCCGCTGAGTTACTTTGTGTCTATCTTCGGTAATTCCTCTTGTTCCTGCTGCTCTTACCTTTCTGTGTGAGAAGATTATGGGTTTGGAAGCCTTTACTATTTATTTTCAAAAGTTAGATTCTACTTTTGAATCTCCATTTTATATACCGTAGTTCAGAAGCTCTTGTCAATTATTGCAAGCCCTGGAATTGAGTATTAGGGCATAGTTAGTTATTAAAGTTTATAAAAGCTTTATTTATTGAGTAACCAAGTTTAAAAGCTAGGTAGGTTTGCTAAAATTAAAGCAGAAAATACTGTCAGGCAGACGCAGAAGAATTTTACTACAATGATGAGGGATTCAACAAATGTGGATTCATTGGGAAGCAGAGATTGTTCTCTTTGTAACACAGAAAGTTAAGAAGGGTTCAAAGTCAAAGATAATTTTGCTTGGGGGAATGAAAGGAAACTGGGGCAGAGGTTGCCAAAAGGCAAAGATTTAAGGCAAAGAGCAAAAGATTCAGACGTGGATACGTTATTTTACATAGTGAGTTGAGAATGATGTGGGATGACGTCTGAAATAGTCAGAACAAAATTGAGGAGTAGCTTCTGAGGTGAATAAGGTAAGAATGAAATATCATCTAAAGGTCTATTGGGAGAGAGAGAGAAAGAAAGAGAATAGGCCAAGTTGACAACCAGGCAAAGACACAATAAGATAATTCTGAATCTTTGATTATGTTTCCTTCATGTTACTTCGTAGCATCAGCCCTTACATCAACACTTGTCAATGGACCATTTATCAACTTAATTCACAGGAGAATTAGGTGAGGCAGCTCCTCACAATAGCACAGCTTGATAACATCCTCCACACATTCTATTGATTCTGTTGGTGGTTAACTCTACAGATGAATTGCATTAAAAAAACTCAGTCAATTCACAGAGCTTGTCAAGATTAAAAAAACACAAAAATGATTCATTTAGCATATGTCATTTCATGAACCTGCACTGTGGAAAGGAGAATACAAGGAACTGCATAGGCTGGTTTATCAAAAAAGACACAAAGTGCTGGAGTAACTCAGTGGGCCAGGCAGCATCTCTAGAGAACATGAATAGGTGACATTTTGGGTCAGGGACCTTTGTACTGATTGTAGGGAGCGGGGGAAAGAAAGTTGGAATAGAAGAGGAGCAGGACAGTAACTGATCTTTTATCCCCACCTCATCCATATCAACTGTGATATCTATTTACGCCTCCACTTACCTGCATCAGGTCCGTAATCCTCTGCATTTTTCCTATCCCAGTACCAGTCCAAATTATTTTTGTACATTGTTATGCTATCTGTCCCTATCAACTTGTTTGACAGCTCATTCCATATGATCGTCACCCTCTATGTGGAAAAACATATGCTCCAGCTCATGAAATTTCTCCCCTCCAATTTGGGTACACTAGTTGTAGGGTTTCCTGCCACGGGAAAAAGACTCGATCTAGCCTATCTAAGCCCTTCATAATTTTATAAACATCTCTAAGGTCACTCCTCGGTCTCCTACATTACCGCAATAAACCTCCCTCTCTAATTCCTCCTATAACTGCAGTTCTCCATTCAAGGCAACAACCTGGTGAATCTCTCCTGCACTCTCTTAATTGTAATCACATCTTTCCTATAATGTGATGACCAGAACTGTGCACTATACTGCAAAACCTGTCTATTCAATGCTTTGTATGACTGCAACATGACATCCCAGCTCTTATACTCAATTCCGTGGCCTATGAAGGTAAGCTTAGGCCACCTGCGTTGTCAGTTTCAGTGAGCTATGACCTTGCATCCAAAGGTTCCTTTGTATGTCAACATTCCTAAGATCCCTGCCATTTATTCCATGCGTCCAATCCAAAATTGACCACACAAAGTGCTATACTTCTCTCTTATCTGGATTAAATTCCATCTGTCATTATTCTACTCAACTTTTCAGCTTATCTATGTGCCTCTTGAACATGACACAACACTAACCAGTGAATACTGGGGCTACTCTAAGGATGTTGGGCTTTATATTGCACTTCTATTGTGGTTATTAATGTATTGGAATTTTAGGTTATCTTGTATTATTGATGTGCATTGTGCCACAAGCATGTTATGCTATGACAGATTTGGGACGACAGATGGCACAATGGGCTAAGTGTTCGGCTGGCAACCGGAAGGTAGCCGGTTCGAATCCCGCTTGGAGTGCATACTGTCGTTGTGTCCTTGGGCAAGACACTTCACCCACCTTTGCCTGTGTGTGAATATGTGTGAGTGATTGGTGGTGGTCGGAGGGGCCGTAGGCGCAGATTGGCAGCCACGCTTCCGTCAGTCTGCCCCAGGGCAGCTGTGGCTACAGAAGTAGCTTACCACCACCGAGTGTGACTGAGGAGTGAATGAATAATGCGATGTAAAGCACCTTGAGTATTAGAAAGGCGCTATATAAATCCCATCCATTATTATTATTATTATTACTGCAAGTAAGAATTTCATTGTACTGCGGTAGATACAGGCATGACATTCAAACACTTGTTTCTTGTCACTTCTCCTGTATGCTTGGCCAGAAGGGTTTTGGCCCGAAACGTTGCCTATTTCCTTCGCTCCATAGATGCTGCTGCACCCGCTGAGTTTCTCCAGCATTTTTGTCTGCTTGGCCTACATACTTTGCTATTTGTGACTCCACCAATTTTCATGTTGTTTTTCAACTTACTAAACAGATCACCAACATTCTCATTCAAGTCATTTACATTTATTACAAACAAAGATCCCAGGATTGATCTTTGTGGTACACCACTTGTTACTGACTGCCAGTCAGCAAAATAGTAATCTATAACTACCTATCACCAAGCCAATTTTGGATCCAGTTTACCAACACACTTAGGTAAAGAAAGGATCTGCTGAGGATGTCCTCGCAAGCACTCACCATGCTCCAGCACCATCTTGATTATGTTTGGAGATGTGGAAAGATGAATAGTGTTCTCTATTTCAATATATAGATCATCCCTCCAGAAATGTTCACACAATGGAATTATTAAAACTTCTTCCACCAGCTTTCAGGAATTGCATTCCAGCTTACTGGATATAAACAGAAATGTTTTGTCATGTTGTCTCTGATTCTTTTGCTTTTCATCTGAAATCTGTGTCTCCTGGTCCCTAATCTCCAGTCATCTATAAATAATGTATTGAACTCGATACTGAAGGATGCATCCCACCCATTATTTATGAATTTGCCAATTTAATAAGCTTCTTAAATTGTCAAAACCTGAAAACTATTGCCTCAGTTTGTAGTCATTTGTACTATTTCCCCCACTTGCTCTATTATCCATTATTCCAGTTTCCAAATACATAATGGTGGATGACTGAGAACAAGTATGTATCCCAGGCCCGTGCAATTAAAATGTTCTACACCTGAATAATTAACGTTACTTAGACATATCGGATTCACTTGTTCCAGATCCAAAAATATGGTTGATAGCATGGATAGACCAAAGGCTATGTGACCAGAGAATATTCCAGCTGTTAGTATATCCTAGCTGCAGTATATCCCAGCCAATTGCCCTCCTGAACTAGCCATGCATCTGGCCAATCTGTTCCAATGCAGAGGTAATGTGGGAACTATCTGACAATATGGAAATTTAGCCAGGTATGTTCAGTCTGCAAAATGCATGGCAAGCCTAACCCAGCTAATTATCACCCAATTAGTCTCCTTTCCATCATCAGTGACAACAGCTGTTCTCAGCAATACTATTATGCTGCACTTACTCATCTATAACCTGCTGACTAATGTAGACATCACAAATGCTGGAGAAACTCAGCAGGTGAGGCAGCATCTATGGAGCAAAGGAAATAGGCAACGTTTCGGGTCGAGACCCTTCTTCAGACTCCATAGATGCTGCCGCACCCACTGAGTTTCTCCAGCATTTTTATCCACCTTCGATTTTCCAGCACCTGCAGTTCCTTCTTAAACACCTGCTTACTAATGCTCAGTTTGTGTTTTGTCCAGACCTGACCTCATCATAGACTTGAAATCTATAGATGAGAAAGAAGTAATCCATAGATGAGGAAAAAGTAACTGTCACTGATATCGAGGCAAAACCTGACTGAGTGTGCCCTGATAAGGATGATAATGCATCAAGGGGAAAACCTTCCAATAGTTAGGGATATACGTCACAAAAGGAAGCTTTGTTTGTGGTTGCTGGAGGCCTATCTCCTAGCCCAGGATGCCAAAGCAGGTGTTCTTTAGAACAATATCCTAGGCTCCACAAATGATCTTTTTTTCAATGTAAGATCAGAAGTGGAGATATTTCTCAATGTTAATTTGCACTCCAAAATGTCACACAACAAAGCACTGCATACTTCAAACAGCAAGTAATGGACCACATTGATGCCCGGCCACTGGGTAGTAAGTATTGTATCATGTTCATCACATAAAGGTACTCACTGCCACCTTCTCATGGACAGCAAAAGCTGGTCCTGGCAAAAATACCCACATCCTGTGAATAAATTATATAACATTTTTTGTTTAATTAAAATGTTTTCTCTTGGTTACTATTCTCCATGTCCTTGTGATGATGGAGATTAAATTATCATGTTCCAAGTTCTTTTGAATGTCATGTTACAGTTCATTGAAATTAACGTTCTATAAATTTCCAACTGAAAGCTGGGGGAACACTTTTTCTTGTTTATTTTCCCATTCCATGAGAAAAATATACAATTTCTACTCAGCTTATAGCAATATCATGGCTGGGAACAATCAAATAGTTGTGAGATATGGGTATTGCCGGAGTGATAACCATCCATTATTGTTTTTTGAATGTTGGCAACTTTCCTGAACTGCTCCAGTATAAGAGATAAAATAACTCTCACCATGCCCTTACTTAGGATATTCCAAGGATTTAACCCAGCATAAATGAAGGAATGGCAACACAATTCATCTTGTGATAGGAAGGAACTGCAGATGCTGGCTTATCCCAAAGAAAGACACAAAGTGCTGGAGTAACGTAGCACACGATAGGTGAAGGTTCAGGTCAGGAGAAACAAAGATGTACTGGAGGACAGAGGATCTAAGGGGGTAGAGGAACGGAAATAAATTTTCATTAGGCGAGAAATAGTATTGGGTAGGCTAATGGGACTGAAGGATGATAAATCCCCTGGGCCTGATGGTCTGTATCCCAGGGTCCTCAGGGAGGTGGCTCTAGAAATAGTGGACGCATTGGTGATCATTTTCCAATGTTCAATAGATTCAGGATCAGTTCCTGTGGATTGGAGGATAGCTAATGTTATCCCACTTTTCAAGAAAGGAGTGAGAGAGAAAACAAGGAATTACAGACCAGTTAGCCTGACTTCCGTGGTGGGAAAGATGCTGGAGTCAATTATTAAAGAGGTAATAATGGGGCATTTGGATAGCAGTAATAGGATTACTCTAAGTTAACATGGATTTATGAAAGGGAAATCATGCTTGAATAATCTTCTGGAATTTTCTGTGGATGTGACAAGTAAAATGGATGAAGGGATGCCAGTGGATGTAGTGTATCTAGACTTTCAGAAAGCCTTTGATAAGGTCCCGCACTGGAGACTGGTGACTAAAATTACAGCACATGGTATTGGGGGTAGCGTGTGGACATGGATAGAAAATTGGTTGGCAGACCGGAAGCAAAGAGTAGGAGTGAACGGGTCCTTTTCAGAATGGCAGGCAGTGGCGAGTGGAGTGACGCAAGGCTCGGTGTTGGGGCCCCAACTGTTTACCATATATATTAATGATTTGGAAGAGGGAATTAGGAGCAACACTAGCAAGTTTGCGGATGACACAGGCAGTGTGAACTGTGAAGAGAATGTTAGGAAGTTGCAGGGTGAGCTGGATAGGTTGAGTGAGTGGGCAGATGCATGGCAGATGCAGTATGATATAGATCAATGTGAGGTTATCCACTTTGGCGGCAAAAACAAGGGGGCAGATTATTATCTCAATGGGGTTAGGTTAGGTAAGGGGGAGGTGCAGCGAGACCTGGGTGTCCTTGTACTGGTCACTGAAAGTTGGCTTACAGATAAAGCAGGCAGTGAAGAAAGATAATGGAATGTTGGCCTTCAAAACAAGAGGATTTCTGTATAGGAGTAAAGAGGTTTTTCTGCAGTTGTATAGGGCTATGGTGAGACTACATCTGGAGTATTGTGTACAGTTTTGGTCTCCTAATTTGGGGAAGAACATCCTTGTGATTGAGGTAGTGCAGCGTAGGTTCACGAGATTGATCCCTGGGATGGCGGGACTGTCATATGAGGAAAGATTGAAACGACTAGGCTTGTATTCACTGGAGTTTAGAAGGATGAGGGGTTATCTTATAGAAACATATAAAATTATAAAAGGACTCGACAAGCTAGATGCAGGAAAATTGTTCCCAATGTTGGGCGAATCCAGAACCAGGGGCCACAATCTTGGAATAAAGGGGAGGTAATTTAAGACTGAGGTGAGAAAAAAACGTTTTTGCCCAGAGAGTTGTGAATTTATGGAATTCCCTGCCACAGAGGGCAGTGGAGGCCAAGTCACTGGATGGATTTAAGAGAGAGTTAGATAGAGCTTTAGGGGCTAGTGGAGTCCAGGGATATGGGGAGAATGCAGGCGTGGGTTATTGATTGGGGACGATCAGCCATGGTCACAATGAATGGCGGTGCTGGCTCGAAGGGCCAAATGGCCTCCTCCTGCACCTATTTTCTATGTTTCTATGAGAAGGGTCTGAAGAACATTGCTGACCCAAAACATCACCTATCCTTTTTCTCTAGAAATGCTGCCTGACCCGCTGAGTTACTTTGTGTCTATCTTCGGTAATTCCTCTTGTTCCTGCTGATCTTACCTTTCTGTGTGAGAAGATTATGGGTTTGGAAGCCTTTACTATTTATTTTCAAAAGTTAGATTCTATTTTTGAATCTCCATTTTATATACCGTAGTTCAGAAGTTCTTGTCAATTATTAATTTATCAAGATGATTGTGAGAGGGAATGAAACACAAAGCTGTTTATTTCACTAAGGGGATGGGAAAGTATACAGTTAATGTTAAGACCATTAACAGCATTATGTACAGAGGAATCATGGGTTCCAAATCCACAGCTTCCTGAAAGTGGCAACACGTGGATAGAATGGTCAAGATGGTGTATGGTATGCTTGCCTTCATTAGTTGGAGCATTGATTATGTCAGGAAATTATGATGCAGCTTGAAAGGACTTTTTGAGGGCTATATTTGGAATATTGCATGCAGTTCTGTTCACCGTTCAAGGGTATTAGCTATAAACAGAAGATGGACAGACTTGAGGTTTTCTCTGGAAGTTTAGAGGTGAACTGATAAAAGTATATAATATTACTAGACTAAGTCAGGTCAGGTGGCAGGAGTATGTGTTGGGGAACACTTCGGGTCCAGTGATCACAATACCATTAGTTTCAATATAATTATGGAGAGGGTCAGAACTGGACCTAGGGTTGAGATTTTTGATTGGAGAAAGGCTAACTTTGAGGAGATGCGAAAGGATTTAAAAGGAGTGAATTGGGACATTTTGTTTGATGGGAAGGATGTGGAAGAGAAATGGAGGACATTTAAAGATGACATTTTAAGAGTACAGAATCTTTATGTCCCTATTCGGTTGAAAGGAAATAGTAAAAATTGGAAAGAGCCATGGTTTTCAAGGGAAATTGGACACTTGGTTCGGAAAAAGAGAGAGATCTACAATAATTATAGGCAGCATGGAGTAAATGAGGTGCTTGAGGAGTATAAAGAATGTAAAAAGAATCTTAAGAAATAAATTAGAAAAGCTAAAAGAAGATATGAGGTTGCTTTGGCAAGTAAGGTGAAAGTAAATCCAAAGGGTTTCTACAGCTATATTAATAGCAAAAGGATAACGAGGGATTAAATTGGTCCATTAGAGAGTCAGAGTGGACAGCTATCTGCAGAGACAAAAGAGATGGGGGAGATATTGAACTATTTCTTTTCTTCGGTATTCACCAAGGAGAAGGATATTGAATTATGTGAGGTAAGGGAAACAAGTAGAGTAGCTATGGAAACTATGAGATTCAAAGAAGAGGATGTACTGACACTTTTGAAAAATATAAAAGTGGATACGTCTCCAGGTCCTGACAGGATATTCCCTAGGAAATTGAGGGAAGTTAGTGTAGAAATAGCAGGGGCTATGACAGAAATATTTCAATTGTCATTAGAAACGGGAATGGTGCCGGAGGATTGGCGTACTGTGCATGTTGTTCCATTGTTTAAAAAGGGATCTAAGAGTAAACCTAGAAATTATAGACCTGTTAGTTTGACGTCAGTGGTGGGCAAATTAATGGAAAGAATACGTAGAGATAATATATATAAGCATCTGGATAAACAGGATCTGATTAGGAACAGTCAACATGGATTTGTGCCTGGAAGGTCATGTTTGACTAATCTTCTTGAATTTTTTGAAGAGGTTACTCGGGAAATTGATGAGGGTAAAGCAGTGGATGTTGTATATATGGACCAGTAAGGCCTTTGACAAGGTTCCTCATGGAAGGTTGGTTAAGAAGGTTCAATGGTTGGGTATTAATGGTGGAGTAGCAAGATGGATTCAACAGTGGCTGAATGGGAGATGCCAGAGAGTAATGGTGGATGGCTGTTTGTCAGGTTGGAGGCCAGTGACTAGTGGGGTGCCACAGGGATCTGTGTTGGGTCCACTGTTGTTTGTCATGTACATCAATGATCTGGATGATGGTGTGGTAAATTGGATTAGTAAGTATGCAGATGATACTAAGATAGGTGGTGTTGTGGATAATGAAGTAGATTTTCAAAGTCTACAGAGAGATTTAGGCCATTTGGAAGAGTGGGCTGAAAGATGGCAGATGGAGTTTAATGCTGATAAGTGTGAGGTGCTACATCTTGGCAGGACAAATCAAAATAGGACGTGCATGGTAAATGGTAGTGAAGTGAGGAATGCAGTTGAACAGAGGGATCTAGGAATAACTGTGCACTGTTCCCTGAAGGTGGAATCTCATGTAGATAGGGTGGTAAAGAAAGCTTTTGGTGTGCTGGCCTTTATAAATCAGAGCATTGAGTATAGAAGTTGGGATGTAATGTTAAAATTGTACAAGGCATTGGTGAGGCCAATTCTGGAGTATGGTGTACAATTTTGGTCGCCTAATTATAGGAAGGATGTCAACAAAATAGAGAGAGTACAGAGGAGATTTACTAGAATGTTGCCTGGGTTTCAGCAACTAAGTTACAGAGAAAGGTTGAACAAGTTAGGTCTTTATTCTTTGGAGCGCAGAAGGTTAAGGGAGGGGGGGACTTGATAGAGGTCTTTAAAATGATGAGAGGGATAGACAGAGTAGACGTGGATAAGCTTTTCCCACTGAGAGTAGGGAAGATTCAATCAAGAGGACATGACTTGAGAATTAAGGGACAGAAGTTTAGGGGTAACATGAGGGGAACTTCTTTACTCAGAGAGTGGCAGCGGTGTGGAATGAGCTTCCAGTGGAGGTGGTGGAGGCAGGTTCGATTTTATCATTTAAAAATAAATTGGATAGTTATATGGATGGGAAAGGAATGGAAGGTTATGGTCTGAGTGCAGGTAGATGGGAGTAGGGGAGAATAAGTGTTTGGCACGAACTAGAAGGGCCGAGATAGCCTGTTTCCGTGCTGTAATTGTTATATGGTTATATGGTTATATGGTTAAGTGGGACCCGTTAGGTCCCATGTTCACATGGGTGGGCTGGTCGCCCAACGCAATTCTAGCTCTCCGCCAATTCCAATATTGGTGGGCAGTGGGGGTGGGGGTGGGTGGGGGGCTTTCTGCAGGGCTAGTATGGGTGTTGTGGGCTGAAGGGACTGGTTCCCAGAGGGCTAGTATGGACTTATTGAGCCAAATGGATTCTTGGGGTGGCAGCTCAGTCACTCAAGCTTGATGTGCTGGCAGCTCACTCACAGCTGGTGGGCTGGCAGTTGACTCACGGCTATTCCTTGAAATTCCATTTCAAGCAGGGTGCAAGACAACCAAATTCAAGTGCTGTTTCATACCACTTAATGCAGGGTGCAAGTCCACCAAATTAAAGTGCAGTTTCATACCACTTCATGTAGGGTGCAAGTCCACCAAATTCGTGCAGTTTCAACCACTTCAAGCAGGGTGCAAGTCCACCGAACTCAAGTGCAGTTTCATACCACTTCAAGCAGGGTCCAAGTCCACCATACGCAAGTGCAGTTTCTTACCACTTCAAGTAGGGTGCAAGGCCATCAAACTCAAGTGCAGTTTCCTATCACTTCAAGCAGGGTGCAGGGCCACCAAACTTAAGTGCAGTTTCCTAACACTTCAAGCAGGGTGCAAGGCCACAAAATTCAAGTGCAGTTTCATACCATTTCATGCAGGGTGCAAGGCCACCAAATTCAAATGCAGTTTCATACCATTTCATGCAGGGTGCAAGGCCACCACATTCAAATGCAGTTTCATAGCATTTCAACCAGGGTGAAACCACCATAAAACCACCATAAAACTGCACAAAACACCACATAACCACACTCATAGTTCAGTAGACATTCAGTGTGTTCAGTTGATTCACAGCTCAGATGGAGTCATGATCTCTCCCTCCCCTTTGCAGAGACTGAGCCACACCCACACTTCCGGTTTTTATAATCCCTCCCCCCTCCCACCGGAAGGGGTGTGGCCTTCATGGCATGATTGACAGGAGATTCTCAACATTTTTTAAACACTAAAAACACTTTTATATTTCATTGATGGGAAGAATCCTCTGCACCTGATGAGCGGGGGGGGGGCAGACTGAGTAAGATGGCCAAAAATCACAGCCGAAGTGGTAGCGTTTTATCTAAAATCAATATACAGTGCAAACAGGAAGTTGTCAAGTTTAGACTTTTAATCATTTGCCATTTCGAACCAACCACCACCAACAACCATTTGCAGTGCTTTATTTCAAACCAACCACTAACAACAACCATTTGCTGTGCTTTATTTCAAACCAACCACCATCAACTACCATTTGCAGTGCTTTATTTCAAACATTTTCATTTTCAAACCGCATTAAGGGCACTCAAGGTCAGTAATACCACACTCACAGTTTAGTAGACATGTGTTCAGTGTTATTCACAGCTGAGACTGAGAGACGTGACCCTCTCGCTCCCCCATCTTGCAGAGACTAAATGAGGCACTCAACACTTCTGGGTTTTATAGTCCCTCTGGAAGGGGCTTGGCCTTCAGGAGAGAGAATCTCAACATTTTTTAAACACTAATAATTATTTTATTTTTCATCAATGGGAAAAATCCTCGTCCTGCACAGCGGAGGGGGACTCTGAGTAAGATGGGTAAAATCACAGCCGTAAGTGGCAGCGTTTTTTATAAAATCAATATACAGAATAGCAGGAAGTGGTCAAGATCAGACTTTTAGTAATATGGATAGGGCATACAGTCGGAACCATTTTCCAGGGTGATAAAGTCAAAGGCTAGAGGATATAGTTTTAAGTTGAGAAGGGCAAGGTTTAAATGAGATGTGCTGGGGAAGATTTTTACATAGAGGGTGGCGGGTGCCTGGAATGCACAGTCAAGCACGGTGGTGGTGGCAGATATATTGGTGTTGTTTAAGAGGTTTTTAGAGAGGCACATGGATATGTAGCAAATGGAGGGTTATGGATCATGAACAGACAGATAAGATTAGTTTATCTTGGCATCATGTTTGTAACAGACATTGTGGGTCTGTTCCTGTGCTGTACTTTCCGACATTCAATGTTCTATGATTCAGACAAATTTAGGTTATGAAAATGATCTGTAAGCCACCATTTGGGAAAGTTTATACAGCACATCATTCCTGAAAATATCCCGTGTGTATTGCATTCCATTCCATTTCTTTGTGTTGATATCTGACAAGAACAATCATCTCCAAGGCACCTGTTGTACTTCATACTTAAAGCAGACTTTGGGCCAGATTTTGCTCAAGAATAACAATACGTGCAACATGCAGATTGTTATCAGTTCATAAATCTACCAGCAGCATCGGGCGTGACAGAAATCCTCTTGAATCGTGAACCATCACACATTGATGTTCAACAATGTAAATAACCTTCCTGCAATTTTCTTGAGGATTCAAATCTTTCACATTAATTTCACCATTGATCCTACCACAGAAAATTAATCTGGTAAGTATGTGTGCAACTGACCTTTCCCATCATCGTAAATTGAAGCAGTTCTTTACCTAAATGAACCAGCTTCACCATATTGCATATCGCAGGACCAGGGACATGCATAGAAATTTAAATGTGATTATATTTGAAGGGACATTTTAATCACAAATGTACTTTATGTAACTATAGATATAAATCTATGTAGTTCAGTTTAGTTTAGATATACAGCATCGAAACAGACCCTTTGGCACAGCAAGTCCACGCTAACCATAGATCACACTAGTTATATGTTATCCCACATACACATCCACTCCCTGCACACAAGAGGCAATTTACAATGGTCACTTAAACTACAAACCCGCACATCTTTTGTATATGGGAGGAAACTGAAGCACCTGCAGGAAACCCATATGGTCACACGGAGAAAGTGCAAACTTCACATAGAACAGCACCCAAGGTCAGGATTGAAACTGGGTCTCTGGTGCTGTTATAGCAGCGCTTCTGTGCCGTCCCAGATAGGTGAATGTTCTTAATGTGCTCAGTGATAGTTGGGGGAAATCTCCTGCGTGGGCTGTCCCCCTACCCCCCACAACCAACCCTTGACCATGGTTATAATTGTTACGAGCTGTAAATGTCTTGTTGCAGAAATTAAACATTTTGTTCTCGAATTTCATTAATTCAGGTTAGTAATAATTCTGACATAATTATATTTTCTTAATTTTTAAAATATATTTTCTCCACTTATTTCCCTCACTTCTAATCCACACTCCATCCCAAAGACAGGTATGTAGGCTAATTGGCTTGGCATTACTGTAAAATTGTCCCCAGTGTGTGCTGGATAGCTTTAATGTGCGGGGATCGCTGGTCGGCGCGAACTCGGTGGGCCGAATGGCTGTTTCCACGCTGTATCTCAAAATCAAACTAAACTAAATACTTCCATTTCTGTTTCTTACCTTCTTTTCCAGATGCCCCATTTACTTCTCTTGACATTCTGGCAAATTGATGGCATCACTACATCAGAACCTCAATGTGCAATTATAAATCCAACACGGTGTGCCACAAGATGTCCCACATGAGCAAAGTCCAGCACTGTGTACTACAGTTATTCATTTATATTGCCTTGATCCTAATAGTTTGATTTTATTAAGGTAAGGGAATTTCAGTGTACTCCATAACTAAAATGTTGGCACCCCCCAGGCACACTTCCCTGCTTAGTTGAACAAGACTGTGTCGTGGAGGTATTTCAAATTTCAGTAAAGACGATGGGTTTTGGTTGGATGGAAAATGAATGATAGAGGCTCCAAACTGTCAAGCACATAGTATGCTTGCTCAGTCAGATGACCCATCCTGACAACCACACATCCCTGTCTCATCAGTTACCTTGTTCCTGTTGACAGCCTCATAACAACTCTACAGTTAGCCTACCCACCAAGCTATAATTGTCAAGTCCCTCAGTGCATTCAGTCTATCATCTTCCTCGCAGGTTTTCGTGTAGTCTTGCCACAATCTATTTACCACGGGCTACGCAGTGAAAAGAGACGCAGCTGGTAACAATAGTGGAAAACAATCGTCATTCTGACTTTGCCCTTGTTCAGGCAGTTCCCCAGTCCAGAAGGTTGATCCGTGCACTCATTAAAAAAAAATACCACCTACTTTGATCATCTTTGCAAGCAACATAAGTTTAGATAAGTTTACCCATCAAAACAAATTATGCATAGAGGTCAATAATTTTACCAAATGAGGATGGTAAATGGTCAAGTAAAAACATTGTTGGGAATCCTAATGATTCAAAATTCCATAAATACTTAGTGCTAAGAGTCAAAGACAGCAAAGGAAGGATTAATAGAATCAGCATCTCAAGTCAAAGACCATTCATGATGATGGAGTCTTGAAATGTAAACTCTACTTCTCTTTCCACAGATATCATCTGGCCTACTGATTGAAACATTTGTTTGTTTTTATTTCAGAGTTTCAGAATCTGCAGGGTTTTATTATTTTCATGACCAAGAAAACTTATTGATTAGCATCTATCCACTTCATTGGGTGCTAATAAATTGAGATTCACCACTCTCTTTCACTCTCTTTCACACAGTGAACTTGGTTCCCAGACGAAAATATCACTAACAATCACTCCTAGACCAACCACTTTGAAGCTACGACCAAGAAAGCACATCTACTTCCACAGAAGACTAAGGAAGTATGGCATGTCTCCAACGACTCTTACCATACATGCAGTGTAAAACGCCCCTATCGGGTAGCAAGACAGCACAGTTTGGTAAACAGTCCTGCCTAAAGCCACAAGAAATTGCAGAGAATTGTGGATGAAACCCAGTCTATCATACAAACTAAGCTCCCTTCCCACAGACTCCATCAACACTTCACGATGCCTCGGAAAGCAGTCAACATAATCAAGGACAAATTGCACCCTGCTCACTCTTTCTTCTCCCATCTCACGTTTGGCAGAAAATACAAAACTGAGGAAGGACATTATAGCCATAGAGGGAGTGCAGAGAAGGTTCACCAGACTGATTCCTGGGATGTCAGGACTTTCATATGAAGAAAGACTGGATAGACTTGGCTTATACTCGCTAGAATTTAGGAGATTGAGAGGGGATCTTATAGAAATGTACAAAATTCTTATGGGGTTGGACAGGCTAGATGCAGGTAGATTGTTCCCAATGTTGGGGAAGTCCAGGACAAGGGGTCACAGTTTAAGGATAAGGGGGAAATCCTTTAGGACCGAGATGAGAAGAAACTTTTTCACACAGAGAGTGGTGAATCTCTGGAACTCTCTGCCACAGAGGGTAGTCGAGGCCAGTTCATTGGCTATATTTAAGAGGGAGTTAGATGTGGCCCTTGTGGCTAAGGGGATCAGAGGGTATGGAGAGAAGGCAGGTACGGGATACTGAGTTGGATGATCAGCCATGATCATATTGAATGGCGGTGCAGGCTCGAAGGGCCGAATGGCCTACTCCTGCACCTAATTTCTATGTTTCTATGTTTCTAAACCCATGGTCCTCCATGTTTGGACATCACTTGGAAAGAACACTTCGAGAGATTTCATTTTCCATTGCCTAGAGTTGCTCTGAAACACACTGCTGGTCAAGCAAGCAGGCCTTGAAGGTGAAGCTGCCATATTGGGTTGCTAGCACGTGGTGAGAGGGACAATACAAGGGATTAACCGATTCTGGCCATTAACTCTAGCTGTCGAAGATGCATCCGTCATTATGGAGTCAACAGAGGTGGCCAATGTACAATTCCTGTGGAGACAGAAGTCCCTTCAGTGCTTCGAGAGCCACCAATTTTTGTGCAGACAAAAACATCATCAGTGCATTGAGAGCATTTCCATTGGATTGTGTGCCACATGGGATAGTTTAAAAGAAAACAATGTTGTACAGACACCTTTAAGACGTGACGGGCTCTTACAGCATGTGGCGCATCATCCTCTGAGGACTTTGGTAATATTGCTGGTTTCATGAAAACACCCTATCTTTGTGGGAAACTGTCAGTGGGAAAGAGTACTGTTTTTTCCCCATCAGAGAGCATGTTCAGTTGTGTGAACATACTAGCTGAAGCACAAGACTCCCGTTTAAAATGCACACATCAAATTGGCATGTTCAGTTCTCAAATGTTCCTGATCTTGGACTATTGTTCCTGTTACCATAATGGTCAGGATGTCTTGCACCAAGTATTTGCACCAACTCATTGGATGCCATATTGAAACTGGCTTTGCAAATATGAACCAAAAACTACTGTATAGAGTTGAACATTGCAAAGGTAAAGCTACAAAATCGTTACTATTAATTAATAAACCATTTTTGATCAGCAACCTGAGAATGAGCAGTATTTCACCATAAGTATACATTTATGACATTATCAATACTTTCTTCTCATTCAAAATTGTTAAAAATAGATTAATGTCATCATCCTCATCAGCTATAACATCCATCAATTCCTGTACCAATGGTTGTCCTTTGAGGCTTGTAAAATTTGGGTTACATCATGGTCCCATCTCTCTATCCCTCCTCATCACCAAACAGTGAATCGTTTCTCTAAAGACATTGGTGACAGGTTTGGGTGTCTATATGGCTTATGCAACCTTTGGCTTCAGTTCTTACTGAGGAATAGAATGAACATGTCTATCTCTCTTGAATATGTGTCTGTTCTATGTGATGAAATCATTCTAAATGTTTCAAGTCAATTATGGTATTTATCTATTGCAATCTATTTTTTCATCTAGCTAAATTCCTTTCTTTCTTACATCTTTATTTACTCTGTTCAACCTTCAACTTTCTATCCCTGAACAGGACAAGTATTCCAGAGTTTTGCTAATCGTTGTTTCCTTTATTTCCTGAGGGATGACAATTGATATGTTCTCTTGTTGTCAATCCTGGTGGTCATGTTGCATTGTCAGTCTTTGTGATTGCATATTTATTGCCAATATATGTACTAAAATACATCTTGATAATTTGTGCCTGATCTGCTAAGTTTCTCCAGCAGTTTGTTTTGTGTTCTCAAGGTTCCAACAGATTCTTGTATCTGTGTTACTAATTTCTGCAGTTAATTGTGAATAAAGATCTTTGGAGATTATCAATACCGTGAGCCTTGTCGGTGGTGGGGCCTTGGCTGCAACGGGAGCATTGGCGGCAGGGTCGGGGGGTGGACTAACGATCAACGGCCGATGAGCATGAGGGGGGGAGGGGAAGACAATGGGGACCTGACGTGGGGGGACCACCATGGGGGACGGTGGGAGAACAAAGGAGGACTCAGTGTGGGGGGGAGGGGTGTTTTGGGGGGAGAGGGGGGGCACTCTAGGTCAGAATCCTATCCCAGGGGATAAGTCTGTGTTTGTTTATTTCTTCATTTGTTCCTGGTGAAGGTGCTGTGCGCACAGCAGCCAGCCAACAGTCGCTTGTCTTTTTCTTTTTGTTTTCACTTTTAATTTAAATTTTTCGTGTACCTTGTGTGCTGTTGTCAGACCAATTTCGCTCCGGGGATGAATTAAGTTTTATCGTATCGTATGCTTCTGGTTAAGTATTTCAAATGCAAAATAGTATCAATATTGACAATTAATTTGGCTATAGTTGATTGAAATTCTTATTCATCATATCAGAAAGTAACATCTCTTTGCCCTCTCTTAGATAATGACAATCACGATTTGAGGACTGTGTCATTATCTATAATCTTACAAATCTGCTAATTGGATTATTTTTCAAAATGACTTCCAGGGTTTATGTTACAACACCGTTGCAGTTTTATTTTTAAATGCACGCAGTTAGAATTACTTTATGTCAACAAAAATAACAATAATTTATTTTGTCTCTGGGCATTACTTATCACCATTATCAGTATGAGCTCAAAATATGAAAACTATGAGTTAATCATAAAGAAGTGAATTGTTCAGTCCTTTTTTTAAGTGCAATGACAAATTGGAATTCACGTTGTTCTAATATTGTGTATAGAAACATAGAAACATAGAAAATAGGTGCAGGAGTAGGCCATTCGCCCCTTCGAGCCTGCACCGCCATTCAATTGTATTGTATTGTATTATATTCAAATTTATTGTCATTGTCTCAGTTAGAGACAACGAAATGAATTTCTCTTACAGGCAGTATCATAAAAATAAAAATAAAAATAAATAAATAATAATAAATAATAAAACATATTAAAAATAAAATAGAATTTAAAAAAAAGCACAAACAGTGAAAGTCCACGACACAACATAACACTGGCACCAAGGCGAGGAAGGCACCATAGTCCAGCCAGCCTCCACTCCGTTCTTCCCAGTTGTTCACTCGTGGTCGAGGCCTTCCTAGCACCCGCAGTCACCGCCCCGGGTGGCCCGATGTTCAGGCCCTCACGCCGGGCTGGTGGAACGCCGACGCCGAACCCCGACGGTGAACATCCTCCTCCTCAGCGGCCCGGACCTCCCGATCAGCCGCCTCCCACAGCCGGAGTCCGCAGCTCCCGTGTCCGCAGCTCCCGAGTCCGCAGCTCCCGTGTCCGCAGCTCCCGAGTCCGCAGCTCCCGAGTCCGCAGCTCCCGAGTCCGCAGCTCCCGAGTCCGCAGCTCCCGAGTCCGCAGCTCCCGAGTCCGCAGCTCCCGAGTCCGCAGCTCCCGAGTCCGGGCAGAGTCGCAGGACCCCGCGCTGTCCATCAGCGCCGCCCGCGTTGGGAGCTCCGCAAACCGCAGCTCCATGATGTCGGTGCCGCAGGTCCAGCACTCCGGGCTCCAGATGGCGATCCCCGGTAAGGCATCGCCAGCCCCGCGATGTTACAGCGCTGTCCCGCTGCTGCTGGAGCTCTGGTCGATCCCAGCAGGAAAGGCCGCGCCAATCCAGTAGGTAGGCCACTGGGGGGGGGGGGGGGGACGAGGACGCGACTCGAATAATAGTCGCGTCTTCACCAGGAAGCGGCTGAAGGACGGTATCCCCCGCACCGTACCCTCTTCCCCCACATCAAAACACAAAAAGCCCACAAAAAAACACACTTTTACATAACTAAATAAACAAAAAAACAAAAAGATACTGGGCTGTAGGTGGAGGCTGCTGGCACCAGCGCCACCGGAAGTACAACACATGGCTGATCATCCAACTAAGTATCCTGTACCTGCCTTCTCTCCATACCCCCGATCCCTTTAGCCACAAGGGCCACATCTAACTCCCTCTTAAATACAGCCAATGAACTGGCCTCAACTACCTTCTGTGGCAGAGAATTCCAGAGATTTACCACTCTCTGTGTGAAAAATGTTTTCTTCATCTCGGTCCTAAAAGACTTCCCCCTTATCCTTAAACTGTGACCCCTTGTCCTGGACTTCCCCAACATCGGGAACAATCTTCCTGCATCTAGCCTGTCCAACCCCTTAAGAATTTTGTACGTTTCTATAAGATCCCCCCTCAATCTTCTAAATTCCAGTGAGTACAAGCTGAGTCTATCCAGTCTTTCTTCATATGAAAGTCCTGACATCCCAGGAATCAGTCTGGTGAACCTTCTCTGTACTCCCTCTATGGCAAGAATGTCTTTCCTCAGATTTGGAGACCAAAACTGTACGCAATACTCCAGGTGTGGTCTCACCAAGACCCTGTACAACTGCAGTAGAACCTCCCTGCTCCTATACTCAAATCCTTTTAATATAAGGGACTTTCGAGCCGTACGGCATGGAAAAGTCCCTCAGCCTCAGAGTTTGCACTGACTATCAAATCATACTAACCCGACACAAATGTTAATGTATTCATGCCACATTCCCATCAACTCCTTCAACATACCTAGATTATGGGCAATTTACAGTGGTCAAATAACTTACCAATATTATAGAAGTGTATAAAATCATGGGGAACAGAGCTAGGGTGAATGTCTTTTTCCAACAATTTGCGAATCATGTACTGGAAGGCATAAGTTTACGGTGAGATGGGAAAGATTTTGTAGAAACCTGAGGGGAAACACTTCACTCTGAGAATAGAACCAGCCACCAGAGGATATAGTTGAGGCAGATACAATACATTAAAGGGACATTTAGACAGGTACATGGATAGGAAAGGTTGAGAGAGATATGAGACAGATGTGGGGAAATGTAACCAGCATTTCTTTGTATTTCTTCAGTGTACCTGTCGGTCGGTCGGTTGGGGGCGCTGCGAGTCAGCTGCCCTGCCAGCTGCGTGTTCGTTATTTTTTGTTGACTTTCGGTGTGACTTGTGTGGGAAGTGGGGCAGGGGGGAGGGGAACCATTTTTCGGCCACTTCCTCATGGAGAGGCAACTTTTTCCATGTCGCTTCTCCACTCCCCTCTGGCGGCCTAACAGCTTGGATTGGAGCGGCCTTTCCCGGAATCGGGCCCAGAGCTTCAGCAGTGGGCGCAGTGTGGACTTTTCCATCGCAAAGCGGGGGCGAACCCTTGCCGGGGGTCACCAGAGAGGAGTGCTCCGATCGCTGGCCTGGTGACTTTGACATCATGGGACTGTGGTCTGCGGAGCTTCTAGCCGCGGGCGTGGCGTGGACTTACCATCCGGAGTCTGGGTTCCCTTGCCGAGGATCGCCGGAGAAGAGCTCCGACCGTCGGCCTGCGGCCTATAGCATCCTGAAGCCGCGGTCTCCGGAAGGAAAGTGGCACTCCAAGCCGCGGAGTGTGTTTGACCGTCCCGACGTCGGAGTTTCAATCATCCCGATGAGAGGGCTTGTACATCCGGCCATCCATAGCAGCGACTACGGAGGGTTTATAGCCCCGACCACGGATGAACAAACGAGGAGGACTGTCTGAATGTTGTTGCCTTCCACCACAGTGAAGAATGCTGTGGTGGATGTTTGTGTTGGATTTTATTGTGTATTGTGTGTTCTTTTTTTCAACTGTATCGCTGCACGGCAAATTAATTTCACTGCACTTTGGTTGGTGCATGTGACAAATACATTTGACTTTGACTTAGCCGTTCTCTTTTTCATGTGTATTTCCTCCACCTTCTGCATTGAACTTTACCCTGTTCTAGGTTAAGTACAGAGGTGCACTATTTATTTGGACAGATTTTCAGCTTGCATTTATGACAATTGCCAAAAGCACTTCCAGGAAGCTTTTCGCCAGCAAGCAAGAACTAACAATATGTGCCCAAATTGTTGAACACATGACATTTGTAGGTTTTTAATGCATCCATCTTATACAAAATCTTGATAGGTTTGGGTATGTTAAGAGTCTAATTTATATTTTCAACAATTCCCTGTCTTTGGCGGTAATTATTTTGCTACTTCTAACAATTTTTGATCATGTAATCTCTGAATGTCACGAATTCTGTGCAAAGCTCTTCAAATTCATGTCATTTCTTGCTTGGTACATTTGAAATAATTGATTCATGGAACTTCATAATGATTGCATTCAAAGCATTGACAATTTCAGGTGTCCTGTAAATATATTTTATCCAAAACAATGACATAGACCAGAATAATGCAAAATAGAAGTATAAAAGAAATCAATGGCTTGCATTTATCTTTTCTTTACGTGGCTATAGGACTTCCAAGCCACTTTATAGTCATTGAAAAGTTTCTGGAGTCCAGTGACAGTTGCAATGTAGGAAATGCAATCATTATTTTGAGAACAGCAAGAGCCCACAAACAGTCATGACATAAGGTGGAGATTGTGCAGACCTGACTGAATCTTGTTGTTTCTATCAGATAGACCCGACATGCTGTGGAATCAGGTTTGATCTCCATTCTCTGACTTACATGATCATAGAACATAGAACTGTACAGCACAGCACAGCAAACCGGCCTTTGGCCCACAAAGTTTGTGCCAAACATGATAAACTAAACTAGACAACTAAAATGAAACTGATCTCATCTGCCTGTAGATGATCCATATCACCTCTGTTCCCCTCACTTCCTATCTGAAAGCCTCTTAAATGCCTCTTATTGCATCTGCCTCCACCACCACCCCTGGCAGTGTGTTCCAGGCCCACACCACTCTCCATGTAAAAAACTTGCACCGCACATTTCCATTAAACCTTTCCCCTCTTACCTTATAGCTATGCCCTCCAGTGTTGGATATTTCCACCGTGGGAAAAGGATCTGGCTGTCTGCCTTACGTGATTGATAATACTATACAAACGGAACAATTTTTACCAATAATATTTGGACATATTGAGTCCAATATCTGAATATGCTGTCTGCATAATCACAAGATTACCATAGTTCCGATGAGGCTGTTCAAAACTATTGGATTGAGAGCAGCTAAATGCCATCTAAATAAGCAAATATCAAAGAAAATCAAACTCGACAATGTGAGAGCTGCTGTCTGAAAAAAGCTCTGAGAATAGCTAAGGACAAACTGCACCCCCTCCACATACACCTGGATCTCCTGCCATCAGGCAAGAGGTATCGCAGCATCAAAGCCCGGACTACAAGACTGCTAAACAGCTTCCTGCCACAGGCTGTGAGGCTGCTAAACAGTCACTCTGTACTCACAGTCACTTGATTCTGCGGCTTGGCACGGACACTTTAATAACTGGCACTGGCCACTTTAATAACTGGCACTGGCCACTCAAATCAACTGCCCCGGACATTTTTATGATTGGTTTTACTGTATTTTAACGTTATTGTTTTACCTGCTTTTAACTATTTATACTGTTCCATCAGGGATTGGATTGTTTTTAGTGTTATTATGTGTGAAATGTTTTAAATTTCATGTGTGATGCTCCGGTATTCCCTGGGAAACGTCTTTTCATTTTGCACTGTACAACTGTTGCTTGCAAGATGACAATAAAGGTTGATTGATTGAAGAAAGTTGTTCTTCCACTGTTAAAGCTGCAAGTGGCTGGCAGAAGAAAGGAACGATAGGGAAGGCTAGTTCAGAATGAGAAGCAGAAGTACAGGAAGAGAAAGGATGGTGAGCGGGAGGGAGGAAAAATTGGAATGACTCACAGCTGTCCCCTCAGATATAAGGATGGGATAACTACTTTCCTGTACATTTTTTCTAGCCCAAGCATATACCAAAGAGGCATATGTCCTGGGTTATTCTTGAACGGAATGTGGAATCACCAGATGGATCTCCGAGCCCAGGATTTTGAAATGAAGACCAAACACTGTCTAATTAATTGAAATATAATTTTGAAAAACACTATCCTTCTGGGCACGGTAACCTAGCTCCTATATTTAAGAAAATAACATAGAAGCAGAAATAGGCCATCCAGCCCCTCTCCCCTCCCTCCCCCAAAAGGCCTGCTCCACCATTGAATATGTTCATAGCATATGTCCCGATCCCCCTATCTACCTCGATGTACCCCTTGCACTTATTT
Organism: Amblyraja radiata; assembly: GCF_010909765.2. NCBI lineage: Eukaryota > Metazoa > Chordata > Chondrichthyes > Rajiformes > Rajidae > Amblyraja > Amblyraja radiata. Next base: position 98,816,888 of record NC_045960.1, read on the forward strand.
TAAAATCTGTGGCTGGAATTCCAAATTCTGCACTATTTTCTTTCTCTCTTTGCACTCCCTGGTGTACTCATGTATGGCATGATTTTCACATGTAGGGTATGAATAGTCTGAATAGCATGCAAAACCGTATATTGAAACACGTGACATTAATAAACCATTTCCAATGCAGCAGATGAATTTTTAGTTCTGCGACACTTTGCTGCAAATTTCTTCTTTCGTCTACAATGTTGCTGATTACACTTTTGCCGATGAATTTTAAGGAAGTGTTCACAACTTGCAGAACTATACACAATATCTGGCCTGCAATTGATTATATATAACTTGCAACCTTCAAGTCTTTAATCTCGCTGGAATTATGAGGACAATTGTACTTACATTTTCAGGGCACGATGCAAGGCAGAGATACTCCAGGCCAATTGGACTATCCAGGCACTGCAAACCTCTCGGGCAGGTGATGTTAAGTAATGTACACGCGTTTGAATCTATTTCACAATTCTTCCCTTCGAATCCTGCAAGAAATTAAATTGCAAGATACTGGGGAAAATGCAATTCACGGAGGAGAGTTGAACAGCGGTATCCAGGACTTAATACACCCGATAGAGATTAATTACATCATTTCGCAAATCAATGTTAGAGCTCATGCAAAATCTAACCTTTGCTGACATTTGAATAGATTGTGAGCGTGCATACACATTGCTGTCGTTTCTTTGTGTGTCCCTGAGATATCTGAGTGACAGACTGAGCCCAAGGTATTGTTCTTCCTTAATAAATCAAGGAGGCGGCTGAGATCATTCCTGAATACTTGTTTGGGGAATGCCTGAGTAGCTTCCAAACTCTTCTTTGCATGAAGCCTATTAGAAATTAGAAATGTCCTCTCCTCTCTCGTCCACGGAAACCTTGGGTGGGGCACAAAGTCTCCAGAGGTTTCCGTTAAGGTTTCCTAAGTGGGACAGGGGCAATATGCCCCTTTGCTGGCGCGGAGCAGTTCCTGGCAGGTTGCCAGCCACGTTGTGGGAGCTGGGCAGTAAGCTGATAACACTGTACGCAGTCCCAAAAACAAGCAGAAACTTTAAAATAAGTTTCTGCACTGTCGCAGCGATACACAAGGGTGTTTAAATGTATCGCTGTGCCTCCTCCGAATACCAAAAAAGACTTTTGAGCACTTATTTCCGTATCTGGACAGGAGCTCCAAATCACCGCGTGTCCTCACGTAACCAGGGGAGGGCATGACGGTATTGTATGCCAAGCTGTAGTCTATAAACAACAGCCTGACGTAAGTGTTTTTATTGTCCAAGTGGTCCAGTGCGGAGTGGAGAGCCAGTGAGATCGCATCCTCCGTTGACCTGTTGTGACAGTAGGCGAACTGTAATAGGTCGAGGTTCTTGTTGAGGTAGGAGCAAAGCACTTTATCACCACGGACGTTAGTGCCACTGGTCGATAGTCATTGAGGCACGTCACCTTACTTTTCTTGGGCACTGGTATTATTGATGCACTCTTAAAGCACGTGGGAACCCCAGACCTGAATAATGAGAGGTTGAAAATGTCTGCACAAACTCCAGCTAGGTTTTGAGAACTCGACCAGGTATACCATCAGGTCCAGGTGCTTTCTAGGGCACGGGCCCTCCCCATCATCATTAGCATCTACATGAGGCACAACGTCAAGGAGGTGTTATCTGTCATCAAGGATACCACCATTTGGGCCATGTCTTCATTTCACTTCTAACATCTGGCAGGAGGTACAGGAGTTTGAGTCCCACATCACCATGTTCAAGAACAGCTACCTTTTCCTACAACCAACTGTTCCCTGGATTGACCTGCACAACCAAAGCATTAGAACACTGAGGGCCACTTCTTGCAGTAGGATAGATCAGAAAATGCATTGTTTTCTAAATGTATTTCGCACTAATATCTTGCATTTGAAAAGTGTTTTTATTATTATCTTTGTGTAGAATTGATGTGTAGTTAATTTATGGATTTGAATGGATGTTTGCGTCTATGTGCCTATGTTGCTGCTGTAAGCAAGATTTCCACTGCCATCTGCACCTTACCCATCTTGCACACATGGCAATAGACTTGACTTGATTTCATGCTCAACATTACAAAAAACGAGCTTTTTATTAAATTGCAGAAATGTAATTTCCTCAACTGCCATGGGAAGATTTGAACTCATTTGTTGGAGCCATTAATCCAAGCCTTTGGATTATGTGTTTAATAATAAAACCAGAATGCCACCATTCCCAGAAAGTCATCTTTATACCTTGGTATGAGAACATTAAACAAATATATAAAATGCACACAGACACTGTTATCTGAGATGTGGAAAATAGTAATGTTATGATTGTAGTCATAGAGTCAGAGTGTGATTCAGCACAGAAACATTACCCCTTCAGTCTAACAACTTTCAAGCCCCCATTGTTACACTAATCATACTCTAACCCTTTCTTGTCTCCCATACTTCCATAATCTACCTTGGCCACACACACACACACACACCCCAATTCCACTATACATCTGCAGACAAGGGGACAGAGTGGCAATCAGAGCACCTGGAGCACTGGAGAAGACACACACAGTCACTGGGGGGAAATCCAAACTCTACACAACAGGATCGGAGGTCAGTTTTGAACCTGGCTCACTGAAGCTGTGAGGTAGTAGCTGTAATTGAAGCTGATGTCTTGTGCTATTTGTTTTCCTGGTGTGATGTAAGCAGTGAGCAGGCAGGAATACTGTATAAGAGGATTTTATCTAATGATAAACAAGGACACTGATCTAAACTGAGATCTCACACTTCATGAAACCACAAAGGACACTTATACCATGCTTTATGAAATTACTCATTTGGTGAAAAAGGACGGCTGGCCTCCAGAGAACACTCACGTCCCATCAGTTTTCTTTCATGCATTCTGCACTGCCCCAGTTTAAAAAAAAAAATCACTACAGCCTCTTAATAATACACCTGAGAACACCTTCTAACTTTATCTTATCCCTGTGGATTACCAGCGTTAGATATTCTCCTTCCTGCCATGCACACAGACCATTGCTCCTGTTGCACACAACCATTCCTGCAGTGAAGGGAATACGCAATTAGTTCAGCTCACCCAATGTTGCGGTGCCTGACGGTTTGATGATTTAATGCCACAGTTGCATACTCTAGACCAGTGGTTCTCAAATGGGGGTACGCGTACCCCTGGGGGTACGTGAAGGCACTCCAGGGGGTACATGAGATTTTAAAATATAGGCCTACATATATGTAGGTCTATATTTTTGCGCTGGTTAGGGGGTACTTGGCTGAAAAAATATTTCACAGGGGGTACATCACTGAAAAAAGGTTGAGAACCACTGCTCTAGACAACGATAGCAGTCCACATTTTAACATAGGCCACCTAAAGTGGAGCAGGAGGAGGTACTTAAGTCTTCCAAACTGTTCCATCATTCACTCAGACAGTGAGTCAACTTGTTTTCACAATCTCTCTACTGGCCAGACATTGTGGACCAAAAGGCCTGTTCCTGTGCTGTACATTTCTATCTTCATGGGGGCATTTTCTCAATATTACAGATGTTTTTGTATTTTCATCAGTGTTGCAAATACTGCATTGATTACCATTTATGTTACAACTTTGGAAATCATGCTGGTTTGCATTTTAGATGGTATAAATTGCTCTGTGGGGAAATGCAGATTGAAATTCAATCTCTGTAATCTTCTGATAATCATAAAAGAATCAAACAGATACCCCATGGTTAGAAAAGTAACTAGAATGCAACAATAAAATCACATCTCTGTTATGGTATAGTGTCTTCTTATGAAAGTCCACTTTCAACCTCAGGAAGGCTAACATCCTTAATTTTTTGCACAGCCTATAATTATGTCGGAGCCTTTCAACACGTGAAAGCTGTCCAATGGTAGAAGGGTAAGGGAAATGGATGGCATGATGAAAAACCAATGTTTTGGAAGCATCCACCAGCTCCATAATGAAATAATACTTTACAGGAGTTTGTGGAAGGAAACACATTAAAGTAGAGGGGTGGTGGGTCTGGGAAGGGTGTTCTGGGGTGTGTGACTCAAGCACCCTGAAGGCATGACCACTGACTGTAGACCAAAGGAAATAGATGAATACATTAGAGTTAAAAGGTTGAAACTTTAGGGACTGAAGATGGGTCTTCCATCGTTCTCCCCCCCCCCCCCCCCCCCGCACACACACACACAATCAATCTGAAGAGGGTCTTAACCCAAAACATCACTTATACTTGTTCTCCAGAGATGATGCCTGACCTGCTGAGTTACTCAAGCACTTTAAAGAGTTAAAATGTTAAAAAGTCAAGCAAGTTAAAAAGTTGTAAAACTACAAGAGTGGAAAGGTAAGGGAAATCAATGACTTGGATATAGAAACATAACATAGAAAATATGTGCAGGAGTAGGCCATTCGGCCCTTCGAGCCTGCACCGCCATTCAATATGATCATGGCTAATCATCCAATAAGGAAAGGAATATTAAATTTGACAATAGCCTGTAGGTTACTGAAGTCAGAGGTGATAGATCAATGATCTGCTGAGGACGGATGATCTTCAGTTGGAATTGAGATGGATGTGAAGGAAATTCTGAAGTATTGAAGTTTTAGACAATTCAAACTACGAGGAAAGAGTACAATTCAAAGGGCAACATATCAGAAAGCAAAATGAGGTGGAAAAGAAAGTTATTTGATTGCAATAACTTTATAAATGGAAAATTATTCCTCTACTCTACCCAGTGAAAGCTGATCATAACTCTTATCCTAAAGGCCTGTCCCACTTGGGCGACCTAATCCGCGAGTTCTGGTGAGTTTGCCCTCGACTCATACTCGCAGCATGGTTGACATGAGGTCGTAGGAGGTCTTCGTAACTCTCCTTCATGCTCGAGAGTGGACTCCGTGTACTCGAGGCCTCAGCTAGGTCGCGGCTGTTTTTTCAATATGTTAAAAAATGCCCGCGAGTAAAAAAAGGCGCCATGGAAAAAATCCATACTTTTTTAACTCGTAGGTTTAGTCGTAGTAGGTAGGCATGTTATTCGTAGGCAATCGAGGGTAGTCGTAGATAGTCTTCATCATAGTGGAAGGGAGGTCGAAGGGAGGTCGAAGGAGGTCGTCTTCACTCTCCACGATTCGGTGTCCAATTTTCCCGAAGTTAGTCATAGCTAGTCGAAGCTGGTCTTCAACATAGTCGAAGGAGGTGGAAGGAGGTCGAAGGAGGTCTTCTACACAGTCAAAGGAGGTCTTCAACATAGTCGAAGGAGGTCTTCAACATAGTCGAAGGAGGTCTTCAACATGTCATTTTTTCAAACTCTTCCAAACTCACCAATTAGGTCGCCTAAGTGGGATATGCCCTTAAGGCAAAGTACTGCAGTTCTAGAGATATTCAACAAAAATCAAACGTTGAGATATATAAAGAGAGTTAACGAGTTTATATTTCACATCAACAGCAAAAAAAGAAGTGCTGGAAGAAACAGCAGGTCAGGCAATATCTGTGAAGATGATAAATAGGTGATGTTTTGGGTCAGGACACCTCCCCAGACTGACTGGAGCATGGAGGTAAAAGATGGGAAAAAGGGTAGGGCAAAGTCTGACAGGTGATAGGTGGATACAGATGAGGGTGGGGGGATGGTAACAGATGGATGGAATAAGTAACAAAGGTGAAAAGGAGCTGAAAGGGTGTATTAACGATTTTAAAAAAGCGATGTTAAATGTAAAGCCGGGTTGAAGGGAACAGGAGGGATGGGAAAGAGGGGGGAATAAAAGGGAAATATGGTTCGGAGTGATGTGTTATGAGTGTATGGAACAGGGGAGAGAAACAGAATGATTGGTACGGTGGGAGAAATGTGTGTGCATCAGGTTGGGAGATAGGCAGGGGAGAGAGAGAAAAGTAGATGGGTATTACTTGCAATGTCCACAGAATTTAATGTTCATACCTGTTGGGTAAAGAAAGGTTTGAGTTGGAGAGAAAGATGACGAAAGGGCAGAGAGATCAAAATGAAAGATCTATGATAGGGCAGAAAATTGAGTGGTGGTGATGTTGGCTGAAGGAGCATGGAAGAGGCTTGAATTTAAAGGGTCTGTCCCACTTAGGCAACTTTTTCGGCGACAGCCCTCTTCCGTTTGGCGCTGTGACTTCTCCTGGCGTAGGTGCTGTCGTAGGTTGTCATAGGCTGTCACCAGGTTGACGCCATCTGACGTTGGCTGTCACCGGGTGTTGATTTTGGTGAATTCACGTGGCGGCAGCCTACGTCATGCTACGTCAACCAGCGTCAGTATCGGCGTCACGAGAAGTCACGATGTGTCATTTGAAAAAAAGTGCACCGCTCCACCTGTCTTCAGTTGATGCCGTCAGCTACGCAGCTTGCCGTTGCTTTTCGTGGACTGACGTAGGTTGACCGGTTGTCGTATGCTGTCATCTATATCGTCGTAGACTGTCGTGGGTGTTGTCGTGGGTTGAGGTCGCGTGTCGCGAAGAATTGGGACGCCGGTGGACGTAGCTTGTCGTAGCTTGATGTGGACATGGTGGTAGACTGTCGTAGACATTGTCTTAGGGGGCCGGCTTCTCAGCGTTACGCCACGACAGTGACTGTCACCGGCTGTCACCAAAAAAGTCGTCCAAGTGGGACAGGCCCTTAACACAAGGTGTAAAAAGGATACATTTGATTTCCGAAACTACTGGAAGAGAAGTGAGAGATAGAGTAAGTAGCCTCTCACTTGCCGATTTTTTAGGCAACTACCAGCGACTGTCATTGTCGTAGCAGGTCGCCGTAAAACCGGCGACAACCTACGCCATCCAGGCGACAACCTACGACAGCACCTCCGGCAGGAGAAGTCAAGCTACGCTCATTGGCGTCAAACCCACTGTCGCTGAAAAATTGTCAACATGTTGAAAATACAGCGGCGAACAGAAAGACGTTACGACTTTTTGTGCGACTGAGGAGACGACTCCCAGCGACCACCAGCGAACATGTGGCGACAAACTAGTCGGTTGTAGTTGCCTAAAAAAATCGCTGAAGTGGGACAGGCCCATAAAGAAGCAAACGTGAAATATAGAGGTTGGAAGAGCTGATTATCTGAAACAATTAAAGATCTTAATGATAGCGGAGTCAGGGGATATGGGGAGAAGGCAGGAACGGGGTACTGATTGGGGATGATCAGCCATGATCATATTAAGTGGTGGTGCTCGCTCGAAGGGCGGAATGGCCTACTCCTGCACCTATTGTCTATTGTCTATTGTCAGTTGAATTCTGTGTTGTATCCCGAGGGCTACAGTCTATCTGATTCGAAGCTGTGGTGCTGATTCTTGAGTTTATATGGTAGTTAATGGGAACAGTGCAAGTTCAAGTTCAAGTTCAAGTGAGTTTATTGTCATGTGTCCCTGTATAGGACAATGAAATTCTTGCTTTGCTTAAGCACACAGAAAATAGTAGGCATTTACTACAAAACAGATAAATGTGTCCATATACCATGATATAAATATATACACACATGAATAAATAAGCTGGTAGTGCAAATAACAGAAAGTGGTTGCTAATAATCAGAGTTTTGTCCGAGCCAGGTTTAATAGCCTGATGGCTGAGGGGAAGTAGCTATTCCTGAACCTGGTTGTTGCAGTCTTCAGGCAAGAGGTCAATGATTAAAGTTCTTACACCAAACTGTAGGAGGCAACGGGTCTGTGAGGGAGTAGACCAGAGAATTAAAGCCACTGACAAATGGAAGTTCAGGCTCACAATTACAGAACATATGGATCATGTGCAGGCAGATAAGATTAGCCTATCTTGCCATCATGTTCAACACAATCATTGTGGGCTGAAGGACCTGTTCCTGTGCTACACCTTCCTGTGTTCTATATTTGATATGTAAACATTCTGCAATGCGTTCAAACAAAGTGTATTTCAATTCCCTAATGTCAAGGAGACCACACAGTGAGCACACTAGATGGGAGGGACTAAAACTATTACTAGTTAGAAGCGCCCTGCTGAAAACCGATCACCCAAGTCTCAGGGTACGATCCAAGCATTCATGACAAAAACATTTTAAATTGCTTTGGGAATTTTGGGCTTTTCAGCCAGAACTTGGAATTATGCCACTGTACTCTCCTGCTGGAAGCTGTTTCACAAGCAGGTGGGCAGGGAGCTGTCGGCTGACAATGAAACCAATTCCGGATAAATTCTATTAAACAGTACTCAATGGCACATGCCACAAAATCTTCTTGCCCAGAGAAGAATGACAGATATAATACAGCACATCACTTTACTCTGACAGTGATTCATCGTTCAGTGCAATTCCCTCTTCATTTGAAACATTTGGCGATGGATAGTGTATCTGCTTTGGCTTCAAAGTTAAAAGGTAGAAACAAAGAACTGCAGATGCTGGTTGATACACAAAAGGACACAAAGTGCTGGAGTAACTCAGCAGGTCAGGCAACATCTCTGGAGACAATGGATAGGTGGGTCGAGACCCTTCCTTAAGAAGTCCACAACTATGTTCTCAAGAGATACTGTCTAACCTGCTGAGTTACTCCAGTGCCTTTAAACGATAGAAGGGTGTACATTCAAATCTCACTACCAGCACCTTTGTATCAAACATCCACAGCCTCATTCATGGTATTTTGCTCTCATTAATTTGTCTTCCTGCAGATTAAACACATCATTTAAGGCAATATTACAGTGCCATACTGAAGACATGATGCAAACAGTTCAATGAGACATTAAACTGGATGCCTGGTTGCCCTTTATCACAATTTTGATTAATTTGCAGTGTCCTTTGGGAAGAGAGTTCCAGATTCTACCCATTTTTTTCAAGAGCAAGTGCTTCCTTTCATGACCCAGTATATAGCAAGCTTATATTTAAGAACAGAAGATTTTTGTAAGAATTGAGGTTTCAACGCGTTTACAGGTCTAAAAAGAACCATCAAGAGCTTGGGTGTTTTCAGGGCAACAAAATAATTAGTGAGTGATTCAATGATACATTAAGAATCTGAATGTAGCCTTCGTTTTGGACACCCATGTACAAGGAAACAATTTGTTTGTGCTTGCTTCGAAAGCTGCTTCATTTACATTGAATACCTCAATTAGGTCATCCTTAATACTCTGAATCAAGGAGATACAGGATAATGTGCACAACCAGTCCTTATCAGATAGCCATTTTGTCTTAATTGTCATATCTTTGTCAAAAAAAAACGAATGCAACTTACCAATAGGACAGTCGCAATTATAATATCCAACATAATCATTGCAGATGCTTCCATGCTTGCATGGGTTTGAAGAGCATTCATCAACTTCAGTCTCGCAATGAGTCCCTGGTAATTTGAGAAGAATAATTATTATGATGTGTTTCAAGTGAGATGTTCATTACATAAATTACTTCGCCACTGTGGTACAAAATAAACTAAGACGGTTTGTTTATTTTGTACCACAGTGGCAAAGCAATTTATTACAACATATATTTTGATCACTCAAATGAGTTTCGGTGCGATGTACTGATTAATCATGAAGAGGCATAAAGGTGTTTTGAGCTGCAAAGGGTATTTAGGGACTAAGGAAAATATTATACCCAGGTTATTTTATTCTGCAAATGAGAGCAAATGAAGATAATAATCAATTAAGAATGCGTTCCACAAAGGAAGGACTGTACCCGAGTATTAACAGTCACTGTGCTCCAAGGTAATCACGTTGAAACAACTCAAAGTGGTTTATAGAACTAATTATTTTTGGATTTTAATTAGTAATTAAGTGCTTGAATCCATTGCCTTTCACACATAATGTCCTGCCTGGAAATGAATGATTAATTAATCTCTATGGTAAAATTAGTTGAGGTAGAAATGCTAACCAGGATCATAAGGAAATCCTTACAAGGGACCTGTCGTAGAACAAGCAAACTCGACCCCTGTACACGATTATAGATTTCAATCAAAAAAATATTACCATCCATTGCAACATCTGTACTGACAGCTCAAGTTGCAATCAACAGTACAGATTTATTGATGCCTCTTGACATGAGTGGTTAAAGAGTATGGTTTACAAAGTGGTGTACAGTAGGAAGCAGAGGAGAGATAAACAAGAAGGAGATTGATCAGACAAATCACAATAAGCGGGAATAACCTTGTCATTCGATAACTAATTTATGGACTGATGTCATGAAGCACCTCTGATCGTAAATTCATGATGCCGATCTGCAAATTACTCTCCCAAAAAGCTGTGGTGGTCATCAACAAAATATTTCAAAACAGAATTAGATATTTGGCATGGGTATTAAGGTCTATGGAGTCAAGGAAGGTGAACAGAATTAAGGTGCAGATCAGCCATTATCAAAATGGTGGAAGAGCCTCAAGAGGTTTAATGGTCTTTTGCCGAGGGAGCAATGACTGATGCACCCGTGAAACTGGGAATTGAAAAAATCGAAAGCCAACACCACAGAAACCACTTGTATTCACCAGCTCTTTTACTTGTGGAGTTTAGCATTAGGGGCAGTACTTAACAACCTGCTCATTCATTCACCGATCACCAGTTTAGGCTTTGAAAGGATCAGTCAGCTATTAGACCTCATCACAACCTTGCCCCAAAGATTTAAATTCCAGAGTAGAAGATAGAGTAACGACATCAAGTCTGCATTTGACAGAGTGTGGCATTAAGGAGCTCTGGGAAAACTGAAATGAATGAACATCAATGGGAAAACAGTCCAATAGTCACACAAAAGAAAATGGTGACGAGGGAATGACAGAGATGAAAATGCTCAAACTCTGCTCCAACTCTATTTACTAGTTTGCAGATCACACCACTGTGGTGGGCAGAACCTTGTCAAATGATGAAACAAATTACAGGAAATAGACAGACAACTTGGTAACATGGTATTCAAGACAACAACCATTCCCTCAATTTCAGCAAGATAAAGAAGCCTGCTGTTGACTTCAAGGAACATGGTGGTGTACACATCCTTGTCAGCATCAATGTCGAAGAGGATATAGTTGAGAACTTGGTTCCCAAACGAAAATATCACTAACAATCACTCCTAGACCAACCACTTTGAAGCTACGACCAAGAAAGCACATCTACTTCCACAGAAGACTAAGGAAGTATGGCATGTCTCCAACGACTCTTACCATACATGCAGTGTAAAAAGCCCCTATCGGGTAGCAAGACAGCACAGTTTGGTAAACAGTCCTGCCTAAAGCCACAAGAAATTGCAGAGAATTGTGGATGAAACCCAGTCTATCATACAAACTAAGCTCCCTTCCCACAGACTCCATCAACACCTCACGATGCCTCGGAAAGCAGTCAACATAATCAAGGACAAATTGCACCCTGCTCCCTCTTTCTTCTCCCATCTCACGTTTGGCAGAAAATACAAAACCTTGACAGCACATTCCACCTGATTCACAAAGAGCTTCTGTTCATGGACCACTGAACGGTCCTCTCTGTAGTTTCAATTTCCCAATCGACCGCATTGTTGCCTTTATACTTTCATATTCCTCATGGAGGAGGTTATTCAGCCCATCAAGTTTCTGCTGACACTCTGAGCACTCCTATTCTCCTCATCCTTCCCCTAGATCATCTGGTTAATGATCTTAAAGGTACAAATACAAAATTGTTAAGCAATAGAAAGAGTAATGTCAGGCTAAAACTTGAAATTAAACATAATGCGGTGGATTCTTTGTTCAGTTCTTTTAGGTACAATTTTCCCAATGTTATCTAAACTGTTGCAAACTCCAACCTTGAGATTTCATATCCCCACAATCAAATCAAACACAAGGTTTAGCTAATTGGTTTTGGTCTTAAGCGACTAAAAAAATAAGCCTTTCTTTTCATCCAAAAAAAGTAACAGGCATCTTCGAAAAATATTTGCAAAAACACTTTGTCGGTCTCTAATTCTAATATCGATAGTCCCAAAGAAGCATCTAACCACTAAATTTCCTGAAGGAAGTGACTCAATAAGATATATTTATAAATGTTAATAGATTCAATGCAAGAATAAAAAATGTCTTAACATTTTTAGTATCTTCTCATTATATTAATATCCTGATAAAACACACAAATCTATATCTATATACTATTAAAAGTCTCATGTATGTATACGTGTGTGTGTGCGTGTTTGTGTGCGTGTATGCGTGTGTGTGTCTGTGGTTTTCTACCTTTGTCAAAACGGGTCCATACCCGCCCACGGCCTCGCTCCCTCCCACAGCGCCGTGCACCCTCCTCATCGCCGCTCCCACATCATGGTGCTCCCTCCTCAGAGTCACCGCCCATCACTCCCTCCCTCCCACAGTGTGGTGCTCCCTCCTCACTGCCCCGACCTCCCTCCCCTCACACACTTCCAATCACGCACCAAATATGATTTGAAAGTAATACAGCCAACTCTCAACTCCGTGGTAAAGGAATTAAATCCCACTTACACACCACCACCCTGCCCTTCCACCCCCCCCCCCCCCCCCCACACACACTACCCCTTCAACCACACACTCCCCTGACCCCCCCCCCCCCCTCCCCCGCATTGTGTTGGGGGAATGGTTGAGTGGTGTAATATCGCGTTGGGGAGCAGACCCAACTGGTCTGCACTTAGTCTAGTATATTACTAAAACAGTGTGTGTGTGTGTGTGTGTGTGTGTGTGTGTGTGTGTGTGTGTGTGTGTGTGTGTGTGTGTGTGTGTGTGTGTGTGTGTGTGTGTGTGTGTGTGTGTGTGTGTGTGTTCCTGAAATTACTCAAAACGGTACACGATAGTGCTACAATTTTTGGCCCACCTTACTCATTGTTGTCCTGTGTTGTGGTGTATCAAAGTTTCATTCAGATTGATGATATATTTTACGTTATTCACATTTTAAACTTTACAAAATCCAGTTTGAGAAAAATCACTTGAACTTGCATTGGCAGTTAGCAGGGTATGATGTCACAATGGGATCTAATTTACATAAACTGCCCATCAACAGTGTTCCACCCCACAATGACATCACAATGGGACCTCATTCACATTAAAATAAACAGCAGTTTCCACCTCACAATGACATCAAGGGGGGGTAGGGAAGGGAGAGGGATTATGGAGGAAGGGAGGGAGGGAGGGACTCAGGGTAGGGGAAAGCAGACGGAGGGAGAAGTGAGGGAGGGGGTGGGGGAGTGGAAGAGAAGAGAAGAGAGTAAAGAAGAGGGAGGGTGAAGAGGAGGAGGAGGGAGTGCTGGGGGATGAGAGGAATTGAGTCGCGCCTGTGCACTTGGGGGCTATGTGTGAGTGGTGGAATATTACGTTGGGGGAAAGGGGCCCATCGGGTCCCACTTGATCTAGTAACATTAACAAATTACTGGGTATACAGATCTTTAATGCAAATAACTTTGCATTCTGAGTACTGCTCAGTTGCATGGTATTCAGACTGAAATCTCTTCTGTTACATTTACTAAAAATCCTACCAATAAAAGGTTATGCATTCTTTTTAATTCAATATCAGGGTAATTATATTTGGATTACTCACAGGCAATATATGGACAGTCAGATTATAAATACAGTACATATACTTGGTGATAAGCCTTTTGCAGCTGCATTAATGAAACTGCACCAAGTTACCACTAAAATATATCCCTTACATTTACTTTATAACGTGAGGAAAATTAATAGATAATTATATACTGCTTCATAAACGATTTAACTTTCATGATTAAATGAATGTATTTTAGCTTGAATGATAGAGTTTGAACCAAAACTTCATTCAGAAAACCTACCCAATGGTGCATGGAATTTGTGTCTGGATTGCCAAATATGCTCATACGTAAATTTTATGGATATAAATTTAGGAAGCCAGGCTCAAAGTTGCAGTGACTGACATCATTAATTTTTTTCTTCACACAATCTAGCTTCATTTAAAAAAAATAGACTTGCAGTATCTCAGAATCCCAAGGCATTTCAAAGTCAATCAAGCACGTTTGAAGAGTAGCTACAGTTGTAATGTGATCCGAGGCAGCGTTAAAATCTCTCTGGATTTCTAATGGTTTGACCTACCTTTCTCACCCATGACTTTCGCAATTTCTCTTAATTAAGACATCCATGATCTCGCCTTGGGATAGCTGGGATATATCTAACATTATCTCCCTTGAATGGTTCCCACAGCAGAGCGCCCTCTCTATGTAGACTGATGACTATTCCAGTTTGTTCGAAGAACTGTTGGAGCATGCCTAAATTCTCATTTTACTCCCATTGGAATAAAAAAAACTCCACAAAACAACATTGAGTGGAAATTTAAAAAATATCCAGAAAGATCTGGTTCACTGACTTTATGTCAATACTTGTCTCATCCAGAAAGTGAAAGTTCATGAGGTTGGAATCAAAACCTAACTTTAATTCAAAGATAATGTAGTGATAAGGGAAGATCAATTTCAATTTAAGCTGGAGAAAGTGCATATATATGCGTCACTGATATTTTCAAACTGGAAAGGGTGCAGAGAAGTTTTATGATGATGTTGCCAGGATTCAAGGGCCTGAGCTATAGGGAGAGTCTGAGCAGGCTAGGACTTTATTCCTTGGAGCACGTAGGATGAAGGGAGATCTTATGGAGTGTACAAAATCATGAGAGGAATAGATTGCGTAAACACACAGAGTCTCTTGCCCAGGGTACGGAAATCAAGAACCAGAGGATATTGGTTTAAGGTGAGGGGGGGAAAGATTCAATAGAAACCTGAGGGGTAACTTTTTTTACACAAAGAGGGATGAGTGAATGGAACGAGCTGCCGGAGGAGGTAGTTGAGGCAGGTACTATCGCAAAGTTTAAGAAACATTTAGACAGGTACATGGATAGAATAGGTTTAGAAGTTTAGCAGTATGAGGAAATGCTCAAATGAGATGAAAGAGGATGGGATGAAGCCAGGGAAGAATGTTGTGTGGTCCATTTCTGGCAACATCATCATAAATCTTCACTGCACCCTTTCCAGTGTGGTCTGATTGTTGAGTATCGGGAACTAGATGTGCTTTGCAGCCTTTAGGGGGAGGGAGGGGAGGCACTCTAATATTGCTGAGCATTTCCATGCAGCTGCACCCATCTTGTATGCCAAGGATGCCACAGCTTTTGTCAGCTTGCATGACCTATTGTGGCCCAGTAAAATGTTATGTGTAGAATGTGAAGAAAAGTAAATTGTCATAACTTTCAGCACCCTTAAGTCCCAGAGCCCTCTCACCTCTCGCGGACTAAAAGATAATTACCCACTTAAGGCTTCCATTGGTGAATTGTTTTGGGATATATTCCTCTTGAGGAGCAAGCAGCAGTTGTATGCCCAACACCTCCAAGCTCACTTTATCTTGACAGTGTTTCTAAAAAAGGAAATAGATCGTACTGAAGCAACACCTTCCGTGACCTCCGATGATCTTTTGAACTGAAGGGCTTTGCCCTAATCCACGAAGTGCTGAGGGTAAGTCTGCTTAGCAAGTTCTCACAATGAGCAACAACACCCAATTAAACTGCACTCGTGGTTGCGTGATAAATGTTGGCCAGAATACCAGTGAGATATTCATACACTCTTTTCCTAACGTTGCTACAGCATCTTTAAACCTTCAAGACAAGTGAGGCCTTGGTTAAAAGCCTCATCTGAAGGATGATCTACTGCCAAATATTAGCCCAGGTTTCCCACTCAAGCAAGCGACCCAGCAAGGCACAACAAATGCCTTTAACTACATATTTAACCTATGTTTCTTTCCTTTCACATTCTCTGCAATCTTCTGCATCTTTCCGTATTTGTTTTTTTGAAACAGTCAGGTGTTTTTTTTAATTTTTTGGCATGAGGGGGTGACTAATGAGGGGGTGTCTAATGAGGGAGGGAAGACTGAAAACTGTAGGTTATACTCTCTCATATAGACATATGATTGTGAGGAGGAAGCTGGAATGGGGGCAGATTCTCAAGACAGTGAAGACGGAGATAATGAGGAATTTCTTCTCCCAGATTTGAATATCTTAGAAATTCTCTTCCTGACATGGAACCGATGGAGGGTCAATTGTCGTGTTCATTCAAAGTGCAGATCGATAGATTTTGGACATTAAGGAACTCAAAGGATAAGGGGATAGAACAGAGATATTAACCAATATCTTATGAATGGCAAGTTGAAGGGATAAATTACCTCCTGCTAGCTTCTTTTTTTTTGAGATATGAATACTGAATATTGAGACTACTTGGGGTTGAGGAAGTAGATCTGTGCATTACAGGGGAATCAAGGATCCAGGGTATTGGGCTAAACAGTGGCATTCATAAACAAAGATCAAAGCAGTCACTATCAAGCTTTAGCGGCCAAATGGCTTTGGTTTCTTATGTTTATTAATCTCTACTGGCAGTGATGAATTTAAACAGCACCCACAATAATAGTTAGTGAAACATGTTTCTGCTGCTTCTAGAACTCAGAGAATTGCCCTTTGAAGAGGCAGGTTTTTGCATGCATAGCAAGAGCTTTTCATGGAGATTTACCACTAAATTAACCAGCAATGTGATTAAGATTTATCTATTCAGCTCATGGACATAAACACTTCACGTAGTATTTTACTCAGAATATGCAGGTTTGAGTTAATTAAAACAGCACCTCCAGCTTTCAATGGCTGTCAATCCTTTCCAACACGAAGAAGGCTCCTAGTTGTATTATAACTTTTTTTTCTCTCACTATTCTTAGCGTTCGCGCAATTATCATTTTTATGTTTCATTTTCTGCCTCAACCACGTGAAATGAAAATGATTCAAATGTGAAATTGCAACCTAACACAACAGCAATGGTAGATTCAGCCTTTCTTCCTTGCTAACTAAAGGCGGGTTTCAACCATGGGAAATGTAATGACATTAACGAAGGAAAGTGCCCTTCATGTTGTACTATTGTTCGTTTTGCACAGTAAAAGTCGCTGTGGCCCATTAGAAAGCCGGACACGAGGGCATTCATCCGTTGAAAATCATGAGCTCAGAACAAAGCCCAGCATGTTCATACCTGAGCTCTGGACCTGGATGGAAATGGGAGTGGCTGTGTTTTTTTTTAATATAGCTTTCGGCAGCTTATATTTTATTATTTTACAGGCACTTCCCGAATTATATAAGGATTACATTCCATGAGCCCTTACATAAGCCAGATTTTACGTAAGTTGGAATCACCATCCCCATCCCCATCTCCTGCCCAAAATAACACACTGAGTCTGAAGAAGAGTCTCGACCCAAAATGTCACCTAAGCATGTTCTGTTGAGATGCTGCCTGGCCCGCACAGAGTTACTCCAGCACTCTGTGTCCACCACTGAGAGCACTAACTGCCTCAGTGGCATCCGGCTGCATCTGGGGCACTTTCTGCAGCTTCTGGCCTTTTGGATAAGCATTGCCGGCTTGTTTCCCTGAGGTAAACCTGAGTGATCATACAGTGTAGTGCAAATTACAAACTATTGTTCTAATTGCCAGAATTGTTTACGCAATTGCGAGTTTACATAAGTCGCCTATTGTGTAAGGCAGGGAGGATCTGTATTTTGCGGACAGATAATGTGGCAGAGGAGTAATCCCAGTTTTCCCCACGACCTCCCTCCCATCAAAATAAATCACTGTTGATGTGCGCTTAACAATATTTTATTGCTGATGGGAGAATCTCGAACGAGGAGACAGACGTACAAGTCACCTATTGCACTAACATAGACTTGTGTTACAATTGCACTTGGAACTAATTAATTATTATTGACAGTCTTTTTTTTTACTGCCTTGCATAATTTGTGTCTAATTTATATCTAATTTATGCATAATTTACGTGCTTCTGTGTTGTCTGAGTCTGTAAGCCTACAGGAATTTCTTCTGACAGAGGATGTGGAATCTCTGGAATCCCCCAATGTCGAGAATTGTGGAGGTGAGATTACTGTGGGTATTTAAAGTAGAAGATTGATCTTTGAAAGATTGGGCAAACTGAAGAATATTTTGAATTGGAGACACAAGAGCCTGCAGATGCAGGAATCAGGAGTGATAATTTGCTGGAGAAACTCAGCAAGTCAAACAACATCTGTGGAAGAAAGCGGACAAAAGAGGTTTCAGGTCAAGACTCTTCATGCGGATTATTTGGACATGGCACAGGAGAAGAGGTGAGACTGGGGCAGATCTGCTATGATGATATTGAATAGTGATGCAGGCTTAAGGCATCTGGTGACCACATTTGCTCGTATTTTATCATGTTCTTGTTCTGGATTGAGCCCACCTTACAGCAGGGTGCAGGATATGAGTGAGTTTGCAAAGTTTTGTCATCAGGTCTCAGACACCAGCAAATGTATTTTGCCATCCGAGATCTGGCCCAACCACATTGACGATATGGCCAAGAAAGTACACACACACCTCTACTTCCTCAGAAGGGTAAGCATGTTTGGCAGAATATCTCGAATGACTCTGACCAATTACTACACATGCACCAGGTAAAGCATCCTATCCTGGTACATCACAGCCTGGTATGGCAACTGCTATGCCCAAGACCGCAAGAAATCGCAAAGTGGTGCAACCCCATCAACAACTCTATTTACACTTCATACTGCCTTGGGAAAGCATAACATAAACAAGGACCACTGACAACCAGATTGTATTTTCTTCTCCCTCTCCCATCAGACAGCAGATCCAAATGCTTGAAAGCACAAACCATTAATCAAGGGCAGCTTATAACTCGCTGCTATCAGAAGTTTGAATGGACCTCTCATATGTTTGGGTTGAATTACCAATCTTCCAATCCATCTCATAAGTTCATAAGTCATAGGAACACGTCGGCCATTCGGCCCGTCAAGCCTACTACACCCTTCAGTCATGGCTGAACTATCTTTCCTTCTCAACGCCTTCTCCCCATTGCCCTTGACACCCTTACTAATCAATATCTGTAAATCTCGGCCTTAAAAATACCCAATGACTTGGCCTCCATAGCCGTCTGTGGTAATGAAATCCACAGATATACCACCCTCTGAATTTAAAAAATGCTCATCTCCTTCCTAAAGGTACGTTCTTTTATTCTGAGACAATGCCCTCTGAATCTAGATTCGACCACTGGTGGAAACATCCTCTCCACATCCACTCTATCCAGGCCTTTCACTATTTTGGTACATTCCAATGAGTTACCCCCTCATCCTTTGAAGCACCAGTGAATGCAGTTTCAGTGCCACCAAGCGCTTCATATCTTGTTGTGGCCCTTGCATCTTTTTATATCTGCACTTTCTTTGTCACTATAACACACTTCCTGGTTTTTTGTTATTTTGTCTTTTGCCCTGCTTGATGCACTTATGCTGCCTGACCCACTTACTCCAGCACTTTGTGTCTATCATTGGTATAAACCAGCATCACCAGTTCTTTGTTTCTACATTTCCAATATTTCATGAGGAAAAATATCCAATCGCCGCTTGCCACACTGCTCTAGCAATTTCTACACCATCAGCTACAATGATAAAGAGATGTCCTACTCTTTACGGAGGCTGCTTGCAACTTGAATTCCCCAAGAGACACACTCTGTTATTAATTTTTTCTCTTGAGATCTTCAGGTGTAGCCACGTTGTGTGTGCAGTCCCAGGAGCAACATTGACATTGTTGCACCATTATCAATTTGCATTTCCAACAACTTGCAAAATGTTAATTGTTATGTTTATGAAACAAATGTTAACAGCCCAATTACTTGGTGATGAAAAAGACTGCTTTGTACACAGCTAAATACTGGCAAGGGAATATTTTCATATCAACAAATCTTGAATAGCAAGAACATACGCTATCAGTTTATCATCCAGACACCACTGAAATATTGAAGAGTAGGGAGAAATACTATTAGTGGCTCTCTTTCATCTGGTTTCACATAATGCTTGGGGATTCTCCCCCGATGATCTCTGTCTCTCCTGTCTCTCCTCCATTAAAACCTTCTTAAAAGTCTACTCCTCCTGAAGCCTCCTTCAAAAACTGTTTTTTTCCAGATGGTGCTCCGTGAAACACATTCGGACATGAAATGAATTAGATAAATCACAGTACTCTGATTTGAATCTTTGCTTGACCATCTGAGTGTTGTCCTGATTGGAGCACAGGTGAGAAAGCACAGCAGGAAGAATAGCAACTGATCCAAGCTGAATGCCCTTACGATAAAATTGATGGAAGAAAATTCCTCCAGGTGCTGGATAGGTTGTGCTCTTCTTCCTGAACTTAAAGCACAGACACTGAACAAGCATATATTCCATTCTCTGTTGCAAATCGCTCAATCCTCACAATGCCAAAAATGTAATTGGGTTCAGAGAACACAAGGGTTTCATACCAAGTACATAATGTGATTTCTCTGAACTCTTGGGCTTGGGGTGTTGCTCCGATCATGGTTTAATATTCGATTGTCTCAACATAGTGACAAGTTGCTGAGTAGTTGCATCTTGATCTTCATTCTTTTATTCACAATCCCCTGTTGGTTGTTGGGCAGGTAATTATCCCAAACCAACCTGCAGAATGTTATTTTCTATCAGACATGAACAGGTCTTGTTTCCACAAAATAAAAAAATAAAAATATATGACCCACCCTTCCTTTTTCAAATGCTGGTCTAATCGATGTGGTTATATATTCTGTCACCTGAGAAGTATGTATATGACCTAATCTATATTACTAAATCTCTGATCTTGACCGCTTTTGGCCCACTGTGCTGCGATTTCCGACAGAACGCCACCACCTACGGCCGTCATTTTTGGCCACCTCGTTCAGAGCCCCCCTCTGCCTGAAGCGGTGTGGAGGATTTTTCCCATCGATGACAAATCAGAGAGATATTAATGTTTTAAAAAAAACACCATTCTCTCTGCTGCCCCTGCTGGAGGGAGGGGGAGGGACTATAAAACCAGGAAGTGTTGTGCCTCACTCAGTCTATGCAAGATAGATAAAGCCAAGGGTCACGTCTCTCTGAGCTCTGAATAACACTGGACAAATGTCTACACAACTGTGAGTAACCTTAATGTGGTTTGAAAATGAAAATATGGTTTGTTTGAAGTAAGAAGGCACTGTCTGCAAATGGTTGTTTGGGTGCTTTGGCTTGAAGTTGAAAGGCACTTCTTACTGCAAATGGTGGCATGGGAGCTCTGGCTTGAAGTTGAAAGGTACTGCTTACTGCAAATGGTGGCATGAAGTTGAAAGGTACTATTTACTGCAAATGGTGGCATGAGGTTGAAAGGCACTACTTACTGCAAATGGTGGATTGGGTTCTTTGGCTTGAAGTTGAAAAGCACTTCTTACTGCAAATGGTGGCTTGGGTGATTTGGCTTGAAGTTGAAGGCACTTCTTACTGCAAATGGTGGCTTGGGTGCTTTGGCTTGAAGTTGAAAGGCACTACTTACTGCAAATGTGGCATGAAGTTGAAAGGCACTACTTACTGCAAATGGTGGCGGGTGCTTTGGCTTGAAGTTGAAAGGCAGTACTTACTGCAAATGGTGGCTTGGGTGCTTTGGCTTGAAGTTGAAAGTCACTACTTACTGCAAATGGTGGCTTGGGTGCTTTGCTTGAAGTTGAAAGGCACTACTTACTGCAAATGGTGGCTTGTCTGCTTTGGCTTGAAGTTGAAAGGCACTACTTATTGCAAATGGTGGCTTGGGTGCTTTGGCTTGAGGTTGAAAGGCACTACACTGCAAATGGTGGCTTGGGTGCTTTGGCTTGAAGTTAAAATGCACTACACTGCTAATTGGCTTTGGTGCTTTGGCTTGAAGTCGAAAGGCACTACTTATTGCTAATGGTGGCTTGGGTGCTTTGGCTTGCAGTTGAAAGGCACTACTTACTGCAAATGGTGGCGGGTGATTTGGCTTGAAGTTGAAAGGCATTTCCTACTGCAAATGGTGGCTTGGGAGCTTTGGCTTGAAGTTGAAAGGCACTACTTACTGCAAATGGTGGCTTGGGTGTTTTGCTTGAAGTTGAAAGGCACTACTTAGTGCACATGATGGCTTGGGTGCTTTGGCTTGAAGTTGAAAGACACTACTTACTGCAAATGGTGGCATGAGGTAGAGAGGCAGTATTTACTGCAAATGGTGGCTTGGGTGCTTTGGCTTGAGGTTCAAAGGCACTACTTACTGCAAATGGTGGATTGGGTGCTTTGGCTTGAAGTTGAAAGGCACTAACTGCAAATGGCGGCTTGGGTGCTTTGGCTTGAAGTTAAATGGCACTACTGCAAATGCACTTCCTGTTTGCACTTTATATTGATTTTAGATAAAACGCTACCACTTACGGCTGTGATTTTTGGCCATCTTACTCAGTCCCCCCTCCGCTGACCAGGTACAGATAATTCTTCCCATCAATGAAAAATAAAAGTGTTATTAGTGTTTAAAAATGTTGAGAATCTCTCTCCTGTCAATCACGCCCAGAAAGCCACACCTTTTCCGGTGGGAGGGGGAGGGATTTCTAAAACCCTGAAGTGTGGGTGTGGCTCAGTCTCTGCATGATGGGGGAGGGAGAGGTCATGACTTTGTCTGAGCTGTGAATCAACTAAACACACTGAATGTCTACTGAACTGTGGGTTTGGTGTTTTGTGTGGTTTTATGGTGGTTTCACCCTGCATGAAATGGTATGAAGCTTAATTTGAATTTGGTGGCCTTGCACCCTGCTTGAAGTGGAATGAAACTGCACTTGAATTTGGCGGCGTTGCATCCTGTTTGAAGTGGTATAAAACTGCACTGAATTTGGTAGCCTTGCACCTTGCTGAAAGTGGTATGAAACTGCACTTGAATTTGGTGGCCTTGGATCCAGCTTGAAGTGGTATGAAACTGCACTTGAATTTGATGGTCTTGCACCCTGCTTGAAGTTGTTGGAAACTGCACTTGAATTCGGTGGCCTTGCACCCTGCTCATAGTGGTAAGAAACTGCACTTGAATTTGGTGGCCTTGCACCCTGCTTGAAATGGTAGGAACATGGATTTGAATTTGGTGGCCTTGCACCCTGCTTGAAATGGAATTTCAAGGAATAGCCATGAGTAAACTGCAAGCCCACCAGCCGTGAGTGAGCTGCCAGCAGATCAGGCAGGAGGGACTGAGCTGTCACCCCAAGAACCCATACCAGCACTCCAGAAAGTCCCCCCCCCCCCCCCCCCCCCCACTGGCCACCAATATTGGAATTGGTAGATAGATGGAATATTGCGTCGGAGGACCAGCCCTCCGTGTGAACATGGGACCCAACGGGTCCCACTTAGTCTAGTAGAAAATTAAATTCCTCTATTTTTATTTAATTTCATTCATAAATGTCTGTTAAAATGTTATGCCCTCTCTTTTTATTGATGTAACATATTCTTAATCACTCAAGATACTCTCCTTTCTCTAGCTCCTGTTGACCTTATTTAGTACTCACTCCGGACAGTACTGGATCCATGTTTCAGTAATGGTTGTAGTGTCATTCCATTGCAGTTCAATTCATATCTACAATTCTTTCACTTGATTACTTATCCTCTGAACATATGCATAAACAAATTGGACCATTTGCCCTAATCTGCTCCAATCAATCTGAAGAAGGGTTTCAACCCAAAACTTCACCCATTCCTTCTCACTAGAGGTGCTGCCTGTCCCGCTGAGTTACTCCAGCTTTTTTTGTCTATCTTCGGTTTTAACCAGCATCTGCAGTTCCTACTTACACACTAACCAATGGTTTGTTTGGCCTCCTGCTCCAAACATCATGATCACCATTCAAGCTGCCAATCAACAATTCTCCTCCTTTTCCTTTTGGGCAAAATCAGATTATCCCTGTTGGATGGGATTGGTATCTCTCGATCCTAATTTGGATTTTGTAAATTTCCCTCAGGCAGAACTCTACCGATCCCACCAATCTCACATTAAGCAAACACCTCTCGATAGACTCCAATTTATTGAGTCTCAGCCAGAGGGTTTCAAGACTGAGACATTCGCTCTGGGAAGTTTTATTGTAGATCATCTCCAATATTCGACTCTTCTGATATACCACCTGGTCTAATATAACTCAATTTGTATAACTTATCTTTTGCTTTTTGGACATTTTTATGAATACAGTAGCTTGTATAAAGTACCACTACAATGGCCAAACCATTAACAGTATTAAATATCCCATTGTGCCTCAATACAGGCAAATCATTATCAGCACTGGGGGATGGGGCACGAGTCCTTCCCCCTCTACACCAAATTCCAATTCTGACAATATTATCAACATTACACTCCTACTGAAGTAAATTTTATCTCAGGAGTCTGTACAAATAGTCAGTGTCAATTTTGTGGTGCATGTTTCACAAGATATACTCCCTGAGATGTAGTATCTGAAATACTTCTGATGGAAGCTGACCACGGCTCTAAACACTGATACATAACCTTGACTCCTTTGCACTCCCAGCCTCTGGAGATAAGGGCAGCCATCCATTAGCCTTTCTGGATGTCACTTTGTCCCATCCAAGAGCTCCAAATATGAAATGTGTTTTTGAAATTCACATATGGGCATCGGCTGGTTTCAGCTTTAAGGTACTGTAGCTATATATCATTACAAAAGTCCTGACCGTGAAAAACAGCATCAATCAACAATTGAATGGATTCTAACCTCACATATAAACAAAACATGCAAAGAATAAAATATCATGTTTCATACATTTTATGTCCTCTCTTATCATTGAAGTAACATATTCTTAATCATTCAAGATACTCAAAGATCCAGCTCTCTACGTTGCCGGACCAGCAGGTTCAGGAACAGCTTCTTCCCTGCGGCTGTTACACCACTTAACTCTGCACCTTGGTGATGCCAGTCACCCCCCCCCCCCCCCCCCGGACACTCCTTCCCCCAGAAAAATTGCACCATTGTTACTGTATGTACGTACATATATTTATTGTTCATTATTCTATGTTCGCTCTTCTAGGGAGATGCTAACTGCATTTTGTTGTCTCTGTACTGTACGCTGCACAATGACAATAAAGATTGAATCTGAATCTGAATCTGAGTCAGAAGGTCCATGTTTACTCTGATGACTGTTAGTTAAGCTGTTACGTGCAAACTGTAAATTTATTGTTAACTAATCGATGGCTCTACTTAAATGTGAGAAAGATAATCTTTGTGTTTTTAGCAAATTAGTTAAAATCAAACCTTGCTGGAATTTAAACCCTTAGGAGTTATTCATTCATCAGATTGCTTTTAAAAAGTGGGGTATAATTTGTTGCTAAATGCCAGTCAATTGCCAGGTGTTTAAAAGGAATCTAAATAGACGTGCAGGAGACTGAGGTACAAAGGCACGTCAATAGAATTAAACGGTGGATCAGAAAACCTACAATTTGAACAAATGACCAGCTTCTCTGCAGAAAACTGAATGTATGCCGATTCAAATATGAAACAGAAAATATTTGTGTGTTCCAATATGTTGATTAAATGAATTTAAAAATGAGGTAAGCAAAGGGCAGCCGTGTTTAAGACTTGTGAAAGTTATCTGTTCCATCAAACACTGACACAGGATTCTACTGTTCCTGGAAAGGCACGGGGCAATGGGTGAGATGCAAAATTACTGGTGATGTTATCTCCCAATTTATCTTGGAGACTTGTGACTGTGCAAAGTCCTGTGGAGTTAAGATGATGCAGGGTTCTGTGGCCGTGCTTGATGGCTTCTGACAGCTAGCAGCAAATTTTAAATGTCTCTGATGAACATTTAAAAAAAAGTGTTGGAACGAACTGCAGATGCAGGTTTACATCGAAGACAGACATAAAATGCTGGAGCAAACTCAGCAGGTCAAGTAGCATCTCTGGAGAAAAGGAATAGGTGACGTTTCAGGTTAAAACCCTTCTTCAGACCCTCTTTTTCTGACCTTCTTCCAAAGAAGGGTCTCAACCCGAAACATCACCTATTCCTTTTCTCCAGAGATGCAGCCTTACCCACTGTGATACTCCAGCATTTTGTGTCTATAAGAAACAATTTAGACACATTTGTGCTGAATGATAGTTGAAATCTGCGAGTTTAGAAGAGTTTTCCCTCGACTCAAACTCGCAGCATAGTCGACACGTGGTAGGAGGTCCTATGAGGTCACTAGAACTCTCCTTCATGCTCAAGGGAAGTTCCCACATACTTGCGGCCTCAGCTAGGTCGTGGAGAAATTTTCAGCATGTTGAAAAATGTTCCACAAGTAAAAATTGGTCGGCATGGTTCTTTTTAACTCGTAGTGCAGTGGAGTGGGGTCGCTATGTAGTTACAGGCAGTCGAGGGCAGCCGTAGGCAATCTCTTTCGCAGACCGGGCATTTTAATTGGCTTATTGGAGTTTTCAGGACCAAGGAAAACCGACCGGTTATGTAAAATGCCCGCTAAACATTATTATTCTTCTTAAAAGTGTCTCCACTCCTTCTCCCCTCCTTCTCCCCCCCTCCCCTTCTCTCCCCTTTTTTCCACCCCCCGCGCTCTTTAAAGGACTTACCGTACACTGTGGCAGCCATATTTTACCTTCCTCTTCATCGCGGGTGTGAATTTCAGACAGCACTCCCCCGCTTTCCCTGGCCCCCGCCTTTGCGATGTGTTTGTGTGTGTGTGTGTGTGTGTGTGTGTGTGTGTGCGCGCAGTCGGTCGATCCAGCTTGCGGTTTCATCGCTGACGGTCGATCCAGCTCGTGGTTTTTCAGGCGAGTGCCCTCGAGCTTGAAGGTCGAAGACACTCTTCTGAACTCGCGGCTACAGTCTCCCTGTGGGAGAGCCCCTTAAGCATATTAATGAAAAAAAAAAAAAACACTTCCCAGCATTTACGTGAAGGCCAGCGGCTACATTTGATCAAATGGAGCAAAGCCTCGTACTTCTGCCATCCCTGGTGTAAAGCTGAGGGGTTGGATGCAAAACACTTTGCTACTGTGACCTGTTGGCATCATAGCAGTGACTGGAGTCAATGTGATGCGATGGACTAGGATTATCTAAGGTGCCACCATCTGATGTCCAGTTTGTTCTGCATTTCAAATACTTAGGCCAGTGACCAATAAGCTAATCTATGCACTGGAGTTATCCAATGGTTCTCTGTGGGTAAAAATCAAACCGTTCCAGCTGTAACCTTTTAAATCGAACATTGGTCCATCCTGCAGGGATTACTAATTTGTTCATCTGCTTTAATTCATTACATGTTCCTTATTTAAGAAAATGATACGATTTAGCTGGATGTTAGATTTATTGAGTAACATTAAACATAGTTTAAAAAATTAACTCCTGACAGTATTTACAATGATATAAATGCGACAGATAATTCATCTTGTTTTATTGCAGATGTGAGGGAACCATACTGGAAATAAGAAATATATCTGTTGGAATGAAGCCAGAAAGGGCAGGCATAATGATTTTTTCTATTACCCCAGTACCAATGACAATATGGATAATGCAAGATTTAAAATTATACACCTGTAAATGTCACCAGCCATAACAGCAGTTATGATTTTATTCAGCATATATGCTTTGAGCTTCTACATGATATTAAACATGTCACAACTTCATTGCTTCTTAACATCCATGAGTGCACAAGGAGGAAAAAAAAGGATTTACATAAATGTGACAACTTTGATGAAAGATTGTTCCAAGGTAGACGGAAATGC
Organism: Amblyraja radiata; assembly: GCF_010909765.2. Classification (NCBI taxonomy): domain Eukaryota; kingdom Metazoa; phylum Chordata; class Chondrichthyes; order Rajiformes; family Rajidae; genus Amblyraja; species Amblyraja radiata. Next base: position 98,844,365 of record NC_045960.1, read on the forward strand.
TGGGGAAACTCAGCGGGTGAGGCAGCATCTATGGAGAGAAGGAATAGGCGGCGTTTCAGGTCGAGACCCTACTTCTGACATGTGGTGGGGGGGGGGGGGGGGGGTCAGGGGCGGAAAAAGAAAGAAAGAGGCTGAGACAGTGGGCTTGTGGGGAAACTGGGAAAGGAAGGTGAAGGAGGGAGAAAGCAAAGACTATCTGGAATTGGAGAAGTCAATGTTCACACCGCTGGGGTGTAAACTACCCAAACAAAATATGAGGTGCTGCTCCTCCAATTTGCGCTGGGTCGCACTCTGGCAATGGAGGAGGCCTAGAACAAAAAGGTCGGATTCAGAATGGGAGGGGGAGTTGAAGTGCTGAGCCACCGGGAGATCAGGTTGGTTATTGCAAACGGAGCGGAGGTGTTGGGCGAAGAGATGGCCAAGCCTGCGCTTGGTCTCGCCGATGTAGAGAAGTTGGATCAGGGGATGCAGTAGATGAGGTTGGAGGAGGTGCAGGTGAACCTCTGCCTCACCTGGAAAGACTGCTTGGGTCCTTGGATGGAGTCGAGGAGGGAGGTAAAGCAACAAGTGTAGCATTTCCTGCGGTTGCAAGGGAAAGTACCTAGGGAGGGGATGGTCTGCGTGGGAAGGGACAAATTGACCAGGGAGTTACGGAGGGAACGGTTTCTGCAGAAAGCAGAAAAGGGAGGGGATGGGAAGATGTGGCCAGTGGTGGGATCCCATTGGAGGTGGCGAAAATGTCGGGGGATTAAATGTTGTATGCAACGGCTGATAGGGTTGAAGGTGAGGGCTAGGGGGACTCTGTCCTTGATACGAGTAGGGGGATGGGGAGTGAGAGCGGAGCTGTGGGATAGAGAGGAGACCCTGGTGAGAGCCTCATCTATAATAGAAGAGGGGAACCCCCATTCCTTAAAGAATGAGGACATCTCCGATGCCCTGGTGTGGAACACCTCATCCTGGGTGCAGATACGGCGTAGACGGAGGAATTGGGAGTAGGGGATAGAGTCCTTACAGGAAGCAGGATGGGAAGAAGTGTAGTCGAGATAGCCATGGGAGTCAGTGGGTTTGTAGTAGATGTCGGTCAGTAATCTGTTACCTGCGATGGAGATGGTGAGGTCTAGAATCGATAGGGAGATGTCGGAAATGGTCCAGGTGAATTTGAGTGCCAGATGGAAGTTAGTGGTGAAATGGATGGTCAGTGAGTTCTGCATGGGTGCAGGAGGTAGCACCAATGCAGTCGTCAATGTAGTAGAGGTAGAGTTCGGGGATGGGGCCCTGGTACGCCTCGAACAAGGATTGTTCAACGTACCCTACAAAGAGGCAGCCATAGCTGGGGCCCATGGATGTGCCCATAGCTATGCCTTGGATTTGAAGAAAATTGGAGGAGTCAATTGAAAAATTGTTGAGAATAAGGACCAGCTCCGTGAGCGGAGGAGAGTATTAGTAGCAGGGGATTGGTTGATTGGAGGAAGAAACGGAGGGTTTTAAGACCTTCCTGGTGGGGGATGGAGGTGTAGAGTGACTGGACATCCATAGTGAAGATGAGGGAGTGGGGGCCTGGAAAACAGAAGTCATGAAGGAGACAAAGAGCATGTGAGGTGTCTTGGACAAAGGTGGGGAGGGATTAGTGCTTTACAGCCAATGAAGCATTTTTACAATTATACCTTTGTTGTAATGTTGGAAGGGCAACAGCCAAGTAACACACAGTAACTTGTGGCAGATAGCACTGTCGACATATTGAGGTGATGCTTCCGGTCATGAAGTTGGTTCTACCATCATCCTACCACAACCAGAGAGCGGAGCTGCACTACTATCTACCTTTTTGGTGACCCTCAGACTATCCTTAATCCGATTTTGTTGGCTTTACCTTGCACAAACCATTATTCCCTTACCGTGTAACTTACACTGTAAATGGTTCAATTGTAACATATTGTCTTTCTGCTGACTGGTTAACATGCAACAAAAGCTTTTCTCTGTACCTTGGTACAGGTGACAATAAATACAACTGAACTAAACTGGTAGTGATATGAATATTAGCAGGAGAGAAAGAGTGACATTTTCAATCATTATGTGGTCACTTTTAGACTATTATAAAGTCCAGGCAGAGCAAGAAGACCACATTGATCAGTCAGGATCACCACAATCCAGGCGATATCCCTTTCTCACTAATACCAGTGGGATGGAGGTACAGAAGCCTCAAGTTCCTTGTCACCTAGTTCAGGAACAGCTACTTTCCTGCAATCATCAGGTTCTTGAACTGACGTTCGTGACCTCAGCTACGGAACACTATGGATTACCTCCTCCACCACCATGGGCTCATTTCTAATTATGTTTTGTGCTAATTTTGCATGAAAATTTAGTGCAAAACACAATTTTTCTTTTTTGCTGTGGACTCGTTGGGCCAAATGGCCTGTTTCCACACTTTATCTCTAAACTTATGCTTAAAATTAGTTAAACAGTGTTGCACAAGACAAGGACATTTGGCCAACAATGTCTGTGCTGAACATAATGCCAAAAACCATTATTTAGTTTATTCTTACTTCTTAAGCCCTATGCTCCTCTAGAGAGCATGGACCATTGACAAATGTCCTCCACCTCACTCGGTTGTTGGCAGTTCTTTAGCGAACCCCCCAGTTGAGCCCACTCTCAGACATTTCTGTCTGGACACCTCTTCTCCAGCTGCTCCTGGGGCGACCTATTTTCCCTTTTCCTTGGGGGTTCCATTTCAGGGCTTTCCGGGTGATGTTTGTGGCAGGTTTCCTAAGGGTGTGTCCAATCCAACTCCATTTTCTCCTTCGAATTAGGAAGTCAATGGCCTCCTGGCTTGTTCTTTTCCACGGGTCCATTTTGCTTACTTTGTCTCTCCACTAGATGTTAAGTATTCTCCTAAGGCAGGTGTTAATGAATGTTTGCAACCTGTTTGTAGTGTTTGTTGTTTTCCATGTCTCTGATCCATACAGCATCACCTGTTTCACATTTGAGTTAAAGATGCATATTTTGGTGTTGATTGAGATGTGTTTTGAGCTCCAGATCTTCCTGAGAATGTTAAACACCACCCTAGCCTTATTGATTCTACTTTTTATGTCTGCCACTGCCCCTCCGATGATGTCCACAACACTGCCTAGGCATGTACATGTTTCTACTTCCTCTAGAGCAGTGCTGTGCATAAGGATAGGGTTGCTGGTTTTGGAGTGGATCCTCATCACCTGTGTCTTTGCTGTATTGGGTGTAAGACCAAGTTTTGTTACAGCTGTGAGTCTGTCCGTCTTCTCCTGCATTTGTATCTGTGTGTGTGAAAGGAGAGCTATGTCATCTGCAAGGTCAAGATCATCTAGCTGCTCCCTCATTGTCCACTGAATTCTATTTATTTTCCCTTCCGTTGTTTCCATCATGATCCAGTCAATTGTAGGAGGAACCGGTATGGTGACAATAGACATCCCTGCTTGATGCCCGTCTTAACAGTAAAGCTCTGAGAGAGCTGGCCTACATGCAAACCTTTGCATGAGGTTCCATCATATAAGTTCTTGATTAAGTTCATGGTCTTGATGGGAATTCCATAGTGGTCCATTGGGCACCATAGTGGTTGCCCTGTCTAAACTGTCAAACGCTTTCTCAAAGTCATTAAAGTTGATGTGCAGGGACGTGTTCCATTCAATACACTGCTCAATGATGATGCATAATGTTGCTATGTGGTCTGTGCATGAGCGATCGTTCCTGAATCCTGCTTGCTTGTCCCATAGCCTCTTGTCTTCAGCTTCCTGAAGATGGCTGAGAATGACCCGGTTGAGAATTTGACTGGGTACAGAAAGTAGGGTGATCCCTTGGTACATTTTCTTATGTCACCTTTTTTTGGTAGTTCCACGATGTATCCCTCTGCCCATTCTGTGGGTGTCTTTTCCTCTTCCCAAATTCTCCCAAAGAAGCCATGGAGCATGTCTGTTGATGAGTCTATATCTACTTTTAGGGCTTCAGGTAGAATATTGTCAGGGCCAGCCTTGTCAGTTTTCTGTTGCTTGGTTGCAACCTTTATTTCTGCTTTTGTTGGTCTGTCACACTTAATTTGTAGTGGTATCCTGGCTTTGGGAATGTGTGTCTATACAGCTGGTGGTGGCCTGTTTAAGACTTCTTCGAAATGTTCTACCAATCTGTCGAGCTGCGCCTCGTGGGTTGAAAGCAGTTGACCATTCTTGTCTGTAATTGGTTTATTACTCTGCAGATATGTCCCGGACAATTTCCTTGTGATGGTATATAACTCCCTCATGTTCCTTTCAGTCGCCACAAATGCTGCCTCTTTGGCTTGCCTCTCCACCTGTGTTCTCTTGTCCCTCCTGATATTCTTTCACACTTATTTGTGGCATCTGTTGTACCCCTTTTGGGCTCAAGCCTTTTCAGCTCGTGTTCTTGAGTTGTTCACTTCCTCCTTTAAGTTTCTCCTCTGTTGTCGAGCTCCAAGCAGCTTTTAGGTGTTCCCACTACTCATTTATTGTCCATCCACCTTTCCTCCTCCGCTGTAGCTCTGTGTTTTCCCTTGAGAGGGTATCCTTGAACGTCTTCTGAGGTATTCAATGTTGCATTTAGCTCTTTGGCTTTTGGCCTGGTGGTGTCTCTTCAACCTTAGCTTGAATTTCCATACCAGGAGGTGGTGGTCTGAAGCTGCGTCAGCTCCACTTCTTGTTCTGACATCTTCCATGGACCTTCTGAACTTTTTACAGATACAAATGTGGTCACTTTGATTTTCTGTGACATGATCTGCTGACATCCAAGTTGTTTTGTAGATTGTTTTATGAGGGAAGACACTTCCCCCAATCACTAGGTTATTGTTAACACAGGTCTCATCAAACATCTTGCCATTTTCATTCATTTTCCCCACTCCATGCTTTCCCATTACTGCCTCATATCCCTTGTTTTGGCCTCCAACAGCGTTGGAGTCACCCATCGGGATAATGAGATCTCTGCCTCCAATACTACCAAGTAGGTGGTTCAAGCTGTCATAGAACCTGCCTTTGACTTCATCCTCTGCATCATTGGTGGGTGCATAACATTGGATTATGTGGGCTTTCACTCTCTTGTTGTTGGTTTTGAAGGTTGCGGAGATGAGACGAGAGCTGATGGGTTCCCATCTGTTAGAGCCTTTCTAGCGTCCTTCATCATCATGATGGCCACTCCCTCTGTATGCTTCACTCCCTCCTCTTCCTGTCCGGAGTAGATATTGGACTGCCCGCTGATCAATTTGATCTCCCCTGACTGTGTCCATCTTGTTTCAGCCAAGCGCAGGACTAAGAGATTGTAGCGCACCATTTTGTTGGCAATTGTGGCAGCATTGCCAGCCTGGAACATGGTTCGGATGTTCCATGTCCCCACAAGGATGGGTTTCTTTGGCGTCAGAAGGTGTCAGCTTCCCAGCGCCCTTGTGGGTTTGGCTGGGAAGCGTCATGTTCCCCATCGCTGGGGCACCTTCTTCAACCAAGTGTGTAATTTGGTTTTCATTTGTCAAAGTTTCTGTAACTCACACTTTTTTCCAGGGTGGGGTAGTTAACCCCACACCCAACCCCCAACCTGGAGGACCAGGGACTGCTTCATCTGCCTCCTCACCCGAGACCTGTCCGGTTCAGTTGAACCTGCCAGGGATATGAAACCCCATCTGGCATTGCTCTCAGGATCACTGGAGTACACAAGCCTCTCCTCCACGTCAAGGTTGCAGTCCATGAGAGGCATCATTTATCTTCCTACACATAGCCCATGTTCCAGCTACTCACCATCTCTGTGTAAAACAACTTGCCCCGCACATCTCCTTTAAACTTTGCCCCTATCACCTTAAACCGATGCCCTTTTAAAAATTATAAGCAACCATGAAAACTGCATTTGAAAACTGCAATGCTCTCACTGCAGCATTGGGAATGGCAATCTATTGTTCTCATCCTTATATAGACTTGTAACTGCACATACTGTTCTGCCCCAGAGGTGAAGCACTACCACGTAAAGCATGGTTGAAACCACCTTGTAGCAATGTTACAAAATTTTGAGATTTAAAAAATCAAGTCTGTAATTTATCCCATCAGATAAAGCATAAAAATGTTTAATTTGACACCTAATTCACTTTCATATCTCAAGTATTTAAAAAGTTATGGCCATTTTCATACTGGGAAATGAGCATCTTGTTCCCTATTGATTTTCTATGGACATAACAAAAAAGCTGTGATCGTGAACAGTCAAAAGCCCATAACTTTCTTAAAAATTAAGAGAACTGAATGAAATTTTCAGTTATCATAGATTGAAGCATTCTGAAACAAATATAAAATAATCTTACTTGGATGACCTGAAATTAAAGCATATAATTAGTTAGTTACCCAAGTATAGCTAATTTCAAACTTCAATTACTAGATCTAAACATCTATCCATTTCTTAATAAATGATTAACATTTTTAAATAGCCTAAATGTCCAAATAATATTCACAAATAATTCACAATAAAACATGATTTTAAAATCTCATTTACATTAATTTATAGGCCAAATGGAAGGAATTTAGTGTTTAATCGCTGTAAACAAAAGCCCATTTAAATCAGCTTTCCAGTGGGTCCCCGTGGAACGCGCTGGTTTAGAACGTTCACATTGCGGTAGATTTGTGCCCCAAATGCCGAGAAAAATACTGCGGGATATAATGGGCCCAAATTGAGCTACTCGCAATATTAAACTTTGTATAAAGGGATCTTTAGAAGCCCTTTTTAATGTAAAAATATACAGCATACCTTCTGTGGTTTGCTTTATGAGACCCTGCGGTTGCTGGCGGTCGCGGGTTTAGAGATTGATTTTTAAACTACTATAACTATTATTCAAGGCCTTTAAACCTAATAATAGCTTTTGCGACGGGGTCTTTCAGCGATTTTTCGTTAATAATTAACTAGGCTGAACATTTTCGATTGGAACAGCTTAAAGAAAATCGCTTTTTAAACCCGCCCCCTCTAAACGGCGCCAAAATCGCGCACACCCGCAACGGCAGATTTTCACCGACGCTTCAGGTAGGCTTTGCAACATACCTACACCTTGTGATCCGGTCTGGGATAACCTAGATTCAAAATAAAATTGGAAACATGTCACTGAGGCATGCCCATAAAGAAAGCCGCTGAATTTTCTTTCTCATCTTTTCTCATCTTTTCAAGAGTGGGCCTCAAAACAGTTAGCTTTTGACTCTTACCTGCAAGTGTGTGCCATTGAGCCATCTCCCCTGTGTGCTGTTTGCGGAGCCAACAGTCCTGGCCTCATATGAGAATAGGTATGTTAAGGCTGTAATATTTATGCTCAGAGTACTTTTAATAAGAATATATTTGACAAAGCATTTTATCAAAACTAAACACTGGCAGTGCTGCCAAAAAACCTGTTCTTTTGTAATTGCTACTCTAGGGTAATTTAATTCTCACTGAGGCATGCACAAAAGCTTCTGGATCAACATAATGTCCCTTAATTACCGAGCTGATGTCTTACTGCTAGTCAAATAAATAGAACCTTCAATCACTCCTGCCATCTTTTATTCTGCCGACAATTGCGACAACACCTATTGCTACTAAAACTGCTCACTGTGTTCTTTTTTGTCTGTTTAGCTTTTGTTGGCAGATCCTTACTTCCAGACTTTTTTTCACCGTATCCTCTGTTCTGCAGCAATCACGAGTGTCACATTAAATTAGATGAGAAAACACAGCCATTACTTGGGAGCAGCCTTTGGGCCACAGATGATAGCAATATTACCCACACTTTATCTCATGCTAAGGCAAAGAGAAAAGCCCATGGCCCCTGCAGAAAGAGAATGTCAGCCACAAATTGCAACCCATGAAGGTGCTGGGTGGGAGAAATTCATTTCGTGACCAAAAGCCACTTAGACATTATTGCCAATCAAACTGAATTTCACAGACCCAGCTCAGCAGGAAATGTCAGAAAGAGCTTCAGCAGCACCTAATTAATATGGAAATAAGTGAAATAAGTAAAGGGTACTGTGTGGGAGGTGGTTTTAATGCTGATTGATAATTCCCCTGGAACTCATGAATAAGTAAATCCTTGGTACGCTGTGGTCGGTCACAGTGATAGAGTATGAATTAGTATTGTGCTTGCTGCACTAATGCTCACCATGTAAGGAAAGGACACAACCTACCTGCAACTGTGAATGGCCAGAATTTCAGGCTGAAAGCCAGTTCTGTGAGATAGGGCTCAGATGAGTAAAGGTAAGGAAAATCAGAAGAATTTGATGCAGGGAAATTTGCTGCAAGGTTCCACTAAGTGGGGTTCACCCCGATGGGCATCAGGATTGAGGGGATGGAAGTCGTCTGGAGAGATCTAGGAGTCGAACGATTATGGAGCAGGATCAAACCTAAGATGGAAACTCTTGTTTGTGGATGTGGGTCAGGTACAATAGAGAGATACAGCGTGGAAACAGGCCCTTCGGCCCGTCGCGTCCATGACGACCAGCAATCATCCCTTACACTAACACTATCCTACACACTAGGGACAATTTACAATTTTACATACTAGTCAATTAATCTACAAACCTGTACATCTTTTGAATGTGGAAGGAAACTGGAGAACCCTGAGAAAACTAGGCGGTCACAGGGAGAATGTACCAACTCCGTACAGACAGTACCCGTATTCAGAATCAAAATCAGGTCTCTGGCACTGTGAGGCAGCAGCTCTACTGCTGCGCCACTGTGCCGGACAAGATGTGGGGGCTAGGGTTTTCCAGAGGGGTACAGTAAAATGAGGACTGGGTTAGTAAGTATGCAGTTGGATTAGTAAGTATGCAGATGATACTAAGATAGGTGGGGTTGCGGGTAATGAAGTAGAGTTTCAAAGTCTACAGAGAGATTTATGCCAGTTGGAAGAGTGGGCTGAAAGATGGCAGATGGAGTTTAATGCTGATAAGTGTGAGGTGCTACATCTTGGCAGGACAAATCAAAATAGGACGTACATGGTAAATGGTAGGGAATTGAACAATGCAGGTGAACAGAGGGATCTGGGAATAACTGTGCACAGTTCCCTGAAATTGGAATCTCATGTAGATAGGGTGGTAAAGAAAGCTTTTGGTGTGCTGGCCTTTATAAATCAGAGCATTGAGTATAGAAGTTGGGATGTAATGTTAAAATTGTACAAGGCATTGGTGAGGCCAATTCTGGAGTATGGTGTACAATTTTGGTCGCCTAATTATAGGAAGGATGTCAACAAAATAGAGAGAGTACAGAGGAGATTTACTAGAATGTTGCCTGGGTTTCAGCAACTAAGTTACAGAGAAAGGTTGAACAAGTTAGGGCTTTATTCTTTGGAGCGCAGAAGGTTAAGGGGGGACTTGATAGAGGTTTTTAAAATGATGAGAGGGATAGACAGAGTTGACGTGGAAAAGCTTTTCCCACTGAGAGTAGGGAAGATTCAAACAAGGGGACATGACGAGAATTAAGGGACTGAAGTTTAGGGGTAACATGAGGGGGAACTTCTTTACTCAGAGAGTGGTAGCTGTGTGGAATGAGCTTCCAGTGAAGGTGGTGGAGGCAGGTTCGTTTTTATCATTTAAAAATAAATTGGATAGTTATATGGATGGGAAAGGAATGGAGGGTTATGGTCTGAGCGCAGGTATATGGGACTAGGGGAGATTATGTGTTCGGCACGGACTAGAGGGGTCGAGATGGCCTGTTTCCGTGCTGTAATTGTTATATGGTTATATGGTTATTATATGGTTAGTGGAGGGCTGGAGGCTGAAGTTGATGCGTGGGATGGCATAGTCAATTGCGGAGATCTGGAAGGGATTCCCCATGGAGGCCAGCGATGATCGATGGTTGAGGTGTGGGGCTTCATGCCGATTGTGGGAGATGGATGTTAAGGGCATCTGAGGTCCTGGCAATCCATTCCAAAGAAGGAAACAAACAGGCCAGGATTGATGTTTTCTTTGAATGATTGACAAGCCACGTGAAAAGATAAGCATACAAAGAATAAAACAAACAATGAGTTGTAATCTCATGGTTCATACGCTGGTTCAGTAGCTCAGGCACTGTTCTTCTGCATAGTTGTGCCATCTGAACACTTTAGTTAGATTAGCTCCTTATAGGCATTCAGTTGCATCAATTGTTTTCTATTTAAATTGGGATTTTATCTTTCAGGTGACTGCTTTGGTAAGTAGAGTGCAACCTTTCCAGAAATAAGTTGACCGACTGGGCAGCATGAACAACCAAGGAAATAAAAACAACATTTTAGATGCTGAAATAAAAACAGTAACTGCTGGAAATATTCAGCAGTCAGGCCGCATTTATGGGAAGAGAAACAGGATCAATGTTTCAGGTCAAAGACCCTTTGTCAGAACAAACAAGGAGAATTTGGGTTGATTTTTAACCCCACCTAAGCAGGTGCATGGGGTAAATGAAATATTTCAACTTTAAATAATTAAACCTTAAATAACACCACAAACTGCCTTCATCACGATTTGACAGTCAGGACAGAATACAAGGAGTCGATTGGTAAGTGAAGCAAGTTAGTAGGTTTGCAGCCTGATTTAACCCCAGCTGGTTGGGTTTCCTTGCCTGAAGGGAAGGAAGGACATGGAAAGTAGACAGTACAGAGCCGATCATCCTGATCATCCCACCTCTTGCCTAATGCACCAAGACTGGGCCAACCATTAGCCCTATTAAACTTAAAATTATCACCCCTACATTTGAACCCTCATACTGCTCCCTTCTTTATATTCTCTTTTAGCCCTACAAACCTCACAGAACGATGGTTTCTACCAATTCTGGTCTCACCAATCCTGTACTGTTCAGGGTTCAGGGAATGATATGCAGTCCTCCATGCTCAAACCAGCAGTTCAGGCAAATTATCTGCAATTGTGAGTGCCCATCTGAGCTAAGTTACGGAGTCCATGTATTCTGCAACCACCAGGAAACTAAGTATATTGTATTTTTTTCAGTACTAAGCGACCATCAAACCAAAGCCACGTATGTTTTATGGTGGAAGTGACACATCCTGGTTGTTGGGATCTGTACAGTTCTGCAATTATCTTTCATATGCTTTCTTTGCATGCAATGGGCACAAACAGAAACAGGTCAACACATTTCATGAACAAGACACAAAGTTCTGGAGTAACTTAGCGGGTTGGGCAGAATTTAGGAAAACATGGATAGATGACGTTCTGGGTTGGAGCCCTTCTTCAGACTGTCTGAATCTGAATTCTCAGTATGAAGAAGGGTTCCGAGCTGATACATTGCCTATCCATGTACTCCAGACATAATGCCGGGCCCATAGAGTTACTTTACACTTTGTGTCGTGTTTTGTAAATCAGCATCTGCAGTTCCTTATATCAAAAAAATTCCTGAGGTTGACTGAGAGATAAAAATGATCAAGCTCACCAGGAAAACGGGTTGGAGCTGGGAAGGGTTTAAACAGTGATTGTTTTAAGCTTGAACAATTAATAAATTGGGTGGCAACTTAAATTAAGGTCACAGTGATAGAATCATACAGTGTGTAAACAGGGCCTTCCGCCCAACTGGCCCACACCGGCCAACATGTCCCATATGCATTAGTTATACCTACCTGCGTTTGTCCCATATCCCTCTAAAACCACATGTGGTTAAAGCGCACTTTGTCAGATTTTAATAAAGGCTATTTATACATTTTGGTTTCACCATGTAGACATTACAGCAGTGTTTATACATAGTCCCCCCCCCCCCCCCCCCATTTCAGGTCACCATCATGTTTGGGACACAGCAATGTCATGTAAATGAAAGTAGTCATGTTTAGTATTTTGTTACATATCCTTTGCATGCAATGACTGCTTGAAGTCTTATGCTTGTTTTGGGGGCTAATCCCCATTCAGTTTTCTCATCACCATATAAAAGGCATGCTCAATTGGGTTCAGATTGGGTGATTGACGTGGCCACTCAAGAATGGACCATTTTTTAGCTTTGAAAACTCCTTTATTGCTTTAGCAGTATGTTTGGGATCGTTGTCTTGCTGTAGAATGAACTGCCGGCCAATGAGTTTTTAGTCATTTGTTTGAACTTGAGCAGATAGGATGTGTCTATACACTTCAGGATTTATTATGCTACTACCATCAACAGCTATATCATCAATGAAGATAAGTGAGGCAGCACCTTCAGCAGCCATACATACCCAGGCCATAACACTCCCATAACCGTGTTTCACAGATGAGGAGATATGCTTTGGATTTTGGGCATTCCTTCTCTCCTCCATACTTTGCTCTTGCCATCACTCTGATATAAGTTAATCTCCATCTCATCTATCCACAAGACCTTTTTCCAGAACTGTGGTTGCTCTTTTAGACTCGGTTTGTACTCGCTAGAATTTAGAAGATTGAGGGGGGAATCTTATAGAACTTACAAAATTCTTAAGGGATTGGACAGGCTAGATGCAGGAAGATTGTTACTGATGTTGGGGAAGTCCAGAACAAGGGGTCACAGTTTAAGGATAAAGGGGAAATCCTTTAGGACCGAGATGAGGAAAACTTTTTTCACAGAGAGTGGTGAATCTCTGGAATTCTCTCCCGCAGAAGGTAGTTGAGGCCAGTTCATTGGCTATATTTAAGAGGGAGTTAGATGTGGCCCTTGTGGCTAAAGGGATCAGGGGGTATGGAGAGAAGGCAGGTACAGGATACTGAGTTGGATGATCAGCCATGATCATATTGAATGGCGGTGCAGGCTCGAAGGGCCGAATGGCCTACTCCTGCACCTATTTTCTATGTTTCTATGTTTCTTTTAAGTACTTCTTGGCAAACTGTAACCGGCCATCCTATTTTTGCGGTTAACCAGTGGTTTGCATCTTGCAGTGTAGCCTCTGTATTTCTGTACATGAAGTCTTCTGCGGACAATGGTCATTGACAAATGCACTCCTGAAGAGTGTTTCTGATCTGTTGGACAGGTGTTTAGGGATATTTGTTTATTATAGAGATAATTCTTCTGTCATCAGCTGTGGAGGTCTTCCTTGGCCTGCCAGTTCCTTTGCGATTAGTAAGCTCACCAGTGGTCTCTTTTTTCTTAATGATGTTCCAAACATTGATTTTGGTAAGCCTAAGGTTTGGCTGATGTAGCTAACAGTTTTATTCTTGTTTCTCAGTCTCATAATGGCTTCTTTGACTTTCATTGGCACAACTTTGGTCCTCATGTTGATAAACAGCAATAAAAGTTTTGAAAGGTGATGGAAAGACTGGAGGAAAGACTAGTTGCTGAGAGCTCTCTTACTGCATTAAGGAGGCAATTAAGCACACCTGAGCAATCATAAATGCCTGTGAAGCCATGTGTCCCAAATGTTATGGTGCCTTTGATTTGGGGGACTATGTATAAACACAGCTGTAATTTCTATGTGGTGAAACCAAAATGTATAGAATGGCCTTTCAAAAAATCTGACAAATGTGTACTTTAACCACATGTGATTTATTTCTATTACAAATCTCAAATTGTGGAATACAGGGGCAAATAAATAAATGCCGGGTCTTTGTCCCAAACATTATGGAGGGCACTTTACCTGTACTCCTCGTACCACTGCTCTACAACACTCTCCAGAGCCCCACTGTTCACTGTGTAGGCTCTGCCCATTTTAGTGCTCCCAAAATGCACAACCTCACATTTATTTGAAAAAATGCCATCAATCATTCACCAACCAATCAAGATCCTGCTGCAATTTTTCACAACTCTACTCGGAAATAAAACAATGGTGTCTTCTCAGTCACCACATGTGAATAACTCTAACTTCCAAGTGTCTTGATGGATACCGTATGATTGAAAATGGGAAAAAGACCAGAATTGGAAGAACACATGGTTCTCAGAGGCTTATAGGGTGAAAAGAAGAAGATATCAAGAAAGAAAGAAGCCAGTGATAAGAGGGTGCCAAACTTAGGGATAATACCTTTAAGCTTGAGAAGCTGAGAAATAGGGAACCAACATAGTTCTGGGCACAGAGGATTGGTGGCTGTGCAGAACTTGGAGCATTAACTTGGAACAAACTGCAGTATTTTACTAATCACCATAATGGCAGGATAATAAATGACAGACAATGGGTTCACTCTTCAATGTTCTCATATTGAAAAAGAGCAGGTTGGTTATCTTTTTATTAGCCGCTGTATGGTAAGCTGAGCAGATTTCTCTATGTTTAAGATCTAATTACCCCAAGACAGAAGTGCAGATGAGCAGCATAAAACAGCACACTGCACGCTCCATCTGCTTCTGATTTCTTTCTCCAAGGATGCCATCTTCTCGTGGTTCAAATAACAAATTGCCCCCGACTGGGAATCTGGGAGAGGTCATGGAGGAAGAATGTCTCTGGGAAAAGAAGGCATGAATAAATTCTACCTGGAGCTCTGTCTTAAATGGTCTCAAGCTGCTAGAACATTGGCACACAGTGTCTCGGCAGTAGGTATATTATTCTAATATTCACTTGTTCAACAGGAGAGTAAAATATAATGACCATTGTTCTTCAGGGATCTCCACAATGCTGTGCTGGAGAACATTAAACAGACACAGGGCTCCCAGTTCCCAGCTCACCAAGAATGGAATGTGAGCAGAGACTCACATCTGTCAGTCTCAACCTCCAGCTGCACTTGAGGTTCTCGAGGAGGAAGATAAGGAGGAGGATAACAATGAGAATTAAAAGAGAAAAGCCAGACAGCACACATTCTGGGAACATATCGATCACAAACTTTAGTTACAAACCCCCAAACAACAGGAACTTAGTCAAAGGGAGCTGGAGTAACTCAGCGGGTCAGGCAGCATCTGTGCAGAACATGGATAGGTGACATTTCGGGTCGGGGACCCTTCTTCAGACTGACACTATGTTGACAGCTGCCTTTCAACTGCGTATACATGTTTTGGCCATCTTGTAAGATGGCCAGACGTTCAGAACCTAACTCCAAAGAAATAAAGGATTAATGGAACTGGTGGCACAAATTCAAGACATATCAAGGAATGGGTAAGAAGGAACTGCAGATGCTGGTTTACACCAAAGATAGACATATAATGCTGGCAGGGCCGGATTTACATATTAGCTAGACAAGCTTAAGCTTAGGTCCTCGAGATCTAGGGGGGCCAACTCACCTCGCTGCCTCACCGGACCCGTCGAACCTCGCCGCCCCACCGACCATCCGCCCACCGGGACCTCCTACTCTTTGCCTGCCGACCCTCGCCACTCTACCGCCCTCCCTCCAGCAGCCCGCAGACGTCACCTTACCTGCAGCCTGGACTCAGCACCGGGCCTAAAGTTTCCACGCTTCAGACTCCCACTCCCCCGGGTTTGACTGCACTGGGTCCAAGTGCTAGCCCCCCAACCCTGGTAATCTCAGTGGCTGTTCCACTGGGTCATCCCCATTCCCCTCAAAACATGTGACCCCAGCTCTTCCCCACCCACACTACAGTCTATATACCCCCCTACCCCCTGACCACCGACCATCCCCCCACCAGACATCGCCTTGGCCTCAGTCCACTCACCTGCCTTCCTCCAGCACCATCCCCCCTGACCTCCCCCTCTCAGATACCGAACGGTCTGTCCTCAGCAGAGGCCTCACCTTTGTCCCCCTTCGTCCCCACCTCAATGAGTTCCAGACCCACCGCGATTTGGAGCTCTTCTTCCGTTGCCTCCGCTTCATACCGTTCTTCCATGGGAAGGAGTCCTCGCCCCCATTGATGATCCCTTTTCCCGTCTCCAACGGACCCCCTCCTCTTGGACCCCCCCCTCATGGCCATTAGTACAATGAAATGTGTGGGTCACCATCCAACGTCGGAACGGGAGAACATTCTCAGCGACTTGGAATTCTGAATCGGCCACTTCCTACTGCGGCTCCTGAAGTCCACAGGCTGAGCTGGGTGGAGATTCACGCTGGCGGCCCTCGGCAAAGGGATCCCAGGGCTCCGCGATATTGAAATCAGCGCGGCCCAAGGCTGGGAGCTCCGCAAACCACCGCTCCATGATGTTGAAGCAGGAGGCCCAACACTCCAGAGCTTCAAACGGCGATCCAGGTAACGCATCGCCCGCTCCACGATGAATCCAATATGGATTTTAAAACCAACTGTTTAATGACAACATACAGTAGGATCTAAAAGTGTCACACTGTCACTCGGTTAGTCATGGTCCTCTAGTCTTGGGGTGGGGGATTGGGAGGGGGGGGCTCACATGCGAAATAGCTTAGGGCCTCTCTTCATCTAAATCCAAAGGTCAAAAAAGGTCAAAGGTTATTTATTGGTCACATACACCTAGGTGTAGTGAAATGCTTCTTGCCAGTGCAGCACATAAAGAAAGAATACAGACATAACATTAATAAGAGATTTAAACATAAAGAACATCCCCCCACAATGGCTCCCACCATGAGGGAAGGCACAAAGTCCAGTCCCCAACCCCAGTTCACCCATAGTCGGGCCCGTTGAGGCCTCCACAGTTGCCTCTACGGAGGCCCGATGTTCCTGGCCGTTCTCGCCGGGTGATGTTGCTCCGGCGTCGGGAGAATCCTCGCAGCGGCCTGGGAACCCTGGAACGGCCGCTTCCGTACTGGAGGCCGCGGCTTCCGAAGCCAACAAGGCCGCGCCGGTTGGAGCTCCACAACTGGCGATCTCATCTATAGATCCCAGGCTCCCGGTGTACAGTTCGGCGCCACCGCCCGCAGCTGGCCGCTCCTCAAACCCGCAGCTCCGCGATGTTTTACTCGGCTGTCTTCAGCTTACCGGAGCTCCAGCGCGGCGACCCAGGCAAGGCATCGCCCGCTCCACGATAGCGCTCCAGCGCTGTGCCGCTGCCGAAGCCGTGGTTCTGGGCAGTGCCCGACAGGAAACGCCGCTCCAGGCCCGCTGGTAGGCCGCGAGGACGGGTCGAAGCTGCAGCCTGGAGAAAAGCTGCCTCTCCGACCAGGTAGGGACCCTGAATGCTGGAGTAAGTCAGTGAAACAACAGCATCTTTAGATAAAAAGAATGGGTGCCGTTTCGGGTCATGACCCTTTTCAGATTGAAGAACATCACCCATTCCTTCTATCTAGAGATGCTGTCTGTCCCGCTGAGTTACTTGAGCATTGTGTGTCTATCTTCAGGATATGTCATGTCGCTTTACAGCCTCTGAAGTCCCTTTGAAGTGTTACTGTTGTGACTGTTATAATGTGTAATGGGAACATAATAAGACCCCACAAACAGCAACAGTTAAACAATTTTCTTGGAATTGACTGAGTGATAAGTATCACCCAGCTCACCGGGACAAAGGGACAAAAGTTAGGAAAGGTTTACACACAGCGATGACAATTTTAAGTTTGAAGAAGTGGTGAACTGCGAGTCAACTTAAAGATGGGGGAAAGAGGCAAACTCACCTAATCTTCTTTGAAATAATACCATGGCATCCACATATGGCAGGGCATTTGGCATATGGCAGGGCATTGTAGAACTCTACACATGCCAGCAACTAGCATATGCCAATTCCACCAAGACTTTGCTCAGTCACTTTGTGCTTGTGTTTGTAATAGCTCATCCAAAGTTGAGAGATCTCGGTCTTCCCATGCAACTGCAGGTGGTTTCTACCTAACACAACATCCAGTTACATTGCATAGAATATCCATGCACTGAAATATTATTGTGTTCTACAGGTACCTTGATGGCACTCAGCTATTCCATCCCATCAGCTCGCTTAATCCTCCACTTACCTTGCCTTGTCAAACTGATTAACAACACAGTCACAGTGGCACAGCAATTGCTGCCTAACAGCGCCAGTAACCCAGGTTCGATCATGACAAGGGGTGCTGTCTGTATGGAGTTTGTACCTTCTCCCTGTGACCGTGTGGGTTTTCTCTGGGTGGTCTGATTTTCTCCCACATTCCAAATATGTGCAGGTTTGCAGGTTAATTGGTTTTTGTAAATTGTCCCTAGTGTGTAGGATAGACCTAGTGCACGAGGATCGCTGATTGACGCGGACTTGATGGGCCAAATGACCTGTTTCCATGCTACATATAACTTTCTCCAATTGTACTAGTGAAAATCATATAGTGAAAATCAACGTTTTTGGTTGCAAGCACAAATTCAATTCCCAGCCATTGATTCCAGCTCTTTCCAAGGAACTCCTGAGGACGAAAGAGATTCTAAGCAAGCTGGTGTCAACTTTCACCATCTTGCCAGTCAAATAATTCATCCATCCATATCTTCTGCAGCAAAGTTAGTGAACAATACAACAGACATTGTTCAATTGTACGTAAGAATGTCAGCCTCAGTTTAAAGTATTCTCAGATGTAAGTCAGAAAATTGGGGTTCCACACTGTGGATGTTTCAGTGTAATATCAAAGCCCAGCATAGAAAAAATACTCCGAGATCAGATATTCAATGGAAGTTGCATCTTCTTTCTCCAATCGATACAAGGGTCCCATGATGACTTTCCAAAGGAGTGGCACCACTGGCACAGAAGGTTGTGCTGGTGCTTCACGTCTCTGGCTGCCACGGTTCAAACTTACCTCTGGCGCTTTCTGTACGGATTTTGCACATTCTTCCTGTGAATTTATGGAAATGTAGGTGCTCCGGTTTCCTCACACCAGCTGAAGATACTCTGGCTGTTGGTTAATTGACCACTGTAAATGACTACCTAGTGCAGGAGGGCCGAAGTGGAGCCAGGGGAGTAGGACTGAAGGGGAGAATGAGAGAGAAACGACTGAAGGGAACTAAGTGGGGGAAATGGGTTGATAGGATTACTCAGATATTTAGCAGCATCTCGATAGGCTGAATGGCCTCCTTTGTGGTCAGAAAATATTAATTGTGGAAATATTAATTAACCTGCAACTCCTTCTGCAGTTGTACAGAGCCCTAGTGGGACCACACCTGGAGTATTGTGTGCAGTTTTGGTCCCCTAATTTGAGGAAGGACATTCTTGCTATTGAGAGAGTGCAGCGTAGGTTTACAAGGTTAATTCCCGGGATGGTGAGACTATCATATGCTGAGAGAATGGAGCAGCTGGGCTTGTACACTCTGGAGTTTAGAAGGATGAGAGGGCATCTCATTGAAACATATAAGATTGTTCAGGGATTGGACGCGCAAGAGGCAGGAAACATGGTCCCGATGTTAGGGGAGTCCAGAACCAGGGGCCACAGTTTAAGAATAAGGAGTAAGTCATTTAGAACGGAGACGAGGAAATACTTTTTCTCACCGAGAGTGGTGAGTCTGTGGAATTCTCTGGAGGCAGGTTCTCTGGATGATTTCAAGGGAGAGCTAGATAGGGCTCTTAAAAATAGCAGAGTCAGGGGATATGGGGAGAAGGCAGGAACGGGGTACTGATTGGGGTGATCAGCCATGATCACATTGAATGGCGGTGCTGGCTCGAAGGGCCAAATGGCCTGCTCCTGCACCTATTGTCTATTGTCTATTGTTAATTGGTCGGTAAAAAATGTACCTAGTTGATGGTCGGTATGGACTCAGTAGGGCCTGTTTCCATCATGTGTGGTTGTAATTTGAAATGTAGTAATATGAAAAATCAAACAGATTTTTCCTGATGTCTTGCAAAAATTGATGTCTAAGCAAACATTAGTAAAACAGTTCACCTGGTCATTCATCATCTGTTGGTGGGATCCAGTTTTGCTCATTTGGTTAGATAGGCACAAAGTGCTGAAGTAAAGGGGCTGTCCCACTTTCACGACCTAATTCACGACCTGTGCTGAAATTTGCCCTTGACTCATACTCGCAGCATGGTCGCCACAAGGTCGTAGGAGGTCGTAGGTAGGCCGTCGCAGGCCGTGATGCTAGTTGTAGGTACTCGTGGCATCAAGTAGGTCGGGGCGTTTTTTTTAGCCTGATGAAAAATGTCCACGAGTAAACACGGTCGTGAATTAGTTCGTGAAAGTGGGACAGGCGTGTCTGGCAGCATCTCTGGAGAAAAAATAATGTGTGACGTTTCAGGTCTGAAACGTCATACATCCTTTTTCTCTCTCGAGATGCCGACTGTGTCACTGAGTTACTCCAGCACTTGGTGTCTATCTTTGGCAACCAGCATCTGCAGTTCCTTGTTTATACTTGCTCATATGGTTGCTATGTTTCTTGCAGGTTAATAGAAGCCAACATTTGGAAGTATTTAGAAGTATTTTATTGGCTGTGAAACTTTTTTAGGACTTGCTGAGGTCATAATAAGGACTACATAGATGCAAATCTTGTATTTGACATTAATCAGTGTTGGATCTCTGAAATTGCAAGACATTGTCAATGGCAAGAAACTGTTTCCAAACAGTTCAGTTCCAGAGCTCAAAACAATCACCAAATTAAACTTCTTCCATAATTTGTTTGCTATTTTGTCTGCCATTCCTTTGAGGCATCCAAGGACTGAGGGCATTACACCACTTGGTGTCGATGATTATTGACATGCTTAAGCAAAGGTTTGGACGCTTTGATTTATCAGGGATGTAAACCAACGAGATTGTAAAAAACGATTTTCCATGCTATGTCTCATCCAATTTTGCACTGCCTTGGCATGTTCCCCGTGACAATGTGTCAGTTAGTCAGTTAACGAAGCTACATTACACATGAATGGGTCACCAGTTCTCCAAAGCTGCCATTAAAGAAGACAAGACTTGCACCCACATGCATACAGTACATATCATATCCAAGGGTGAGCAGACTGCCAGATTTCATGAGTGCCATCGCAAATGTTTCACTAATGTGTGCAGACATAGTTTGAGCTTTTGGAAAGTTGATCAACAGTGACCAATGTGACTTTAAATGACTGCAACTAGTTTTTACAAAAATGATAAGGGACCTGGAAAGAAGACAAATTGAGCAATGTGGCAACACTCTTACAAGAAACATTGTAAATGTCTTATTTTCTTGTGGCAACCTCCAAATCAAAATTGGCATCTTAACATTTCCTATTTGCAGCCAGCTTTATTTTAAAAGGCCAGTGGAGCCCCTGGGATGACGCTAAAGCATTATGTTCTTCCTCGTGACTCCCTGTGCACTGCGTGCATGTCATGTGCTGTGTACCAGGAACTGTTAAAATATTTACCACATTTCACTGCACAAAATCAGAACAATGCGTTTCAGGAATATACAATGCCCAAGCAGTAATGTTTCTGAGTACCTCTGATACAGGATATTGTGATTACAGACCTCCTCATACTGAACGGACAGGGCAAAACTATCTGAATAAATAGTCAGGCCAATGTAGAATCACCTTACAGCACAGGCCAGGGTATATGACATATCATGTCTTGTTAGACTATTTGCAAGACTTCTCCATCCAGCCTCATGTACAACCTTTGTTGTTAATATATATAACCCACACCCCTCAAAGAAAAATGCACACTTGACATGAAAAGCATGAGATCCAGGCATAACCAAACAAACAAATAAGACTGGAATCAATTGCAGAACATTTACTTTACACATCAGACACTTTAATTCCTGTGGAAGGAGCAACTGAAGTTCTATCAGGTTATGTTCCTTCATGAACATAGTCTCCATGTTTTCTTTCTCATTGCCCAACCACTTGCCGTCTAGGACACAGTATGACTCCTGATGCTTGTGGCAGATGTTCACTGCAAACCACAGATAAAGGAACTAAAAATCCATGCTGCCAGCAACTTGTAGCTACTTTAGCATGCTAATTACCATTGCCTGTAGGCCCCAAATATAATGGAGAGCACTTTGGATTCTAATTAGAAAAAAAAATCGTGCAATGAACTGTACAGAGTGTGAAGGTGCATAGTTTAAGGAATATAAAAACAGCCTATGCCTTCAGGGAATCCTCACCCATTAAAAAATTGAAACTTTGAGTAACGTGTTTAATTATCATAGGAATGATGCTGATCTATTTTCTGCTGGGTACAAACTATTCCTAAAGGATCTCAATGTTATTCGAGGCCTTACATTTCAAATGCACATAAAAGAGAAAATGGGACTTTAAAAAAAAGAAAAAATTGGAAAGAACAGTTTGCTGATTTATCTGAGGGTATTGAACCCTCAAATCCATCCCCGTTTCTCTAACAGTGCACTCACACTGCTTTCCAGAAAGTGACACATTCATAAAATGCTGCAATTAAAACTGTGGCACTTTACACTGCTTTTTCAGGAATTATTTTACACTTTCTTTTAAGACTTTAAGACTTTACTTTAAAGATACAGCATAAAAACAGGCCCCATTGGCTCACCATGACCGTGCCAACCAGTGATCACCCCGTACACGTACACTATCCCACATGCCAGAGACAATTTACAATTTTACCGAAGCCAATTAACCTCCAAACCTGTATGTCTTTGGAATGTGGGAGGAAACCGGAGCACCCAGGGAAAACCCACATGGTCGAGGGAGAATGTATATACACTGAACAGACTGCACCCGTAGTTAGGATCAAACCCTGATATCTGGTGCTGTAAGTCAGCAGCTTTACCACTGCCAAACCGGGCCATCTTGTTAAAAATACTTGCAGAGAGTACAGAGCTGAACTCTGCACAGTTTCAGTTTCAGTTTAGTTTATTGTCACGTTGCAGTGAAAAGCTTTTGTTGCATGCTATCCAGTCAGCAGAAAGACAAAATATGATTGCAATTGAGCCATTTACCATGTATAGATACATGATAACGGAATTACTTTTAGTGTAAGGTAAAGCCAGCAAAGTCCGATCAAAGATAGTCTGAGGGTCACCAATGTGGTCGATAGTAGTTCAGTACTGCTCTCTGTTTGTGGTAGGATGATCCAGTTGCCTGATCATAGCTGAGAAGAATCTGTCGTTTTGCCACTTCTATACCTTTTGCCTGATGGGAGAGGAGAGAGCTGGAGGTGAACTAGCAATCATTATGTCACTCTGCGTGCATGATGCTGTGGTTAGCTTTGAGAGCTCTAAAACCATGCAGCTTAGAAGAAGGCTACTCCGCCCCTCCCAACCTGCCCCAGTTGTCCAAAAGTGATAACCAGTTAGATACACTGTCCTCACTCTCTCCTCACAACTCTGGTCATTTTCAAATGCACATCCAAGCAACTTCTGAAAATTAGTATTAAACATGGCATCGGCTGTACAGTTAGTATATTTCAGATCACATCTAATTGCACAATTTCTTCTTGTTGTTGTTCTTGGCCTTTTGGTAATCATCTCCCACTACAGCCAAGGCTACAGACCTGTTAATGGAGAGAGTTGCTCACTTACTTGCCTGCCCTCTTCACTGCAGCCCACCTCTACCCACACCAAGCATAGACCATCTGTCTCCCCAAATAATTCTTGCATCAGCAGAGATATTTTCCTTATCTTTTATACACTCTTAAAATGAATAGATTAAACAATCAAAGAGAATACTTAGAGCAGATTCATCTTTAATTCAAGGACGAGTGGCTACGTTTCTTTCTCAAGGGGAAGGAGGAGTTGCACTTGGACACTTTCCATCTCTTGCTTTAGGACTGCAGCCACAAGATATCATGTTCCCATTGGCTTGACAGTAAGAATCTTGAACACTTCACACCACAAGCATCCCTCCTGCAATTCTGGCCCATGCCTCCTTCCATGGGGTCGATCATCTGGATCACAAAAATGCTGACGCGGACTCAGCTCCCCAACTCTGCCAAGGCAAGTGGTATTAGCTTAATATCAAAAGTATTTCAGCTGCTGGAAATCTGAAATAAGAACAGGAAAAGATGGAAACTCTCAGCAAGGCTGGTAGCATCTGCGGAAAAAAAAGGAGTTCACATTTGTCGCATAGGTAAAAGAGGCAGATGGAAATCCTGACCGAGAAAAGAGTAGAATTTCTTCAAGGGGAGCATTGCACCGTTTTGAACAGAATTGCAACCCAGAAAAACTGTCTTCTGATCAGAGTAGCTAGTGTTGTCCGGCGCTTTTTGTTTTTTTTGCTGCAGATGTATTGCTACCTTCAATCAACACCTACCCAGTCGACAAAATGCAACAGCTTCAATCAGGCAACCTGAGTAACCTGTACACAATGAACAGTTATATGGAGAAATATCATACGAAGGAGCAATTAGGAGATTATATTTCACTTTCTTTGAGCATTTTTGCCAATAGTTATATAGCTCAAGGGCTTGTCAATAAATGTTTATTCAATAATCATTTATCATCTGGTGAGCAGTGGGAGGTGGCATGTAATTTAACAAAACCGTCAGGAAAATATTCAGCTCAGAGTATGCAACCTTGAGTCAGACAAACAGGCAATTCGCATTCATTGTGGCGGATGTTATCTTGGTGACGTGCAGAAATATCATAGCAGTTACTTGGTTTAAATGGCCCATTAATGCGAGTATCACTAAGGCACTTTGAGAGAGCAAAATTAAAACAAAGATTGACATGGAGCCAAAAAATTAAGTGCTAGGACTGGTGACGAAATCATGGGAAAAGAGGAAGGTGTTATGGGGCAGATTAAACAAGAGAGAGGTGGAGAGATCTGGGGTTTAATGAAGGAATTGCAAAATTCTGGGTCTATGCTACTGGAGGAAGATCAGCCAATGTCGCACAATTAAATTCAGAGAGAGTAGAACAAAATCCACAGTGGATTGTGAAGTTGGAGGTTCCAGAAAGTGAGACATGAAAAATGGGATTTGAAAGTGAGAATCTATGCATAACTGAAAATATGATCTTCTGCTCTTCCGGTTTGTGTGGTTTATCCATTTGTGCAAAAAAGGTACACGATAGCGCAATGATTTTTTGTCACCTTGCCCACCACTCTCCTGTGCTGCAAGTGCAACACGTTTTGATCCATTCAATGATATATTTAAAATGTTATTAAGGTTTAAAAATCTTTAAAACGGCGCATGCGCAGATTGGTCTCTTCTGTCAGTCAGCGTGACGCAGATTGGTCTCCGCTCCTGTCATCAACACTATGTCCGGGACGGCAACGCCCCATCCTGCACCGCGACCTCTCCTGTCTCACTTACAAACTCCTCTCTCCCCTCCTCACAGTAACTTGTCGACCGTTGTAAATAACTCATTCAAAGCTTTCCCCCCAGTTTAGTTTCAGTCAAAAATCACTGAGTCAAGCACTTGCACGACTAATCTTTATTTTGACAAAACACATTTACAGTTCCCATTACTATACCTAACCACCGTAGGTTTGATCCTCGTATCTGCCTGGCCAAGCCCTCTTTAGCCTCGTTCAAGCAGAGACACTCCAAAAGGTCACACAGTCCCAAGCATTCTCCCAGAAGATCGACACAGGACCTCGAGGGAATGGCCTTTTATAGTTCGCCGAACCTTGAGGGGTCGAACCACATGGGGGTGGTCTCTTTACAGTCCAATAACAGATATGGATTAGCCCAGTACATGATAGACATTTCCCCAACCCAATAATACAGTGACTAATACAATGTATACAAACAGAGCTTCTGAAAGGAAGAAAACATCGCAACATATGCCTTGATATTCAAGAAACCCAGACAAGGCTCAATACTTAATTTAATCAACATCTAGCAAAGTAAAGCTTTGCAAAATTATGTACAATGTATATATCTGGTTTACATTCATCCAATCAGTTCCATGCAATTTGTACCTAATTGTCAGGATCTGCAGATGTTCCATCTTCCTGCAGCTCTTATCTAGGCGCTAGAAAAACTGGCACCATTCTGCAGCTTGTCCCATTTCTGCAGAAGGCACATTTAAATTGACTAAATGGCCTAGCAGCCCAGAAGCCTTTACTAAATTTTAGTGTGCTGGCCACTCCAATTTGGCCAGAATTAACATTGTCTCTCCCACCACTGGCGGCGGCCGCGGGATTGGGGGGGGGGTGGGGGTTCAGTGGAGGCCCTGGTCCCATCTCTCTCTCCCTCAGGGCGGGGACGGATTGAGTAACAACAGTGGGTGGTCGGGCAAGACGGGGACGGGCCGAGCAGCAGCTGAGCCGGAGTGGGCAGAGGGAGGGAGGGAGAGTCGGGTTGCAGAGTGGCCGAGCAGTTTGCATGGAGTTTGAGTAACTCATACACACACACACACACACACACACAATGTAAACTGTCGAATTGTCAAGTCAACAGGGTCTAAACCACAGTTAACAATGAATGACATATGGAGGAAGGAACTGCAGATACTGCCTTTTATGGATGGAGGGAGGGAGGGAGTGACTGAGGGTAGTTGAAATGAGAGGAAGGGAGAGGTAAGTGGGAATTGGGAGAGGGGAGGAGGAGTGGGGAAAGATCCAGGGGAGGTGAGGAGGGAGTATGGGGGAGGGATTGGGGGTGGGGAGGAGGAAAGGGGAAAGAAGAGGGAGAGTGAAGAGGATGGGGAGGAAGTGCTGGGGGTGAGGGTAAATGAGCCACGCTTGCGCAGTTGGGGGCTATGCGTGAGTGGTGATATATTGTGTTGTGGGAACGGGTTGCGTTGGGGGAATGGGTGAGTGGTGGAATATTGCATTGGGGAGCAGGCCCAACGCGTCTGCACTTAGTCAGGTATTAAATAAAAACAGAAGATGTTGGATACACTCAGCATGTAAAAAGAGAAACACTTAAAATGTTTCAGGTCTCAAAGTAAGAATTATAGAACCTGATGGACTTGGAACCATTGAAAGTCAGTGAGGACAATGGCAATAGTTGACCAGGAGTTGGCATGAACCAGAATAGCCCACAGAACAAATAACTTTAATTGGTGGAATATAACAAAGCGAAAAGCATGAGTTTTAAATTTGGAAGCAGAACTTGAGCATTCTTGGAATGTTCCTGTTAAGGGACCCAGCAGAGAAGGTGAAGAGCAAAATCTTTTCCCCAGATGTATTAGTTAAGGGAATAACAGACATAAATAGAGTTACGACCCATGTAAATGGGTTCCCAGAAACTTACCTGTGAGAAAATAAAACCTAGGGCACTAATGCATCAACTTGCTATTTTCGGCTCCAGAGAGACAGAAACAAAAGCAAGAATAGAAGCAACAGGAACAAACAGCCAGAGGCAGTGACACAGGCCATGAGGAAATGGAATTCTGGAGAGGTACCTGTGTTTTGAATGCACAGTTACTACATTTGCTAAGTTAGGCATATGATTCATGCAGAATTTGCTCAAGAAAGAAAAGTAACAGTCAATTTTATTTATAGTAATACTCAGTGTGCGAATCGATGGTTGTTTTTAAAGAACACTACATGTGGAAGTGCAGTGTATGTAGCTGGTTTCTGCAATGGGTTTGGAGGAGAGCTTGTATTGGAATCTGAACTTTATATGTATCTGATTATGCTGAAGCCTACCTTATCACATGAAAGTAAAGCACAGGAGTGGATTTTATGGACTTCACTCACAATAGGCTTGCCATGATTTATCACCAATGGGTTACGTTATACAACAGTGTCAAGTACAGCAGCAGTGCGCTTTATTAATGATGTTTGCCAGGAGGAAAACAAATGATCAAAATACCAGGTTGGATGAGATGTTAGGTGATGTGCTGGTTCGGGGGTGGGATGGAGGTGGTGGTTGGCGGTTGGCGGCTGGGGCGAGAAAGGCTACAAAATGTGAATGGTTGCGAAAATGCAAAGAAAAATGTGAAATAACTTGCACTAAAATTAAAAGGAAACTTGCCAGTAAACTCTCTGAGAGTAGTCTCCTGAAGTGAACCCTTTACTCCTGGGTCTGAATAGCCCTGTCGTCTAGAATGACTCAGTCATGACTGACTTCCTGCACCATCAATATCTGATATGTAACTCAGAGGCTTGGCATTAGAAGTGTATTAAAATTATAGCTGCAACCACAAAAATTATTAATTTCATGGCATTAGCTTGGTGAGACCTCTCTGTGAAAGTGTATTAACTTTCTTGAGATACCTGGCATGTTAAATTTCCAGTGACAATATCAGTATTCCTAGATTTCAAGGTACTCACGTTGCATTTCAATTTTCCTTATTTCCAATATTGTATGCACTGAGTTTCAAAAACTAGAGGCTATAGAATAAATGGTACGAGGTTTAGAAGGGATGGCATGGTGGCACTGCGGTAGTGTTCTTCCTCACAACGCCAGAGACCCAGGTTCGGTCCAGACTACGGTGCTGTCTGTACAGAGTTTGTAACGTCTTCCCGTGACCTGCGTGGGTTTTCTCAGGGTGCTCCAGTTTCCTCCCACACCCCAAAGACGCACAGGTATATATGTAGGTTAATTGACTTGGTAAAAATATCCTTCGTGTATGTAGGATAGTGTTAGTGTACGGGGTGATCGCTGGTCGGCATGGACACGGTGGGACGAAGGGCCTGTTTCCACGCTGTATCTATAAACTAGAAAATAAAGGGATCTTTACAAATATTTATTTTTCACCCTGGAGTGCTTGGAATCAGTTACATACTATCTAAAAATTTGGTGGAGACAAAATTTAAGATCTAGATGAACATTTGAATCACCAAGGCATGAGGGCTGCAGATCAAATGCTGATAAATGAGATAAGTAGATACTTGTTGGTCAGCCAAACATAAAGTGCTGCAGTAACTCAGAGGGTTAGGGAATTTGTTTAGGGAATGCATTGGTAACATTTCAGGTCAGGACCCTTCTTTAGATCAATTGCAGTGGAGTTAGACAGCTGGAAGAGAAGTGGGGGCGGGACAAGCATGGCAGGTGATAGATGGGTTAGATTGGCAGATGGGTGGACAAAGTCTGATGGAAAGCATACAAAATTATGCTAGATTGAAGAGGAGTGAAATGTGAAATCAGAGTGAGGAATATAGATGGAAGGGGATAAGATGGTAAAGAGGGGTGGGAAAGTGGAATAAATTGGTGTGCACTCAGTTGAGGAAGGACACAGGAAAGAGAGGGGGAGATGGGAAGGAGTTACTTAAAATTGGAGAATTTAATGGAGAATTCATACTACTGGGCTATAGACTTCCCAAGCAGAATATGAAGTGCTGTTCCTCCAGTTTGCATGTGGCCTCATCTTGATAAAGGAGGTGGGCTCGTACAGAAAGGTCAGTATGGAAACCAGCCATCTAAATGTCATGCACACAACATTAGATCAAATATTGAGAATCCTAGGATACTGCCAACCATATTGAAATATCATTCCTCCATCACCCTCATACAGTGCCTTCAGGTATGTACCATGTACAAAATGAACTGTGGTTATTTGGCCAAGTTACGACGACAGCACTCTCAACATGGAAAAGATGTTTCTACTTGTGGATCGATCCAAAATTTGGAGCCGAATCCCAGGAATTTAACTTCAAGTGAAAGGCTTTATCCAATATGGAATTTGCTTTTGAGGCAAGTGATATAATATATATCTGGTGAAGACTCGATGGAGAAAGAAGGCTTGTGAGAACTAATATTACTGATTAGGCCGATTTTCTATATTTAAATTTTAAATTAAAGCTACAGCAGCAGAGGATGAGGCCATGCGGTCCATCAGATCCATGCTGGTTCCCACGGAAACATTACCACTTCTCCTCACTTTATTTCTTTGTAACTTATTCTTCCTCATTCATGCCCACCAATTCCCCTCTAATTCTTCCTGTGTTAACCTATACTCGTAGCAGTAAAGGAAAACAAAAGAAGAGCTGTTGGTGGAACTAGGCGGGTGCAGCAGCATGTGTGGAGGGAAATGGACTCATACATTTTGGGACTTCTTCAGACAGAAAGAGTTGAGGGGAAGCAGTGGGTATACATGAGATGGAGAGAAGGGTGGGGAAAGAGGTAGCAAGCCGTAGGAGGGGTTGACTGGCACATTCAGAAAGTGCCAGAAAGGATAGTCAAGTGGAGGTAATGACAGAGGCTGGGAGGTGATAAATGGAGACAACCAATAGTAGCAGGTTATGGAATTTGACAAGAAAGGAAGAGTGGAACCAGATAAGCAGATATGGCAGCAGATGGGCACAACAAAGCCAGCAGAGAGCGTCTGAAGGACACCGATAGAACGGATAGTTTTGAAGCTGGGCCCCTGGAGCTATGGGGTAACACAACTAAGTGCTGCACTCCATCACACCTCAACACATTGTATTTCTTTTATCGAAATCCACTTGGTTGTTGGAGATGATCAGGAGATGTGGCCTTGCCAGTCTCACTCACATATCAAGAAAGGAAGTTTTTAATAAGTGTAAGGCATGACAGGGCCTTAATTTTTCACAAGGCATTTATTGTTAAGGTTGTCTGAGGAATAATTCACTTTTCTGTTAACAATGGTATGTTAATGTAAAAATAATTTCAGGAAATGAGGGTTGAACAGCCTCTGGCAGTAGAATGACAAGTTCAATAATAATTATTGACTGCTGAAACTCACTTATTTTTTAAAATTATTTAATGACTGCTAAGTTGCATTTACTTCACTTACTGCCTTACAACAAATGTATAGCATTCCCCCTGCATTCCTTCTCACATGTGGCAGGTCTTAATTTTATTCGGTTTCTCCACTCATTCTCCACTCATGTCACCAAATGAATGTTGACCTCTGCAGGTGGCTGCTCTCTGCAGAATCATACCTTTGCTTACCAGCAATTTACAGGAGCCAAATAATCTAATAACTAGCATGTCCTTGGGATGCGGGAGAAAACGATGTAATCGTGAGGAAGTGGAAGTTCACACATCCATTGTCAGTTTCGAATCTGGGCAGCTGGAACTGTGAGTTAGCAACACTATTTGTAGCACCACTGTGATGCTCTAGACATATGCACTGCCATCAAAACCCTCTTCAACACTTCTAATCTCACATTCCCACTCTGCTCATTAAATACTACTGCATAATTAGGGCACCCTGCTTAATGGCATAGCAGTAGAGTTGCTGCCTTAGGACCGGGTTCAATCATGACTCCAGGTGCTGTCTGTACGGAGTTTGTACGTTCTCCCCATGACCGCATGGGTTTTCTCTGGGTGCTTCGGTTACCTCCCACACTCCAAAGATGTATAAGCTTATAGGTTAATTGCTTCGGTAAATTGTCCCTCGTGGGTTGAACTGGAACAAGTGGAAATTGTTACTCGGGAAATTCATTTGAAAGAAAAGGGACACAACTTGTAAAAACCCTGTGTGCCTGATTGTGGACGATAACCACAGTATCTATTTTAATTTAGTAATCATGCAGGAAGTGCACTCCTTCATTTGAATGAGAAAGATTGATTCACGTTTTCTGGAGACTACGCTGCTATCATTCATTTTTCTGATTTTACCTGCTGCAGAGTCACTACAAAAACAATTCCTTGAATCAAATAAAAACAATGCTAGGACTTCTCAAAATGAAAACAAAGCGCCCGAGATGTTTGAATTTCACTTTAAATTACTCTGCACTTTCACGCACTTACTTTACCTTACCTGAGTATCCTGGGGTGCACTTGCACTTGTACCGTGGAGACTGATTGGACTCAGTGATGTCCAAGCATGTAGCTCCATTCTGGCAGCGTCCGGGATAAATTAAGCAGGCGTTTCCCACATACTGGCACAATCTTCCAGTCCACCCAGAGGAGCACTGACACTAGAGAAAGAGAAAATCCATAGATCCATATTAGTCGTGAGGTGCATGTGAAGTCTTTAATTTCATGCAGAATTGATAATTCCTCTTATCTTAATATAGTCGAACAACATTTTTTTATATAGGGGTATAAACTTCTGTTCTCAATTCTAATGTCTATATAGTTTCTTAACTTTCCAAATGTCCCAAATGACCAGCATGAAAGCGCCATTGTTTTTTTTTTTTATCACTGCAGTATCAGAAGCATGACAATCAATAGGTGATCAAGGCCCCACAAACCACAAGGTGATCATTGGAGACAAAATAAAATGCAGGTGTAAACTGGAGCAAAAAAACAAACTACTGTACTGGAGGATTTCCACGAGTCATGCTCTGTCCAGCAAGTCACTTTGCAAAGTGCGCAAAGAATGTGGATCAAAAGAAGAGAGGAGAAAAATCTGGGTGACATGAAGGGCAGAATTAACTTGGCAAATAGGCGCTGCATAAATAAAGATGGAAAGAACAAAGAATGTTGCAGCTCTGTGCAAGTGACTACTTTGTCACTGGCAAGCAAGTGACCCGAGAAGAAAATTCTGCCTCGGATGGTCATAGAATAATATAATTGGATCAGTGGCACAGCAGGCCCTGTGATCTCCCCATGTACACACCAATCTGCTATCCTGGTGCATATGGAGTCTTGCTGGGCATATGGGCCCTGGAAGCCTCTGTAAAGGTGTAGCAAGGTCTGAGAGAAAATAATGCTGATCTGTGCTGTAGTAACACAGCCGGTCAGGCAGGATCTCTGGAGAATATGGACAGGTGACATTAAGGGTCAAGAACCCTTCTTCAGACAAGTTGGCAGTGGAAGTCTGTCTGCTGTGACCTGTCATGGAATTTCGGAGTTCTTACAGTGTCTCTGCCTTCAGTGGTGATTCATAATCATTAAGGCAGGCAATCTCTTTATCCTTCAGGCAATTCCTGATTGACAGTGGCTCTGCCTATGTCAAAAATCTATTTTGATGTGAAGGCAAGAACTGCAGATGCTGACCCAAACCGACCCGAAATGTCACCCATTCCTTCTCTCCGGAGATGCTGCCTGTCCCACTGAGTTCCTCCAGCATTTTGTGTCTATTTTGGTGTGAATGGTTGAATGCAGGCAATTTCAAATGAACTATCACCTATTATTTGCAATATGCTTAGTTATCAATAGATTCATGCCAAGCTAGGTGGTAGGCGGTTAGCCACATTGTGCATATGCCTGTCCAGCCTAATACCACCTTCCAATACTTCAGTCCATAGTCCTGAAGCACACATCAAGTGTAGATCCAAGATATATTTAAATGTGGTCAGGATTTCTGCTTCTACCATCTTTAAGGTCATGAGTTCTGAACCTCGATCACCCTCGTGTGGAAATATCTTTCCTGTTCTTCCCCTCTACTCCTTCCACAAGTTACAGTTCTTTCAATCTCCTCCACCCCCCTCCCTGGTTTTAACTGCCAGGCTAAGGGAAATAGGTCCTCTTATTAACTCTGGGTCACATCCTAATTTGACACACTTCAATGAAGTCTCCCCTCAACTTCTTCTCTTCGAAAGAATAGAACCCCAGATAATTCAATTTTTACTTTTCAATCCAAATCTCTTCGGTACCCTCTGTATTTGTACAATAATATGGCAGAACATTAAACAATAATCTAGCGGTGGTCTGAAATGTATTGTGCATAACCTCCTTGCTGTTATTCTATGCCTCAGCTAATAAAGGAAAGCAATCTGCATGCTGGTTCCTGGATCTGTGGGCATTCACTGCAAACAGAAACTCAAACAGTAGCGTCATTACAAATTCCTGCCATCAGTGGCGCTCCAGATCTGTCCTGCCTGTGCGTGCGACTCGAGAGGCTGTTGGGGGGGGGGGGGGGGGGGTGTTAGTAAAATGCAGTTTTTCATTGGTTGTCAGAGAGGGATTTCCTCGTACGACAAGCTTATGAAGAAGTTTCGTACTGTGATCCAGTTCGCGATTAAAAAAAAAAAACATTGCTTGACCATAGAATCGCTGGATGAAAGTTGGGCCCAACTTCAACGCCTTCAAAATCACAGATTGCAAGTTCAGGACACAACAAAAGGTATATACTGTAGGATGTCTATTTAACATCTTATCTAGTTTTTTGTGTAATTTCATTTTAATCTGATGATGCGAAATATGTTATTTAATAATAATAATAATAATAAATTTATTTTAATAGCACATTCAAAAACAACTCACGCTAAGCAAAGTGCTTCACATCAGTGCAGGTACTAATTTGATACATACAATGGTAGACAGACCTAACAATACTATGGTGGCCGACTAGGAAAAGGGGAGATGCAGCGAGACCTGGGTGTCATGGTACACCAGTCATTGAAAGTGGGCATGCAGGTGCAGCAGGCAGTGAAGAAAGCGAATGGTATGTTAGCTTTCATAGCAAAAGGATTTGAGTATAGGAACAGGGAGGTTCTACTGCAGTTGTACAGGGTCTTGGTGAGACCACACCTGGAGTATTGCGTACAGTTTTGGTCTCCAAATCTGAGGAAGGACATTATTGCCATAGAGGGAGTGCAGAGAAGGTTCACCAGACTGATTCCTGGGATGTCAGGACTGTCTTATGAAGAAAGACTGGATAGACTTGGTTTATACTCTCTAGAATTTAGGAGATTGAGAGGGGATCTTATAGAAACTTACAAAATTCTTAAGGGGTTGGACAGGCTAGATGCAGGAAGATTGCTCCCGATGTTGGGGAAGTCCAGGACAAGGGGTCACAGCTTAAGGATAAGGGGGAAATCCTTTAAAACCGAGATGAGAAGAACTTTTTTCACACAGAGAGTGGTGAATCTCTGGAACTCCCTGCCACAGAGGGTAGTCGAGGCCAGTTCATTGGCTATATTTAAGAGGGAGTTAGATGTGGCCCTTGTGGCTAAGGGGATCAGAGGGTATGGAGAGAAGGCAGGTACGGGATACTGAGTTGGATGATCAGCCATGATCATATTGAATGGCGGTGCAGGCTCGAAGGGCCGAATGGCCTACTCCTGCACCTAATTTCTATGTTTCTATGTTAATACATACATAAACTGTTTACAGCGCCCCCTCAGAGGGGCTCAAAAATGCTAGGGAGTGGAAATAGGTTTTAAGTCTAGACTTAAAGTAGTCGATGGAGGGGGCAGTTCTGATGAGGAGCGGGATGCTATTCCACAGTTTAGGTGCTGCAACCGCAAAAGCGCGGTCACCTCCGAGCTTAAACCTAGACCGCGGGATAGTTAGTAGCCCCAAGTCGGCCGACCTGAGGGACCTGGAGGTAGAATGATGGGTTAGCAGATTTTTGATATGCGGGGGGCAAGCCCGTTAAGGGCTTGGTATACATATAAGAGGAAGTTGTTTCTGTACTGTACTGGGAGTCAGTGGAGAGAGGCCAGAGTCAGGGTGATGTGGTCCCTTTTACGGGTACCCGTCAGATGTTTTGCTGCGGCGTTTTGGACCAATTGCAGGCGGGACAGGGATGATTGGCTGATGCCAGTGTATCGGGAGTTGCAGTAGTCAAGGCGGGAGAAGATGAATGCGCGGATGATTTATTCAAGGTCGTCGAATTGGAGGAATGATTTGATTTTAGCTATGGTACGAAGCTGGAAGAAACTAGCTTTTACCACAGAGTTGACTTGCTTATCAAACTTTAATGCGGAGTCAAATATCATGCCAAGGTTTTTGACGTGCGGTTTGACTGAGGATGTTAGGCTTCCAAGGCTGCCTGTTATTGTTTTGATGGAGTTGGAGGGGCCGAGTAGGATAACTTGCTCTCGTTAAGTTGAAAGAAGTTCTGAACCATCCAGCATTTTAAATCATCGAGGCACTGCATGAGGCTGTTTAAATTAGACCGGTTGTCAGAGGGAGATAGAGCTGTGTATCATCTGCATAGCAGTGGAAAGAAATGCCATGCCTTTGAATGACTTGGTAGAGAAACACCTGTTTTTAGGTAGGCAACGAACCAGCTCAGGGCAGCGCCATCAACACAACACCGTACCGGAGACGGTCAATTAGGATGGTATGGTCTACTTTATCAAACGCTGCGCTGAGGTCGAGAAGGAGCAGGATTTCACAGTCGCCGGAGTCGATGGCGAGAAGGAGGTCATTGTGTACCGATTTAAGGGCCTGTCCCACTGTACGAGGTAATTCAAGAGTTTTCCCGAGTTTCCCCGATTCAAACTTGGAGAATTACGGTAATAGCCGTCCGTAGGTATTCAGGGCTCTCGTGGACATTTTTCATAGTGCTGAAAAAACTTCACGAGTTACCGCGTTTCCCGAGTACCTGCCGTTAGCATTACGAGCTGCTACGCGATAACCACGAGCTCCGACGTTGCCGCTACGTACATTCTACGTACTTACGACGAGTTTGATTTTTTTCAAACTCAGGAGATTTCTTGAATTACTTCGTACAGTGGAACAGGCCCTTAAAGAGCAACATTCCTACACAAATGTTGGTTGGTATATGGAACAAGCTGCCAGAGGAGGTTGTTGAGGCAGGTACTATCACAACCTTTAAAACATATTTGGATAAGTACATGGATAGGTTAAGAGGAATATGGGCTAAAACCAGGCAGGTGGGGCTAGTTGGCGTGTTGGTCGGCATGGGCAAGTTGCGCCGAAGGGCCTGTTTCCACGATGTATGACTCTGTATGACTCCAGCAAATTGACAACCCTTTGTTTTTGGTCAAGAGTGCGATCAGGGTTGCATTGCAAACTTACCTAGGTATGGAATGTCAGTAGGGAATAGGAAATGTTCCACTTATTTAGATCAACAAGAGTAGAGTCAAGAGTAAAGAGAGTTTTATTGTCATGTGTCCCAGATAGAACAATGAAACTCTTGCTTGCTGCAGCACAACAGAATATGTAAACATAATACAGAGCAGGAGATAAAAGTTCAATGTGTCTATATACCGTAGACCATATATATACACACAATAAATAAACAGATAAAATGCAATAGGCTGTTATTGTTCAGAGTTTGTTTGACGGTGAGTTTAATAGCCTGATGGTTGTGGGGAAGTAGCTGTTCCTGAACCTGGATGTTCCAGATTTCAAGCTCCTGTACCTTCTTCCCGATGGCAACCGAGACATGAGTGTGTGGCAAGGATGATGTGGGTCTTTGATGATGCTGGTAGCCTTTTTGAGGCTGCGACTGCGATAGATCCCTTCGATGGTGGGGAGGTCAGAGCCAATGATGGACTGGGCAGTGGTCACAACATTCTGCAATCTTTTCCGCTCCTGGACGTTCAAGATACCGAACCAAGCCACGATGCAACCAGTCAGCATGCTCTCTACTGTGGACCTGTAGACGTTTGAGAGAGTCCTCCTTGACATACCAACTCTTCGTAATCTTCTCAGGAAGTAGAGGCGCTGATGTGCCTTCTTTATGATTGCATCAGTGTGCTGGGACCAGGAAAGATCTTCGGAAATATGCCAGCTCAGGATTTTGAAGTTCTTGACCTTTCCATCATCGTACCGTTGATATAAACGGGATTGTAGATCCCTATCTTACCCCTTCCAAAGTCCACAATCAGTTCCTTGGTTTTGCTGGTGTTGTTGTGCTGGCACCATTTGGTCATTCAGCCGAACTCACTTCCATACTCTGACTCATCACCATCAGTGATTCGTCCCACAATAGTGGTGTCATCGGCGAACTTGATGATGGAGTTCGCACTATGTCCGGCTACGCAGTCATGAGTATAGAATGAGTACAGCAGGGAGCTGAGCACGAAGCCTTAAGATGCCCCCCTGCTGATTGTTAACGAGGATGACACATTTCCACCAACACAGCCACCACCAACATACATTCATGCTTCTACTCAACTGATATGCTTCTTTAGAAGAAAAGTAAAATAAAACTGAAAAGAGTTAAGCAAAAAAAAACTTGCTAATATGAACAGAGCATTCATCAATACAATGGAGTAGCTGAGTTAAACTCATCCTTTGCTAAGCCTGTATATAAGATGTTAAATGAAGTTAATACTTGATAATCTATATTTTCTATCTATCTATATTTATCTATATCTATCTATCTACAGTTATCTAAATCTATCTATCTACAGTTATCTAAATCTATCTATCTACAGTTATCTAAATCTATCTATCTACAGTTATCTAAATCTATCTATCTACAGTTATCTAAATCTATCTATCTACAGTTATCTAAATCTATCTATCTATCTATCTATCTATCTATCTATCTATCTATCTATCTATCTATCTATCTATCTATCTATCTATCTATCTATCTATCTATCTATCTATCTATCTATCTATATCTACAGTGGCTTGCAAATGTTTTCATACCCCTTGAACTTTTCCACATTTTGTCACGTTACAACCACAAACGTAAATGTATTTTATTGGGATTTTATGTGATAAACCAACACAAAGTGATGCATAATTGTGAAGTGGAAGGAAAATGATACATGGTTTTCAAATTTTTTTACAAATAAAAAACTGAAAAGTGTGGCATGCAAAAGTATTCAGCACCCCTGAGTCAATACTTTGTAGAACCACCTTTCGCTGCAATTACAGCTGCAAGTCTTTTGGGGTATGTCTCTACCAGCTTTGCACATCTAGAGACTGAAATTTCTGCCCATTATTCTTTGCAAAATAGCTCAAGCTCAGTCAGATAGGATGGAGAGCGTTTGTGAACAGTAATTTTCAAGTCTTGCCAGAGATTTTCAATTGGATTTAGGTCTGGACTTTGACTGGGCCATTCTAACACATGAATATGCTTTGATCTTAACCATTCCATTGTAGCTCTGGCTGTATGTTTAGGGTCGTTGTCCTGCTGGAAGGTGAACCTCCGCCCCAGTCTCAAGTCTTTTGCAGACTCTAACAGGTTTTCTTCCAAGATTGCCCTGTATTTGGCTCCATCCATCTTTCCATCAACTCTGACCAGCTTCCCTGTCCCTGCTGAAGAAAAGCATCCCCACAGCATGATGCTGCCACCACCATGTTTCACAGTGGGGATGGTGTGTTCAGGGTGATGTGCAGTGTTAGTTTTCAGCCACACATAGCGTTTTGCATTTAGGCCAAAAACTTCAATTTTGGTCTCATATGACCAGAGCACCTTCCTCCACATGTTTGCTGTGTCCCCCACATGGCTTGTGGCAAACTGCAAACGGGACCTCTTATGGCTTTTTTTCCAACAATGGCTTTCTTCTTGCCACTCTTCCATAAAGGCCCGATTTGTGGAGTGCACGACTAATAGTTGTCCTGTGGACAGATTCTCCCACCTGAGCTGTGGATATCTGCAGCTCCTCCAGAGTTACCATGGGCCTCTTGGCTACTTCTCTGATCAATGTTCTCCTTGCCCGGCCTGTCAGTTTAGTTGGACGGCCATGTCTTGGTAGGTTTGCAGTTGTGCCATACTCTTTCCATTTTCGGATGATGGATTGAACAGTGCTCCGTGAGATGTTCAAAGCTTGGGATATTTTTTTATAACCTAACCCTGCTTTAAACTTCTCCACAACTTTATCCCTGACCTGTCTGGCGTGTTCCTTGGGCTTCATGATGCTGTTTGTTCACTAATGTTCTCTAACAAACCTCTGAGGCTTTCACAGAACAGCTGTATTTATACTGAGATTAGATTACACACAAGTGGACTCTATTTACTAATTAGGTGACTTCTGAAGGCAATTGGTTGCACTGGATTTTATTTAGGGGTATCAGAGTAAAGGGGGCTGAATACTTTTGCACGCCACACTTTTCAGTTTTTTATTTGTAAAAAAATTTGAAATCCATGTATCATTTTCCTTCCACTTCGCAATTATGCATCACTTTGTGTTGGTCTATCACATAAAATCCCAATAAAATACATTTACGTTTGTGGTTGTAACGTGACAAAATGTGGAAAAGTTCAAGGGGTATGAAAACTTTTGCAAGCCAAGATAGATAGATAGATAGATAGATAGATAGATAGATAGATAGATAGATAGATAGATAGATAGATAGATAGATAGATAGATAGATAGATAGATAGATAGATAGATAGATAGATAGATAGATAGATAGATAGATAGATAGATAGATAGATAGATAGATAGATAGATAGATAGATAGATAGATAGATAGATAGATAGATAGATAGATATAGATTATCAGGTATTAACTTCATTTAACATCTTATATACAGGCTTAGCAAAGGATGAGTTTAACAGCTACTTTATGTGTTGGTCTATCACATAAAATCCCAATAAAATACATTTACGTTTGTGGTTGTAACATGACAAAATGTGGAAATGTTCAAGGGGTATGAAAACTTTTGCAAGCCACTGTATATCTATATACATACCTAAAACTCTGATCTTGTTAACTTCCGTTTTGGCGGTCTTTCTATTTGCGCAAAAACGTTCCGCGATTAGTGCTACGATTTTTGCCAGTTTACTCACCGTTCTCCTGTGCTGCGAGTGCGCCAAGTTTTGTTCCGATCGGTTGCATGTCGTGAAAGTTAGCGAGGTTTAAAAATCTTATAAACAACTTGTGCGCAGGTCGATCTCTTCTCCTGCCAGTCGGCGCCACATGGATTAGTCTCTTCCCCTGTCACACCCCGGGATGGTCCCCCCCTTCCAGCGCCATCGCGTCTTTGCTGGTGCTGCGGGTGGCCGGTGGAGGTTTCCAAACGGACTTTCGGAGGGATCCGAAGCAGACCAGCCCCAAGCAGCCCAGCCCCGCCCCAAGCAGCAGCCCCGTCCCAAGCAGCAGCCCAGCGTCGGAGACCCGATCCAGCCCAGCCCAGCGTTGGAGACCCAGCCAGCCCAGCATTGGAGACCCCGCCTGGAGTCAGAGATGTCCCCGATATCGCCGATGTCGCTAAACGGAAAGCGGAGACTCTGATCCCGGCGTAGGAGAACAACCAGCGACCAGCGCCCGCTGTGAGTCCCCTTCGCACCGCCAATTCCAGCCACTACCCCTCTTGATCCCCTCGCTGGCTACACCCCCCCTCCCCTGTGATACCCCCCTCTCACCCATGGCTCTTCCCCCGTCTTTATTCCGAGCTCACTACCCCCGCCCCCCACCCACACACCCCTCTCCCCCCACAACTCCCCACCGCCACACACCCCTTATTTCTGACTTGTTAGTTGTCTTTGCTCAGTTCATCTATTGCAGCAGTATCTATACTGGTTAGTGGATGCATGGGGTCATGCCATCATTTCCAACAATGTTGAAATCCCTGTTACTATACTTAATTGTTTCTCATTACCCTTCCACTAGACCTTACCACATGCCTTGGATTCAGAAATTATGCCACCTGGAGACTGGAGACACAGTGGGGAAGGAATGTTTGACCTTTCAAAACAAAATTGCTCTCAATTCAGCTGTAATTGGCAGTCTCACGAGACAGGCAGCAAGGATAAATGGTGTCTGAGGTGAAACTGACTTACAGGTTCAGTAGGAGAATTGTGTTGATGTAAAGTATGGATGAAGTCACTTGGTTTCTGGTTATTAATCCTGCATCAGGCCCAGGAAAGCCTTACTATTTTGGAGCATTGGTTTTTGGGAGTGGCTGTGCCTGAGGTGAAGTGCTGTGATTGTGAGGAAGTGCGGAGGGTTGGGCTCAGAAGTTTTGACGAGTAGTCTGGTTAGAGGGTGAAGGTAAGATAAGGTCTTTAACGTACCTCTTTGCTATTAGTGCAGTCAGGATGGCAACCTGGGCAGTAGTATGCTTCTCCTGCCGGACGTGGGATTTCGGGAGAATCTTCCAGTGACCCTTATGACTACTTAGTTCAGTTTAGTTTAATGTGACATGTACCGAGGTACAGTGAAAAGCTTTTTGTTGGATGCCAACTTGTCAGTGGAAATACTATACATGATTATGATTGAGCCATCCACAGGGATGATCTTTCAGGAGCAAAGCAACAGCAGCCGCCCGATCTATGTCACCAAGACTAGATCCGAGGCATAGCAGCAGGGAAGGTTTAAGTCGAACAGGACTATAACGACAGAAGACTCAATTGTTAGGGGCACAGACAGGCGATTCTATGGGCAAATAATAGGGCTCTACAATGGTGCGCTGCCTTCCTGGTGCCAGGGTCGAGGATGTCTCTGAGCATCTGCAGAGCATAGTCCTGGGGAGGGTGAGCATCCAGAAATCATTGTGCACGTTGCCACAAATAACATAGGTGGCAAAAGGGATGACATTTTGTGGAGTTTATTGGTTTATTATTGCCACTGTGATAAGATACAGCAACAACTTTGTTTGAGTGCTGTTCATTGAAAAACTACTTGATTTAAGTACAATCAAGCCGCAAATACTAGACATAAGTACAATCAAGTTGTGTAAAGGAAAAATACCAGCATGCAGAATGTAGTGTTACAGCCTTATGGTATCACAGTTACAGAGAAAGTGCAGATAATAAATGTGTTAGGTCACAATGAGGTAAATTGGAAGACAGGGACTTTACTCAAGCTGATAGGAGGACTATTAGCAGTCTGATTGTGGGAAAAAAGCTATTCCTATATCTGCTGGTTAGTACTTTCAAACGTTTGTATCTTCTGCCTGTCAGGAGAGGGGAGAAGAGGAAATATTCAGGGTGAAAATGGACCTTGATTGTGTTGCCTGCTTTCCAGTGTCAGCATGATGTAGGTGGATGGAATCAACGGGCGGAGGCTCATTCATGCGTTGGCCTAAGCTACATCCACAACTCTGCAATTTGTTTGCAGTTCTGGGCAGAGCTGTTTCCAAACCAATCTGTGATGCTACCCATCTGTGATGTTTTCTACGGCACATTTGTCAAAGTTAGTAAGAATTGTTGGAGGCATGCTCTGTAGTCACCCCAATCTGAAGAAGGGTCCCGACCCTAAACATCAACTGTCCATCCCCTCTCCAAGTGCGACCTGATTCATCCTCTCCGCGAGTCTGCCACTGCCTGGAAACTGGATGCCCAGCATTAAGCAGAATTTTCGAGAGCTAATTAAACCAAACAGCCTTAATGCCAACAAATGGTGTAAACTGCCTTGTAAATATGCCCTAATACTCATAACAAATACAAAACATATTGGCGGCCAATATGACATCTATATACATAATTAAAAGTGTCATCTTGACCACTTCCTGTCTGCGCTGTATGTTGATTTTACAAAAAACACTACCTTGTATCGCTATGATTTTGGCCATCTTACTCACAGCCCCGAGGATTTTTCTAATTGATGTAAAGTAAAAATGTTATGAATGCTTAAAAAACCTTGAGATCAGCTGATTGGTCCTCACACCCGTCAATCACCGTGATGAAGGTAACGCCCCTTCCGGGGGGGGGCAGGACTATAAAACCCCTGATGCCTGGACGTGAGTCAGTCACTCTGCAAGATCGCGAGGGAGAGGCCATGACTGTCATTCTAAGTTGTGAATCAACTGAACTGTGAGTCTGCAATGTACTTGCAGTAAATGATTTGTTAGCCCTTAATGACAATGCCATGAGTTGGTTGGCCTGTTGCCCTGCCTGTGCTTGAAAGCGCAATGCTTAATTGGAAATGAAATGAAATGACAATGGCTTGAGTTGTTTGGCCTGCTGCCCTGCCTGTGCTTGAAACTGCAATGCTTTATTAGGTCCAACTGTGTTTGGAAGGAATAAAAGTGACTTCTTCTTAGTGGACAGCTTGCGCTGATTGCGTAATTTCCGGTAAGTGCAGAGGTCACGCTGATTGTGAAAGTGCAGCTGACTGCGGAAGCCTCACAGTGGAGAGGCGGCGCTCAGCCGTGTGAGTAGATTCAAGAAAGTTTACTGTCATATATATGGTGTGTGAGTCGCTGTGAGTGTGAGTGTGAGTGTGTGTGTGAATGTGAGTGTGTGAGTGTGTGTATGAGTGTGTATGTGAATATG
Source organism: Amblyraja radiata (assembly GCF_010909765.2). Lineage (NCBI taxonomy): Eukaryota > Metazoa > Chordata > Chondrichthyes > Rajiformes > Rajidae > Amblyraja > Amblyraja radiata. The sequence continues at coordinate 98,887,524 of NC_045960.1, forward strand.
AGAATGTGTATGTGGGTGTGAGTGTATGTGTGAGTGTGTATGTGGGTGAGTGTATGTGTGTGTGTGTGTGTGTGAGTGTATGTGTTTGTGAGTGTGTGTGAGTATGTGTTTGTGAGAGTCTGTGTGTGAGTGTATGTGTGTGTGAGAGTGTGTGTGTGTGTGAGTGTATGTGTGTGTGAGTGTATGTGTGTGTGAGAGTCTGTGTGTGTGAGTATGTGTTTGTGGGAGTCTGTGTGTGTGAGTGTGTGAGAGTGTGTGTGTGTGTGAGTGTATGTGTGAGTGTGTATGGGAGTGTGTGAGAGAGTGTGTGAGTGAGTGTGTATGTGTGAGTGTGAGTGCATGTGTGTGTGAGTGTATGTGTTAGTGTATGTGTGTGTGTGTGAGGTGGAGGGTGTGTGTGTGTGTGTGTGTGTGTGTGTGTGTGTGTGTGTGTGTGTGTGTGTGTATGTGTGAGTGTGTATGGGAGTGTTTGAGAGAGTGTGAGTGAGTGTGTATGTGTGAGTGTGAGTGTATGTGTGTGTGAGTGTATGTGTGTTAGTGTATGTGTGTGTGTGTGTGTGTGTGAGGTGGAGGGTGTGTGTGTGTGTGTGTGTGTGCGTGTGTGTGTGTGTGTGTGTGTGTGTGTGTGTGTGTGTGTGTGTGTGTGTGTGTGTGTATTGGAATTGGTGGAGAGGTGGAATATTGTGTTGGGGGACCAGCCCTCCCATGTGAAGCTGGCACCCAACGGGTCCCACTGGGTCCCAGTTAGTTTAGTTTTGCTATAAATGTCAAAAATGCGTATCTCCAGCAATGGGTTGTGCTTTGTAATTCTGCACACTGCTCTAACTCTGTGTTGAGACCAGCCACTCTCATTCCTAACATCAGAGAGTAGGTTCCACTGCGTCAATATTAATTCTCTAATTGGCTTTTGTACGACCCAAATAAAAAGACATTGCCAGTTCAGGACATAGATATTTTTGACGAGCAGAGAGGATTCCCTGGATGGCAAAATTGTTCTGTGAGTTGAGGTTAAACTGGTTGGGCCTCGCCTCTCTGAAGTTGAGAAGATGATTCTATTGATATGTGCAACATTTTCACAGAATTTCCCCCTGATTAGAATCTAAAAATAACATTGAGATGAGAAACAAAACTCTCTACTCAAAGGTCAGTGAATCTTTGCAATTCTCCACCCAGGAAAAATTGTGGAGACTCATTGTTGTTGACAGTATTCAAGGCAGAGATCAACAGACAATTGGATATTTAAGAAAACAAGGGATGTGTTGTCAATACTGAAAAATGTAATTGAGATCAAAGTTCAATCACAAACTTCATGATTGGTGGGAAGGAACTGTAGATGTTGGTTTCTACTGAAGATAGACACAAAATGCTGGAGTAACTCTGCGGGTCAGGCAGCATCTCTGGGAAAAAAGGAATAGATGATGGTTCAGATTAGAACCCTCTGAAGAAGGGTTCCGACCCAAAATAATCATTTTCTCCAGAAATGCTGCCTGACCCACTGAGTTACTCCAGCATTTTGTGTTTATATTCATGAATGGTAGGTGAGGTGTGAGGATTCAATACCCCTTTTGATGTCATATTCAAATGTCTGAGGAAGGGTCTCGACCCAAAATTTCAACTATTTATAGTCATACAGCATGGAAACAAGCATTTCGGCCCAACTTGCCCACGCTGACCAACATACCCCATATTCTCCACTGATGCTGCCTGACCTGAGTTACTTCAGCACTTTGTGTCCTTCTAATATTCAAATGTTTCTGACCCCAGAGATTGAGTCTCCTAGGTAGGGGTGAAAATCTTCTTATTTAATTTCAATTTGGATTTTCCAACCAGAATGCGTTGCATTGTTCTTGTCCAACTTAAAATGGCAGACATTCTTGTTGCTACTACAGAGGAGTCATTAATCTTATTAAAATTTATTGTTAAAATTCATCCATGGGGTTATATAACTTTTCAAAATGGATTTTAATGAAAAATCAAAAGTGAATTTCATTGAATGTTCCAGCAAAATGCAGACCTTTAGAGAGCTAATTAAACTAAATAGCCTAAATGCAAACTATTGGTGTAAACTTCCGTGTGAATATGGGCTGACACTCATAACAAACACACAATATATTGGAAGTCAATATGACATTTTGCTATAAATGTCAAAAATTGTAGTAGCATTATAGGAAATAGATGTTTTCCACCACAATAGATGAGGAACATGTTGATGATTTTCAGATAATTGATTGACTTTTGGAAAGTCAAGAGACTAAGAAAAGGTGGAAATGCCAACAAGATGAACTAGAATTGAGTGCATGAGTTGCTCCATGGTGCAGTCCATTAATCAGGGATTGCAACATTCTTCAACTCCAAACAATCTTGCAGTGCAAGTTGCTGGAAGTGTGAGCTTATGCCTGTGTATTGTGACCAATGGGATCACTGGGAATTTAGAAACTGGTTAATGGGATTTAAATAAAGAGAAAGTCATTAAAGAACAGTAGAGAAGGTAATAGAGTGAACTAAAAATAAATCCAGCACATAAGTAGAAACAAAGACATTTAAGGAATAATTGGATGATGGATCATCAATGGACGTGAGGGGTGGGAAGAAGGTGGAAGGGAAAGAAAGAAAAAAGAGGAAAGAGAACAAACTTAAAGGAACACGTCCATTTTTTTAAATATCTACTAATTTACAATATACACAAATTAAAAACCACAGTGCATATAATTATCTTTCTGACCAGAAATTGTGTGGTATTACAAAAGTAGTCATCATAGAACCTCGTTACCCTGCTCAGTACAACCCCAATTTTCTGCAAGGAATTAAGTTACATGTATGAAAAATTATTTTCTACCAAGTTGAACAGGTTTGTGATTGTTTGGAATAATTTGTAGGTCAAGTTGTGCTACTTTGGCAGTTTCAATAAATTATTCCAACTCACCTTCTAGGAATAATGGGGTTACCCAAAACAGTGCGTGAAAGATAGTATCCAATATTAATGAACAGCATTAGTTTTAACCGTAAAGTTGTCCAGAGGACCGCCTATCTTTTGGTGCTTCAGAATAACCATCATTAATAGTAAGATTAAACGAGAACTTACCAGTTTGAAGTTTGATCTGTATTTTATGAGGAGTTACGATGAGGGATTACGTGAAGAACCCCGCCAGGACGCATGCGTGTCATTCTTCAAAGCAGCGGTGTGAAATCACAGATAACTGTAATGACTAAACATAGTAAGATTAGAGAAGATATACCAGTTAAGTATATGATCAGGGTGGGAGCAGAGGGCACGTAATCCCTCATCGTAACTCCTCATAAAATACAGATCAAACTTCAAACTGGTAAGTTCTCGTTTAATCTTACTATTTTACTTCGGAGTCACGTGAGTGACTACATGAAGATTTTAAAGCTCTGTGATTTCATGCCGTGGAAACGAGTCCATGCATCACGTCTGCCTTGACTGTGGGAGGAATTGTGTTAACATAATTTGGACATGAATTCGACATTGAAATCATAAAAATTTTTAACACAAATTTATAACCGCTTTTTATGGGTTTAAATTAATTTACAGAACTTAAATTGTTTCTGCAAACGTTCCAGGTTTCATTACTGGTTTATTATAAAATAATTGGAATGTTTTTCCCTCCAGACCATCCTGCTGCCTTGAGGATTTGGTCCATCCAACTGTATCGCTGCCAATGTAGCTGCAGCCCTGGTGGAAAGAGATTTTTAAAAATTAGTATCCACCCCAGCCTGTGTTAGCACCTTTTTCAGCCATCTGGAGATGGTCTGGACCGTCACTCTTGGTGTGGTTGCTAGTGGCTGACCAAAATGTGCCTTTTCATTGCCTCTTAGGATATTCTTTTTCTCCATGTATAACGACAGATGTCTTATTATACACAGACGATCATCTGTTGGGTATGACCTAATTGTATATTGAGGCCTGCTGATCCCTTTTCTGTTCTGCTTACTATCTCATAAATATGAAACGTAATATTTTCTGTTGAGGAAGTCATGTTGTCCAGTCTAGTTTTTGCAGTGACTGTATCCTCTGTGCCGTGACCAATACCATTAGCATGACTGTTTCAATGTCAGTCTGTGTAGGGGCAGAACTGTTGCTGGAGACCAATTCCTGAGCATCTTCAGGATTATTCTCACATCCCATATTTGGGAGTATCTGGTTCCCCTCATAGGTTTTGTACCAGTGGGTGAGTCCCAACAGTGTAATGGTCTGTCCCCTGCCATAGGTAAGTCGATAGGGCACTTCTGGTGCAGTTGATGGCACTGTAACTGAGCCCCTCATCATAGTGGAGGCCTGCCAGATATTCCAGAACAGACGGGATGTTCATGTCTTTGATACCATGTTTGATACCACTGGGAACCATGGTTGTGTAGGCCAATTGGGTACTACCAATACCAGATGCAGAGTCTTGTTGTATTTCCTTAATACCCGACTGATGAAGCAGGAAAGGAGGGAATGCGTAATAAACAATTCCCCCCCCCCCCCCAATGCAGTGAAAATGCATCTGTCGCCGCTGCCCCACGGTCTGGTTCCCATGTAACATAATTTGATAACTGGTGGTTAAGTCTGGATGCGAATAAATCGATATCTGGTGTTCCTTATTTTGCTGTGATATCAGCAGTACTATTTTATTCAACATCCATTTGGTGTTTTCATTAAATTTGCGTGACCTGGTGTCTGCCACTGAATTTAGTCTTCCTGGTAGGTAAGTGGCTGATATCCAAATATCTCTCTGGATACATCATTGCCAATTTGTATAGCCAGATTGTCACATGATGTCGATTTGTTTACACCCTGTGGTTAATGTATGCTACCACGGTGGTATGGTATTGGTGGCTCCGCACCCAAGTGCACTGGCATCAGTTTGTAGTACCATGGAAGGGTTACTGACAATGATTGGATTGGAACAATGCCACATGTTATCTATCCACCATTTTAGTTCCATTTTAGCTTGATTGGTAGTTTCACAGATCTGTCAACATGACCTGCATAATTTAGAGTGCTTGTATTTTGCTCTCTGTATGTTTTGGTAATGTAGAGGTCCAAATTGAGGTGCTGGAAAGGCAGCCATCATTATGCCAATTACTTTAGCTACCAATCTGATGGATGGTTTGCTGATGTCAGTGAGGTTATTGCAAGCCTCTATTAAATCTCTAGCCTTTCCCTTAGGCAGAGTCACCGACATGTGAGTCAATGGTGAAACCCCAGGTAGTCCATAGTAGTGGAAGGTGTTAGTTTAGATTTAACTGGATGAAAAATGAATCCCAGTTTTCCAAATGACTTTTTTGTGGCTGTTACAGGTTGTTTGGCCAATTCCAAAGTTTTGCCCATAATGAGTATGTCATCTAAATATGCCATGACAATGTGTGTACGTTTCCGTATAAACGCTAGGGCTGGTTTCAATTTTTTTGTGAACAGCCTGGGCTGATGATAACCCATTTGGCAGTGCTTTATACTGTCAGAGTTGTACCATCCAGTTGAATTTTAAATAACATCTGTGGTCACCTCGTATAGGCACTGAATAGTAAGCATCTTTTAAATCGATGCTGGCCATTGAAGTAACCTTCGGAAATTAATTGTTAAGCAGTAACAAAGGTATCTATTTTGTCAGATCTATGATGATGCGATGACCATCATCTTTTTTGTTTTTTGATAAATATATTGGACACGAATTCTAATGGTTCGTGTTGAGTTTTCTCAATTACACCTTTTATGTGAAGCCGCTTCAGTTCAGCTTGCGCTTTTGATTTTCCTTTATCAGAAGGCACGAACATTCAGTTCAGTATATGTTGAACTGGAGGGCTGTACTTGTGTATAAACTCTGTTGTATATCCCTGGATACTGCTTAAGATGTAAGTATCGGTTGTTATCATGCTCCATGCATTCAGAAAAGAGTGTAATCTCCACCCAATCTCCGTGCCCACTGTATATTGTAGGGAACCAGACCCACCTACCTCCATAGTTACCAGTGGCAGGTTTACTTTTTGTAGGTTCTTCGCTGCTGTTGTAGCGCTGGGGTCTGGATTTTCGGTTTGGTCGGCGTTGGAGGTCCCCGCATCTTCCAAGAAGGCCGGTCTGGGCCATGGCCTAAAAAGACTCATGTTTTGGGTACCGGTCCTTCGAGCTTTCACCAGTTCTGCTGGTGGGTGCGTGGGGGTGCTGTCGTTGGCCGTAGTGGGTTCCAGTAGGTTCTCTTGTTCCTGCACCCCCTGCACACTTGTCTTTTCTTCTGCGGACCCCTCTTCCAGGTCAGCCCAGAACTGACCCGCAGTGCTCCCCTCTGATGAGGTAGAAGCACTGTGCAGCCCTTCAAGAGGTACTGCTGTGGGTTTATCATAGGGCCCACAGTGACCCGACTTCATCTCCCAGAGTCTGTCACATTGGAGCAAAGCTCCATACACCGCTTCTTCCGGCTCCAGCGCTCTCGGGCGCTGGCCGCCCGCGGTTGTTCAAAGTCGGACTCCTCTGAGTCCACGACCTTGTTTGTTTTGTGTCTAGCCTTTCCGCCCGGCCGCGTGGATCTGGCCGGTGCGGAGGCGACATCGGGCACAGCTTATCCCACTATGGGTGATCCAAGTGCCGCTGGCTGTTGCTGGCTGCCCGCTGCTCCACGGTCCTCCTTCTCCAGCTTTGTCCTTACTGTCCTTCCGTGGAGTGGATATGGCCGGTGTGGAGGACATCTGGCCCAGCTGATCCCATCTAGCCCACCAGCTTTGTCGCAGCCCGTTGGTTTCTGCACCTGCAATCAGCATGGTTAAAGGGCTTTCTCACTGTGCGACCTGAAGCAAGACTTAACAAGATTTAACATCGTGGGAACCTTCTGCGATTGCAGTACGGCATTCGTGGACCACCGAGGACCTCCGTGGCGCTAACGGCAGGTAGTCGTGTGACTTGGTAAGGTCGGGAGAAAATTCAAACATTTTTGAATTTCTCCAAGAGTGACTTGAGCAGCATTGCAACATTGTATGAACATAGTGGCCAGTGCGATATCCGTGCGATATCCGTAATAACTCTTGCGGGTACCGTGGGAACTCCTGCGAACGGTAACTGAGCAGTTTGATTGTCAGTGCTTGTTTTACCTCATTGTTAAATAAATATATTTTTAACTATCAGATTGATGTCTGCAATTCTTCATTAACACATCACTACAAGATGAATGTCTCTAATGTTATAATCCCTCTCATGCTGAAACACAAAATAGTTGAAGGGAGGTGAAATAATCACATTTTCATTCTTTTTCATTTTTGAGTGTTCAGGTACCTCACTTGCTGAGCTATTTTACTCCAGCAGTTTGTGTCTCTTTTTGTCTAAAGCAATTTCTAAAACTGGAGGAACTTCGCGGGCCAGGCAGCATCTACGGAGGGAAATGGACATGCACCCTTTCTTCTTAATGGACCCTTTCTTCAGGCTGCCTTATCTCTCCCCCCCCCCCCCTCCCCCCAACTCCCACCCCCACACACAAATGCTGGAGAAACTCAGCGGGTGCAGCAGCATCTATGGAACGAAGGAAATAGGCAACGTTTCGGCCCGAAAAGTTGCCTATTTCTTGTGCATGTGTCGGAAGGAACAGCAGATGCCGGTTTAAAGAGAATGCTGGAGTAACTCGACGGCAGGCAGCATCACTGGGGAGAAGGAATGGGTGACATTTCGGGTCGAGACCCTTCTGATATGCTGCTTGTCCCGCTGAGCTACATGTTGTGTCTATCTTCGTTTTAATCCAGCATCTGCAGTTCCTTCCTGGCCGAACCCGATTGAAAGATGAGAGGCTGGGCGATAGAGCACTGGGTCTGACAAGGATCAGGCTTCAGTAAGCAAAGTAAAGAGAGGTGGCAACGTTTTGGAAATGAAGCGGGTAATCCGAGTGATGGCGAGACGGTATCCTCTAATCATAATGTGTCGGAAAGAACTGTAGATGTTGGTTTGCGCCGATGATAGACACAGTAATACTGGAGACAGACATAACATCATGGACGGGCAGCATCTGGATAAAAGGAATGGGTGAAGTTTCGGGACGAGACTCTGAAGAAGGGTCTCTAACCGAAACGTCACACATTCCTTCTCTCCAGAGATGCTGCCCGTCCCGCTGTGTTACTCCAGCATTTCGTGTCTATCTTCCGTATGCTCTGTGATGGTCATCTCGGAGTCAAGTGGCAACTCTGGTCTGTAGACACGAGGAACTGCAGACGCAGGAATCACGAGCAAAACACAGAGCGTTGGACGAGCCTGACCCTTTGTGTTCCTCCATCACTTTGTGTTGATGTCAGGTCTGGACATTGCTTGGCTCAGTCTCAGGCGCCAGCTAACTAGGAAGGTCGAGTCAAAGTCCAGCGCTAACACTCAAGAAATAACGTTTGCGGCCTGATGTTATCAATATTTAATTAAAATCATTAATAAAGTAAATAACTAGATACCGGTCTAATCCGTATCTACGGGATTGGACAGGCTAGATGCAGGAAGAATGTTCCCGATGTTGGGGGAGTCCAGAACCAGGGTCCCAGTTTTACAGTCTACCGTGGGAACTCTTTAATTACAACGGGCAGGCAACTCCCTTCAGTTTCCCAGGGGGTCGGGACGGGACTGGAGTTGGGAGGGAAAGGTGGGGGAGTCGAGGGAGAGGAGGGGGAGACAGATGGGGGTGTCTTCATTTACTGGCGGTGGGTGTCTGTCACTGAAACAGGCAGGTGAGATTTCACATTCTCTCTCTCTCTCTCTCTCTCTCTCTCCCTCTCCCTCTCCCTCTCCCTCTCCCTCTCCCTCTCCCTCTCCCTCTCCCTCTCCCTCTCCCTCTCCCTCTCCCTCTCCCTCTCCCTCTCCCTCTCCCTCTCCCTCTCCCTCTCCCTCTCCCTCTCTCTCTCTCTCTCTCTCTCTCTCTCTCTCTCTCTCTCTCTCTCTCTCTCTCTCTCTCTCCCTCCCTCCCTCTCACACAGGCATGACTGGAGGAACTCCGCGGGCCAGGCAGCAACTACGGAGGGAAATGGACAGGCGACCCTTTCTTTAAGCTGCCTTATTCTCTCCCCCCCCCCCAACGCCCACCCACACACACGAATGCTGGAGAAACTCAGCGGGTGCAGCAGCATCTATGGAACGAAGGAAATAGGCAAAGTTTCGGCCCGAAACTTTGCCTATTTCCTTAGTTCCATAGATGCTGCTGCACCCGCTGAGTTTCTCCAGCATTATTGTGTACCTTCGATTTTCCAGCATCTGCATTCCTTCTTAAACACAAATGCACCGAGTTCCTCCAGCACTTCGTGTTTTGCTCAGTATTCCAGCATCCGCTGTCTCCCGCGTCTCCAATAAAACAAAACTACTGTCAAAGGGGTGAAGAATAGGGGCAGAGATAGATACATTCCTGATTAGTGCGGCTGTCAGGAGGTTATGGGGAGAAGGCAAGAGAATGTGGTTGAGAGGGAGTGCCCATCTGTTACTATTAATTGGACAGTGCGGTCTGTGAAACGCAACACGCCAGCCCCGACATCCAGCCCGGTGGTCAGTCCTTTGAAGATAGACACCAGTTGCTTGGAGCAACTCAGCGGGACAGGCAGCATCTCTGGAGAGAAGGAACGGGTGGCATTTCGGGTCGAGAGCCTTCTTCAGACTGAAAGTGTCACCTCTCAGTAGATAATAAAATAAGACAATCATCACGGTCAATGTGAGACAAAGTCTTTATTCCTATTTGACAAAATAAAAAGACGACTTCTTGCACATATTGAGAGAAGGTGCATCGCACCAAACAACATTTGTCTAAAAAAAAACAGATTATTCTTCAGCTCATTAAAGAGCTCGGGTGAAAAAACCCAATATAGTGTGTGAAAAAAAGTAACATCATTTGTACCACGTGATTAACAACACTACAGTCCACGATGTTCATTCAAGATTAACGGGAAAGATCGGGAGACGGGCAAGTCACTCGCACAAATAACAGAAATGCCGAGTACCGTGGGAACTCTTTATCTACCCCCGTTATATCGTGCGGAACTCGTGCTGGACCACGACCACTTCACTCGGGTGACATCTTGCTTCAGGTCGCACCGTGAGAACTGGCCATAAATACAAAAAAGACCGCAGCTCTTACCTGCAGGTCCAGGTTAAAATTGTTGCTACGGGTGAACGTCGTTCCACCCCGTCTGCATGCCGTTATTGACTTGTCAAAAGTCAACGGCCCCATTTGAATAGTCTCCCGCCCGGCCGTGGTGTTCTGGCCGGCGCGGGACCAAAAGTCGGCACAGCTCTTCCCATTACGGGAGATAAACGTGCCTTTGGCTGCTGCTGCCGGCTGCCTGCGACTCCGCGGTCTTCCCCAGCCAGCTTCACTAGCAGCACTTGTGGACACTCCTTTGTCCAGCTTCCCCTCCTGTAAAGACCCGGCGCGGGGAAACATTAGTTTTGCTCCCTCTCCCGCCCGGTTCGGTGCGGGAGTGAGTCGGGAGCGAAAGTCGGGCACAGCTGTTCCCATTACGGGAGATTAACGTGCCTTTGGCTGCTGCTGCCGGCTGCCCGCGACCCTCCCCAGCCAGCTTCACTAGCAGCATTTGTGGACACCACTTTGTCCAGCTTCCCCTCCTGTGAAAAAACCCAGCGCGGGGAAACATTAGTTTTTTGCTTCCCTCTCCCGCCCGGCCGGGCCCGGTGCGGGAGCGAGTCGGGAGCGAAAGTCTGGCACAGCTGTTCCCATTACGGGAGATTAGTGTGCCTTTGGCTGCTGCTGCCGGTTGCCCGCGACTCCGCAGTTCTCTCCCGCCAGCTTTCCCGCAGCCTTCATGGATCCGGTCCATGTTTCCACCTAAAAGGTGAGTGGAAGGAACGCAGAGTCTTCTTACCTGCTGTTCCCGACTTTCAAATTCTGGAACGCAGAGTCTCCTTACCTGCTGTTCCTGGTTTTCAAATTTTGCCGCTAGGGGAACGTCGTTCCCCCTTGCTGTGACTTGTTGCAATGCGTGACACGCATGCGTCCTGGCGGGGTTCTTCACGTAGTCACTCACGTGACTCCGAAGTAAAATAGTACTGCTCTCTCAGTAGCAACAGGATTGATTCGCAGGGGGAAATGGAAATCTGATTCAAGAAGGTTCCCTTTTATTTTGATATTTACCAGTTCCACGCTACTACATATTGCCACTCAAACCATGATATTCGGGACTCCTTGTTCATGATCCTTTGACCTCAAGCCTTTCACTTCAAACCCTTCCCTCTGGTGCAGGAAATGAAGGAAAAGTGGAAGGCATAATATCAAGAAGTCTCCATTTAAACCATTGAGCCCACGGCCAAGGAAGTAATTGGTGCAGAGCGTAACAATGGACTACCTGGTTCTTATGGGGATTGGAAAGATTTCAAAGCCACAAATGCTGAATTTCTGTGGGCAAGTAACACACAAATCAGGGCAATTGCTTGAAATCTTGCCATTGCCATTCTAGCATTGCAGCTTGGGAAAGGAACAGGTTCTATTTTTACACATGTCCACAAGTTGATTTTGTCCCTAAATCTGAAAATACACTAAAATAATTTAATATGATAACCATACCTCGACTGCATTGTAATGAAAGGCACAAAAACATGCAAGACTGATAAGAAAGAACAGTTACTAAAATTGGAGAGAGAGGAAACATGCTCTACCATTTGTACCATTTGTAGGAACATATATATGTGCATGCATCGGTCTTTTGAAATTAATAATATGATGGGACCTCATTCATATACCCTGTATACTGGTGTCCATAGGTCATGCATTTATTATCCAAGACACTGTGAAGCTAATAGTGGAAAGGTGTAATTGATTCAGGATTCCCACTTTACACATTACTGAGAATGTTAGGACATTGATAATGGCAAGCACATTAAACAGGCCAATAATCCCTTAATAAATTCTCCCTACTTTTTGTGTTCAGTGGATGAATGTCAAATGGAATGTAAAAGCAAGCATTAGTCTTCCAATAAAATCTTTGACAGGGTGGATGGAGAAATTGTGACGGAAATCAAGGAATTGTAGCTTTGGAGGTGATTCATTCTCTCAAAGTTAGACATCCTGACAGATTGCCTCTCGCAAACCGCAGAAAAACGTATTTAGCTGACAAAGCAGACGTGCAGTTAATTAGTGAAAATAAGTCAGCTGCTTTACAAAGTAAACATGACCTTTGAAGCTATTTTGAGCTACGTTAATGAAACAAAGGACTAGTCACGAGGAGCCATCCTAATTGAGCAGTATAAATACTAGTGCTTTTCAAGCCTTCACGACGGCGGCAGAGGTCTTAAGGAACATAACTACCTAGAGTAGTTCTTCCATGCTACACTCCTAGAGAGGTAGTGAAGGCAAGTCCTGATACAGGCAACCTAGTGTTATATTTGTATTTACCCCGTACGGCTACCCTGCTCTCTGATATAGTCTCCTGGAGGGGCTGAGGCTCGGTAAAAGTCGGGGATCTTTTTAACTAAAAAAGTGTGTTAAATTCACAGTGCTTTTAAACACTGTTTGTTAGGCTTCATACGGACATCTGAACGGTAAGATTTTTGATATATACACGTACTGTATGTAGAGTAAGGATGTGCGTATGAATTGTACCAACTGCTTGATTTATTATACCTTTGACAAATTGAATAAAAACCATTGTTTGATTAAATTCAGTCAACGCCCTATCGTCATCTTACTACTTATAGTGTAGCAATAATATATAGGATATAAGTAAATGCGAGGAGCAACATTTAACACTTAATAGCTTTTAAATTCCCGAGACGTCGACACGTATCAACGGCGAACGACCGACGACCCAGACCGGAAATAAGGTATTAGTTTATCTTTTGCGTTTTCTATAATGAATACGGTCTTAGTTCTATTGACATAACTAACCGGTATACAAGGAAAAAGGACTAGTCACGATCCCGGAAAAAGGGGGAGTTAGTCTTAGTATTCTAGTGGGTTCCTTGTCAGGATCTAGGATAATTGTATAGGAAATCTGTAGCAATTGGCGCCCAACGTGGGGCTCTTTGGAGTTAATTTGAAGAGCCTCACTAAAAATCCTAAACTGCCTATAAGTAGGTAAGAAAATAGGTACACAGCCGTTAAAATAGGTAAAACAGAAGTATAAGGACCTCGAAGAAATCAGTACTGAGTCTAGAGTTTAAAAGTCGATAAAAAGACTCTTTAGATAAACCGGGGATGGCTGCTCCAGCCTCTCACCCTGCTGCATGGCGAGACCTGCATGCTCAGGCAGATCGAATAAACGGATGGGGAAACCAAAGATTTGTAGTCCCAGACGGAGGAGATTTTCATGCAGAAATAGCCGGCCACAATGGGAATGCAGCCCCTGCTCCAGGTGCCCGCTTTGTAGTCGAGATAACGGACCAAGGAACCCGACATCGATATGATTGTAAGGTACCCGTTAATGCAGGAGACCCCTGGTATTTAGGGTCAAATGTCCAAGATCCGAACCATGTGGGTACAGTTGTAGTCAACATAAACGACTTACCAGTGAATATTACAATAGTAAGTCCCGGATTATCCAGGTTTGCCTGGCCAGACGATCCGGGAGAAACTTTGATAATAAGGCCCTCAGAAATTAGGAAAATACTAGCAAATATGAGACTAGATGCTTCCATAAGATTGGCCGAACATAATCATGCACGTATTTTATGGGAAAGAACTCACCCTCAGGGAATACCACGTCCTGCTCCAGTCATGACTGTATATGGCCCATGCACGGTAAAAAGTTTTAATGAAACCTTCCCTGATTTTCCTAAAGAAAACAGAGCGGCTATTAAATATTTAGTCCAGAAATTCGATAGAATAGAAAACATGACCAGACCTTTGACACCTGAAGATAGAAGGCATCTGTTGGGAAATCTGGGTGCGCCTTGTCTGGTATTAGATATAGCACACACCGGAAGTCTGACCGATGTGCTTAGACAAGCTCACGTCCTTTGCTATGGCATAGGACTAAGAGAAGCCTCTCTCCCAATAATAAAAAGTCTATTGTCAGGCACCATTAATTTAGTCAGATGCTTACAAGTAGCAGTTTTCTTGGGGTTAGACTGGGACCGCTGTAAAAGACATTTGTTTGATCTCATACTCGATCCGGCAGTAAGTGAAAGAGTACGGGGTCGGGTGAGAAACCGCCAACCCCTAGACAATCCTTTTGAGATATTCGGTACTGCTTTAGGAGAATGTGCCACTGACCGAGATGTTTGCATAGGCGAGCTTTTGAAAAAGGCTGATCAAGGGGGAGAAATCTCCCGTAAATCAGCAGGAGTAATTCCAAAAAAGGAAAAAACCCGATCATCTGACACAACCACTTCCACCAGCCAAGCCACTCCTCAAAGGGATGGACGAGGCAGAGGAAGAAGAGGGAGTGGACGACTGAGAGGGCATACACAGTATAGAGAAGCAGCACAAGGATCACCCAGGAGATCAGACCAGAGAGATTATCAAAATTATCGCCAGGATCAGGGTAGGCAACAGGATAGAGAATATGATCAAAGGGATAGATGTGATCAAAGGGATCAAAGAGATCAAAGAGACGGAGGCGGTTACCCGCAACAGAGAGGTTATATTTTAAGACCTAGAAATCAAGATGGGTATGCACAAACTTCAGGTAGAGGTAGGGCCCGAGCTGAGGGAGAAACCAGCTACCAAAGGGATAATAGACCGAGAGGTAGAGGAACACAAAACAAACCTCACAATGTGGGAATAAACAGGGCATTCCACAGTCCCGAGGAACAAGAGCCCAGGGAAGGACACAGTAGTAAGTGGCAGGACCACCACACAAAGTTCCCATTTTGCAAGGTGAACCTACAAGGTAGAAAACCACAATAGGGGTGGACCCGAGGACAGATTGATACTGGAGCCGATGTCACCTGTATAGATACAGCCATAGCCCAGCGTTTAGACTGCGACCCTCAAGGGCAGATTTGGATACAAGGTGCCACCGGTCACATAGAAGAATGTACCAATTACAAAGTTAAAGTAAAAATGGCGAACGGGAGAGAATTCACCTCCATAGCCGCCGGCATAGATAATTTACAAAAACGATTACAAATTGGGATTTTGATCGGGGTGCGAGATATTCAAAAATACGAGCTATTAAAGACCCCCCGAGACGATAGAAATTCACACCTCGAATTACAAATAGAAGCAGAACCAGATCCAACGATAAGGGCTAGAATAAAACATTTAGTCTTTAGTAATTGGGGAGTCTGGCAGATGCACAAAAATCATTGCGGATCGATCACACCCGACGGAGATACCGTCACCGGTATGAACGAATTCCCCAATCCAAGCCAGTATCAAATCAACAAACCTGAAGCCAGACGAGCTATTCAAGAAGTCATTAATGATTTAGTTGAACAGGGAGTCTTGGTGGAAAGGAGTTCTAAGGTCAACACACCAATTTTAGCAGTCGCTAAACCCGGTAAACCGGGCGAATACCGCTTGGTATGTGACTATCGCGCCTTAAATAAAGGCTCCGTGAAATTCGCGGGAACTCTATTTAACATGGCGAGTCAGACCATGCAGATTCAAAGACATATATATAAAACCACTTTCGACTTAGCCAACGGCTTTTGGAGTCATCCAATTCCCGAGCATGATTGGGACTATACAGCAATCACTTCCCCTCAGGGAGTCCAATATTGCTGGACCAGATTGCCCCAAGGATTTGTAAATTCCCCGCAGATTTTTTCGGCCCAAGTCCTACGAACTTTAGATTTTCTAAGAAACGAACACATAATTGAATGCTATGTGGATGATATATTCACTACACACGCGACTCTAGATGATCACTTCAATTGTCTTCATAAAATACTCCAAGTCTTACGAAATTTGGGGTACAGAGTAGGGCTCAAAAAATCAGCAATATCCAAGACAACTGTGAAGTTCTTGGGGATTGAGATAGCCGAAGAAGGACGTGGCTTGACTTCCGCGTTCAAAGAAAAACTGTCAGAATTCAAATCACCCACTAACGTAAAACAATTGCAAAGCATTCTGGGATCCCTAAATTTCGCTAGAGGTTTCATTATAGGATACGCTGAGTTAGCAGCTCCCCTATACAGACAGATAGTAGCCCCAAACGAAAGATTTGTATGGGAACCAGAACACCAGGAAGCACTAAACAAACTAGTTGAAACAATAGTTGAAAGCGCCTGGTTAGCCACACATACACCCGGTGCAAACATAGAGGTTACTCTGATACTCTCAGACTCCTCTGGAACCGTGGTATGCAAAGATGAAGGGAAAGCTACCCCCTTCCAATACTATTCCATGAACTTCTCCACTACGGAATTAAAATTCCCAAAACTTGCCAAAGCCCTGACTGTCTTAACACACGGGCTTTTACACTTAAGAAGAGTACAATCCGAGGCTCCTATAAAAGTACTCACACATTTCCCAGAACTAAATGAGTCAAGGGAAAGCATTGTCAGGGATCGCCGCGTCCACAACGTCCGATGGGACAAATGGGACATCATAAGGGCAGACCCGACTATCCTCTGGCTAAAAGATCCCAGTGAAGAAATGAATACCTGGGCTTTACCCGAATTAGCCGAGGAAGGAGAAAAACCCGATCGAGCAGACATAGTCATATATTGCGACGGGTCATCTCAAGAAACTAAGAACCCTGATGGTTCTACAACCAGGAAAGCAGGAGCTGGTATAGTTAAGGGTACCTGGGGACCGGAAGGTTTTATCCCAGACACCACGAAATCAGTCTTTTTAGGGACAGGTATGACGGCACAGTTAGCCGAAGTGGAGGCCCTGACTGCCGCTCTAGAGCTTGTAGCACCTGGAGATAGAAGTAAAGCAATCTTGATTTGTACCGACAGCAACTATTGCCATGGTGGCTGTAACGGATTGCTAAAAGACTGGGCGAATAATGGTTTTAAAACAGCTAGAGGCAAACCCATCCAGCATGCTGGATGGTGGAAAAAGATAAATGCATATCTAGAAAACATGCCTAGACTGATTGTAAGACATGTACCTGCTCACCAAAAAACAGGTGAGCATGCCGTAGGAAACAATATGGCCGATTCACTGGCTAAACAAGCACTTGGTACAAATCTGCCTAGACACACAATTGTTAATATTGTAACACGCCAATCAATAAAAGATAACACGGATAAAGAGTTGATGGACCTGGTGGCTGGTAAGACCATTCCAGGATATCCCAAATACTACTCGTACATATTAAGTCCTGACGGGACGGTCCGCTGCCTGAAAAAAGGAGACCTAAAAGGGAAAATCATAATCCCTAAAAAAGACAGGCATCGGTACATCAAAGAAGCACATCAAGGATTGGGTGCAGCACATGGAGGAGCAAAAACCACCTGTGCCCACCTATCGCTTCAATACTGGTGGCCATTTATGTTGTCTGAATGCCGAAAGTTTAAAGCCAACTGTGAAACCTGTATGAAACACGACAAAGGAGGGGGGGTAACTAGACCTGGATACACCGTACGGGAGAAACCCGAAGCCCCTATGAAGCAATGGCAAGTTGACTTCATTGGTCCGTTGCCCGAATCCCGAGGGGATCCTCCCTTTAACCGTAAAAACAGGTACATACTTGTGTGTGTTGATGAATGTACATCTTACACTTGCCTATATCCCACTGCTAGTTGCACGTGTTCAGACGCTATCGAAGCTCTTGAGGAAGCGATAAAAATACTAGGTCCTCCCTTAATCATTCACTCAGACCAAGGTCCGGCCTTCGTAGGCACGGCCTACAGAGAATGGTGTAAATTTAAGGGAGTACGGACCGAATACAGTAGCCCCTTGCACCCCGAATCAGCGGGAGTTGTGGAGAGGAAAAATCAGGACGTCAAGAGGGCCATAGCTAAGATGTGTACTACCCGAAGCGGATCATGGGTTAGAGCTGTTAACTTTGTACAAATGGCAGTCAACAACACCCCCATAGACAGCGAAGGACCAAATAGACATATCACTCCATACTTTCTAATGTTTAGTGTACAAATGAACACTAAACTAAGTATAGGAGACGAGCAAAGACGTTTGTCCCTTATGCAGGAATATAGGGAACTACGACACGCAGAGTCGGTCTTACTTAAAGCAGAAAGAGCCAAACAGGACACAGGGAAAATATTGGTACCTCTAACTCTGGTACTGGATTCCCAGGCCATGTTGGATGATATGGACTTAAATCGTAATGGGGCCGGGGACGGCCTTATCCTGGTTAGTGAACTAGAACAGTTTTACAAAACCATGTTACAGATCAGTCCCCAGATTACAGACCCCTCCATCTGGCAGGAAGAAGAAATGAGTAAATACAGAGATTGTTATATCACTCAAATTAATACAACGATTCCGTCCAAAACTGTGACCAGGGCAGACTGCACTTGGCCCTACAGGGATGTTAGTAACAGTGGCTTCCATGACTTAGCCAGCTATCACCCCATCCTGGTGTGGAGTGCCTTTGCAAATTGCCAATCAGCCCTTAACCACCAAACCAAATACCTTCGCAAGGATTGTTCCTATGACGATGGTTCCAAAGTCTGGTTTACCACAGAGGACGAAAGTAAGTTAGGTCCAAGTGAAATACCTTACACATTCAATTTACCCGCCATACCACCAGGATTCCATATGATTTGTAGTCCCAGAGTATACGGCCCGTGGTTCAGACGAACCAAAAATAAGGAGGGAGAAATTAGGAAAAAATGGAACGAGACACAGATGGGAGACATTTTTACACCCATCGACCCTTCCATATGTAACCTCCCTATCTTTTCCTTATTAAACCAAACCAAAATTGGAAATTACACCTGTGTTAATGTCGCCAGATATACACCCGGTAGATGTGGGGATATATGGGCCAAAGGAGACGAGAAATGGCAGAGAATTGAATTCCCCTGGAAGACATATAAAGATTACCCGGAAAAAAGAAAGGAGGTTTTCAAGGAAGGGGATACAACCAATGACCCCACCAGCGATACTAAGGCCGGTTTTCAAGAATGGAAATCGGTTTATCAACTGATACAAAACAATGAGACATGGCGAGGGGTAAACGGGTCCCTCATAAAGGAAGAAGTCCTCAATTTTAATTTTACGAGGACCCAATTTAAGGTCTATCTTAATCTTACAAGCAAGACTTTTACACAACAACCGACAGACATTATCTGTTGGCTTTGGGGTTATATGAAATGCACAAACATAACAAGACAGCGTACGGTTGAACCTGCTACCGTAAAGTTCTTTGAATTACCTTCCCCTTACAGGTGGTTACATTTTAACACCTCGGGGGAAGAGTAACTTAGACTTGCCGGTAAGATGATTTTCTTTATTTTTCTGCTCCTACGCTTCTCCAGTATAAAAGGAAATGTAGCCAGCAAGTTAAAAGATTCCCAATTGGAGACTATTGAAATATTAAATAACATGAACAAATTCTCAGAGGAGCTCAAGAATAATCAGAAAAACATCGTTGAGTTTACCAGGTTTTTACACAAATCGCAGGTAGAAACTACTATGGAAACAATGAAGGCTCTAACCCATATAGACCAAGCCTTCACAAGGGAAAATCTTAAAACCACGTTAATGGCGCTAGCCGCACTTTTGAGTACCGGAAGGGTTAAACCTTCTTGGATCCCAAAGCAGATTTTAAGCAAAGAACGCTGGATTACTAGCACCCAGCTACTCGATTCATCCAGTCGTCTTTACTACATCAAACGAGAAGGGGCACCTCCCACATATAGAAGCCCCTCCTTAAAATTAACCCTAAACATTTTAATCACTGTTCCTTGGATAACAGATACCACAGCTGCAAACTATACCCTCAGATTATATAATCCTGGTATAGTGCGTTGCCACCATTATTGGAACAAAGGCTGTTGGAAAACAATCATCAAAGTCCCATATAAATATGGCCTGTTGCGGAATAACACGCTCCAGGTATATCAGGGCATTCCACGCCAAGATAGGACAGGACTGACCCTTACAAATTTCGAGGAAACAACTGAATGTATCAATCATCATTGTCCCGTTATAGAGGAGAGAATAAATATACCCAAAGATTCCTTATACTCTATGGGAAATGGTTCATACATAATTTCCAAAACTTCGCCTGGCTCCTGCAATGACTCCTGCAAAATTAGTGAGGGCACATACTTAGTCTCTTCTTTTGCACATGACAAAACCACTTGCTGTAACCATACAATATATGGTCAGCCACAGGAAAGGGAAATAATTTTTCACGTTCCCAGTAAAGATCAGACCCTTCAAATCATTCTTTCCAAGCTCGGAGACATACTTGTCAACCTTGAGGACAATGAGCTGATAGTTACCTATACAGATTGGGACATCAATACCCAACTTAGGAACTTGAGATCAAAAGTTAGCAATATTGATACAAGTTATGGGAGACAGATTCAGGATGTTTTTGAGGCCCTGGCCGAAACTCTCAAAGGGATTTTACCAGAAGGATTAGCAGCCCTAGGAGGATTAATAGGAGGTCTCGGCAGCCTTATGGGTGATGTAATGAACTTCCTCGCCGACCTTTGGGGTCTTGGCTCGTATGCCAAATATGGAATATACTGCGTAGTAGGCTTAGTCCTCTACCGCGTCTTGCGAACCTTTTTGTCTTCTAGAAACCCAAATGAGTTCTAACGAGGCAAAGGACCAATACCGGGAGGCGATTTTGGAACATTTAAGGGAAGATTTACAGGCACACCCAGATCACGAGGAACAAATGGAACTAATTGCCAGATACAGGGCTGCCAGTTGTTTAAGCATGGAAAATATACATTTATTCTGCATTAACAGTCTTACCAAAACCTCAGATTTATCCATGCAATCAGGCCCCTATATTAGGGGTCATCCTATCATTGAGCCTGACCCTCTCACGGGAGATTTCACTTTCAGAAACGTTTTTATCCGATGTAATCTATGCCACCAATGGTGCCCAGGTCATTGCCTCCTGAGTGGAGGTTATGATAGACTCCCATTCCATAAAAATCACAAGAATCCTCGTTACTAAAAGGT